>NW_026596166.1:5877391-5878767 GCF_907164565.1 Psammomys obesus | reverse complement strand
GGCATGCAATCCACAAGCACCACATATGTCCAGGTAGAGGTTAGAAATATGCATCAAAACACAAGCTCTTGAACAGGTGAAATGCTGGAGTGCAGGCCTAACAACCTGAGTTCAATCCATGAATCCCATAGGTGGAGAGAAAGAAATGACTCCTAGGAAATGGCTTCTGACATCTACAAGAGCTCTGTGGCTTCACACACACAGACACACAAGCACACACACACACACACACACACACACACACACACACTTAAAAAGCCAAGTCAAGCAAGCCTTTGTAGACACATCTACAGACAGGAGGCTTGTGTACTCCTTGTGCCCATTCCCAGTGCTTCCTGTACCCACAGAGCATCAGCAGACTCCTATCTGTTCTCATCATGCCCATGCAAAGCAGTCCCATGACAAGGGTTTGGAGAAGGAAAGCTGTCTTGGTAAGGAACACTGAAGAACTGGGAGCAGCTCAACACAGTCTTGACCCAAGAAAACTTCACCGTGACTTGGAATAGTTAGTAAACATGGGAAAGAAAAAAACAATTTAAAATTGGAGCCTCCATTCGGGGTTTCTCTATTTTTATTTCTTTAAAACTCTATTTTCTTCAAGTTCTTATAATTCCGGGGAACTAAAGAAAAACAATGAGCATGGGTGGGATCATTAGGAAAGACAGTCCTGCCTCATTAGTGTTTCTGTGTATAACCACTGGTAAATTTTTGATTCTGTAGCTTCAGCCTCATTTACTTCTTTCAATAATTCTACAAGGTTGAGAAGGCACATTTCTATGTAGTAATATGAAGCAAATTTTCTCTCAAGGCTTGCCTAGATTCCAGGGATCTATTGTTTATAACTCAATACTGAGAGATCTTAGTGTGGGCGTTAGCTTCTCTTGGTCTGAATGTGATGATACAATCTACATAAAACATAAGAGCTTTACAAGTGTTGACTATTATAGGCATTCTCATTTTAGAGGTGATCATACTGAGGCACAAGAAAAGGTGGTCACTTAAAGTGAGAAAGCTCTTAAGGGACGGTATATGTTAGAGTATAGCTTGCTGATCTTTAGCCAGTTATATTCATACTATTAATGGCCACAGAATATTGCTCAATGAACTTCATAACATCAAATTAACTAAAAAAAAAAGAAATAGTAAGCATCTATTATGATTTCAGATCCTAAGCAGTAGTTTGACTATGACCTTAAGAAAGAAGATAGGGTACCAGGCATGGAAATAACCTAGAACCCCTGCACAGATGTAGTCCATGGCAGTTTAGTGTCCAAGTGGGTTACATAGTAATGGGAAGAAGGACTGCCTCTGACATAATCTGATTGGCCTGCTCTTTGATCACCTCCCCCTGAGGGGGGAGCAGCCTTACCAGGCCT
>NW_026596166.1:5859668-5877291 GCF_907164565.1 Psammomys obesus | reverse complement strand
CTGATTGGCCTGCTCTTTGATCACCTCCCCCTGAGGGGGGAGCAGCCTTACCAGGCCACAGAAGATGACAATGCATCCACTCCTGAAGTGTTCTCAGAGACTAAGATCAGAAGGAAGGAGAGGAGGACCTCCCTTACCAGTGGACTTGAGGAGGGGCATGCTTGAAAAAGGGGGAGAGAGGGTGGGACTGGGAGGTGAGGAGGGAGGGGCTTATGGGGGGATACAAAGTGAATAAAGTGTAATTAATAAAATAAAATTTAATTTAAAATAAAAGAAAGAAGATAGACACATGCTCTTGTTTAGGAGACATGCAACCCAGTATGTCCCAGTCTTGGTCCCCAGGACAGCTACTGGAAAGTGAAGAAACATTCAGGGGTCAGAGCTTACTGTATGTCTCTTAATTGGTCATGTGCCTAAGGGATTATGGGAGACCCTCAGCTCCCCAGCTTCGCCACTCATATTCCCAAATATAACCTTAAAGTAGCAAGTTCCCTCGATCGTGAATTCAAAATCCAGAACTGTGAACTAAAATAAACATTTTCTTTTTTATAATTTATTTATCGCAAGTATTTTTGTTGTAGTAACAGAAAGATGAATAGAATCACTTGCATTTGTATGTTTTTAAATAAGAGGCAGAAAAGCTAAATGAAAGCTGTCACAGTGTCTGACACTAAACGCTATGCGATGATAAGAAACTATGATTATTCACTCAGCAAACATATCATTCAAAGGGCTCTGGGGGAAAGCCTCCCTTTGAAATAGCTAAAGTGGAAGGAAATGTCTTCTGAACCATGTGCTTGTTGCCAAGAATTAGAGACTAAGAGTCCTTAATAAGAAGAATCAAATGAAACAGCTCAGCTCTCAGAAGACTGTCAGACAAGAAGAGTAATAAAGGGAGGAAGAAGGAAGGTGGCTGAGGAAAGTTACAAGGGAGTGTAATGGGGACAACCAGGCTTCCTCAACTGAGACGTTAGCCTGTACATTTTGTTTTGGCCTGGAGTCCGGCAGGGAAGGCTCCCTACCTCCTCCTTCTCTGTAGGACCTTCACATTGCACAAATCACCAGTGAGACTGAAGGCCACATCTCCGGGCTTCTCGAGCTCAGAAGTTATCTTCCGGAACAAATACACCCAGTGGCTGGTACTGGGTTTGTTTATGTCTCACAAATTCATGGGGCAGAGAGCCTGAAGAAGTCATCAGACCCCTGTGGTCAGGACTGTAATATCCCAGACAGTGCTCTGGAGAATAGCATGCTGTCCCCTCGCAACTTCAGGGGGTCATCTTAGAAAAGGCAGCCTTATGTTAAATCAGTGTCAAACGTAGTCACTTCCAACTCAGGCAACCTTCCCTCGGAATTCTTAGTGTGGTAGAGAATGTTCAAAAGCACTAAATTTAACGTTTGTGGATGAATTACGCCATACACAACTTAAAACTCTCATAGACCACACGCTTTATTTCAAATACTCTGGGGGAGGAGAGGGGGGATCTTCTGACCCGAAGTCAGTGAGCAGAAAGACTTCAGGACAAAATCTTGTAGAGAGAAATGGAACGAGACTAGGGTGCAGGGGCTCTTTAATAAATAAATTCATTAATTTATTCATTTTACAACCGATCAAGGTCCCCTCCCTCCTCTCCTCCTGGTATCACCCTCCCACCCTATTCCCCCTTTCTCCCTTCCCATTCTCTTCAGAAAAGGGAAGCTCCCCCCTTACAAACCCACCTCTAGCACACAGTCACATCAGGACCAAGTACACCCTCTTCCACTGAGGCCAGACGAGGTAAGGGGCTAGGGCATTTATCACAGAAGCCAATAAGTTCAAAAAAAAAAAAAAAAAAGACTATTGGACATTTTCTATTATTATAACAAAACTACCTGAGGCAGGCTATCTTTTCAAAGGATGAGGGTTTAGGACATTATACTTGGAAAGTTCAAGACCATGATAACAGAATTGGCTGGGCTCTGGAAAAAAAACTACAGAGCAGATAGAAGCACAATGGTACAAGCATGTGCGAGGGGAAAGTAGCCAGAAGATTGCTGGGCTTCAACATAAATGGTTTGTTAATCCCTTTAGAAGACACAACTCCAGTGGCTTAACAACACTCCCCCCACACACACAGCCCACTCCCCACAGACTCTGTCGCCTCTTCACATGGCTGCAGTAAGGATCAAAGTTCCAGTGCAAGAGCATCAGGAGACACCCTCAAAGCAGAAGGCATGTCCCAGTGCCAGTGTGAAGATAGGACTCCCTAGGTGGGAAACAGAACAGACCTCACCTCTGCCATGCATCCTTCAGAAGAGTATTCATTCCTAATCTACATAACTCACTTCCTCTGTCTCCTCTCTGTGAAGGACATGGGGTGATGGAAGCTGATCACAAACCTCTTACTGTTCTAAGAGGACTTGGTACCCTCTAAAGCTTTTCAACCATGCTATGTATATAAATCACCTGGCAAGGATACGCCCAAGATATATTTTATACCTGTGGAACACTATCTCTGAAGTGAATCCCAGAATCTGACTCGAACAGCATCTAGAGAGATGGATCACGTAGGAGCCCCCTTCTCCTATGTGGTTTGGTCTAACCTGTCTCCCTTCAAGAAAAAGGGCTCTATAACTTCTCATCCAGAGTTCCCATAATCCTTCAGGTTGTTATCATTTAGCTGGGGATTCTTCCTTTGGGCCTTGAGTAATCTTTAAATGTATAAATTGACATATAGATATGATCACATACGTATATGATCATATGATCATATATGTAGATATATATAGATCATACATAGATCATATATAGAGATCATATATGTAGGTGTATATCACACACATGTATTTATAATTTTAAAATTGTGTGCCAAATCAATGTGGATGTTAAAAGCATCAGAAGTAGCCTAGCCAGGTCTAGGTGAAATTTTGCTAAGATTAAAAAAAAAAAAAAAAGAGTGATGACAAATGCTGGCGTGGGTGTGGGGAAAGGGGAATACTTCTTCACAGCTGGTGGGAGTATGAACAGGTGCCGCCACTATTGAAATCAGTGTGGAGGCTCCTCAAACAGCTTGAAATAGATCTACTGCCTGATCTAGCTGCACCCCTCTTCAGTGTCTACCTAAAAGGCTCTACATCCTACAACATAAACATTTGCCCATCCAGGTTCATTTCTGTTCTGTTAACAATATCCAGGAAATAGAAACAACCTAGATGTCCCTCCACCGATGAATGGATTAAAAAAAAAAGTGGTACATTTACACAGTTGAATAATACTTATTTACAAAAAAACAAGTGAAAATATTAAATTCATAGGTAAATGGAAGAGACTGGTCACTCTGGGTGAGGTAACCCAGACCCAGAAAGACAAATGTAGAAGGTTTTCCCTCATTTGTGGATGCCAGCTTCGAATCTTTTAGATGTGTGTTTCTCCTTGTCCACGAAGTTTGAGAAATTAGTAAATGGCCATGGGAGTTATCAAGAAAGGGAAGGTAGAACACAGTGATATAAAGGAGTAAAGGGGAATTATGGAACAGAGAGAGCTAAATGGACTGCTGGATGAAAGAGCAGGGTAGAAGAATATTAATATGGGGAAAGATAATACAACCTGAAAAGGTTGTATTAAAAACTACTCTTGCAGAAACTTTCTAAAACATAAATACATACACATATCAGAAGAGCTTAGATGGAGTTATCTTCTAATGGGGTAATGATGCTCCTATGAGATACCACAGGCTAGCAAATTAAAAGACCAAGGATAAAAATGGGCTACTTTTATTGGAGCTGTTGGCCAGTGATACCTCATAGACCCCCAAATTTTACAGGCTACTGCCAGGGCTCACGGTTCCCCTTCAGAACTTGACTTGGGCACAGAAATCCCACCATTAGCTAATGGGCTATTGGTAACTGATACCATAGAGAGAGATTTAATTTTTCTTTAAGGATGTGGCGGTGAATAGGCCTAACAAGTTCCAGGCGGTGGCCACGTGTCTAAGAATGTATAGGCAGCAGTAATGGATCTGAGGGGGTTAAAAATTTAAAAAGGGGGTAGGGAGTGAGAGTCAAGTTGAGAGGAGATAGGGGAAGGGTTGAAAAATCTTCAAAGCTCGATCTACGAAACTCTCAAAGAATAAAATGTGTCTTAAAGAAGTATGTCTTATTTATATGTGTGTGTTTAAAGTTCTTTAGTATATTAATATTGTATGTGTTATCTACCCTTTACATAATATGCATATTATACCTGTATGTTAAATTTTGGAAGTGCTGTAATACCATTTCTGATCAGCACTAGGAGAAAAATATTTTTTGCTTCTTATGCATTCATACGTAGAGGTACTTCCACAAAGATGATACGTTTTCCTCGGGTTGTAACTATTTTCTCCTAAGGAAAGACATAACCTTTCTGAGTAGGAAAGCTAAAAGGAGAAGCAGCCTGGACACTCCCTCTCCACTTTTGAAGCGGAACTGCCTGCAGAGAGGATGTATCCCCTTGCAGCTACCTCCTGAGGAGTTAGCCAGGCAGTCCACCTACCTGCAGGGCAAGTCTGCTAGTTCAGAGCTAAAACACTGAAGAAAAAAAAAATCACTTGAAACAGCTCTGAAGCCAGACCCTACACTGAGCTCAATCAGTAAAAAAACTATCCCATTTGGTTATTTCGAGTAATTCCCAATGGATGTAGGGTTTCCGTATCTTGAACACTTCAAACATGTACAACTACCTAAATAAATGTCAGACCGCAGAAGGGATGGCATTTACTGTTTGCTTGTTTATTACTTATTATTTATTATTGTTGTGCGTGTGTGGGGTGGTAAGCAAGGCACAACTGCATGGAACTGATTCTTTCTTTCCTTTGGCCTTTATCCTGAGATCGAACCGGGGTCACCACACTTGCACAGCATGCGTTTTCGTTTTCACTCACTAGACCATCTTGCCACCACTAGAAGTGATCGCTGAGTTCCTCCAAACTGTGAGGGAGCTGAGATGGAGCTGAGATTAAGAACTCTGGGAGCAGGGAAGGGAGTGTGAATTTACCTGCTGCTTTCTCCAAGCTTGGTTCTCTGACGCTTATTTTTTTGTCGCACTCGCTCCTCCCCCAACAAACCAAATAACTGTAGCTCCCGTCACATTTTCACACAGATAGAATTTACTCTACAGAAATATGAAGCCAGGCAAGAGGTCTACCCAGTCCCATTGGAAATAGAATATATTCATATTCATTCCCTCAGTCGCCAGGACGTGACTTTTCTTTAACAATACAATATTAAAAAAAAAAAAAATACTACTCAGGGAACATTGCAGATGGGGGAGGGGCACAAAGATTGTGAGAGCCCAAGGATTGGGGACTTTATGATAAGATTGTAGCAGGTTGTTTTTTAGAAATATACATATATAAACATGCATATGTACTTAACAGCAATTAATGGGTGGGGAAGAGGCCATCCATGGAGGTCAGGGAGGGGTTTATAGTAGCCACGAGAAGAGGAAACGATGCAATGTTATAATCTCACAAATAAAGGAAATAAAGAAACGAAACCTCACTACCCTAGTGTGTGGCGTTACACTGATCACATCCTTAGCCTTCAAGTGAGTTGATCCTTTGGCCTTAGTTTTCTTTAAGGATGTGGCCACAGGGCGACAAGCTGGTGGAACTCTCTAAGCTTCTGAGCAAAAGCGTCTTGTGCCTCGATGATGATGATAAGTTAGGGCTGGGCAAGGGCAAGGTGGGAGCACTCCCACTGAGAAGGCAGACATGGATCCTGGGGAGGACCGCTCCAAGCTAAACTTTTGGCTGGAGACATTCTCTAATTCATGAGATGCTCTTTCAAAATGACAGTTTTATCTCCCCATGTTTCTTTTAATTAATAACTCCATGGAATCTTTTTCATTAAAAATGAATTTTACCTTTACTCTGAAATGTCAAACATGAATAGAAAGAGTAACTTTTTCTTGCAGGTAATATTTTTTTATAAAGATATCAGTTTACCTTTTCTTTGACAGATTTTTGCAGAAGAACTAGCTTGTTGGAGAAGTATTTCTCTTTCTTATACCAGTGGCCTCTTTATTATGTTCTTTTATAAGCAGATGGATGGAAACAAATGGTATTTATAAAAGGCAAGTCCTTCAAATACACTATATAATTAAGAGCAAGTGAAAGCTAAAATTTTATAAAAGCAAGTGGTTGCTTTTTTTTTTTTAACCTCTAAAAGCGTACATTGGGGCTGAGTATGTGGCTTGAAGGTTGAGCACTGTAACACTTAAATTTTTTTTAATGCAATTCAAATTTTATGTGTGACTGGAAATAAAAAGGTGAAATTAACTTGTAGTTTATAAAATTTACCAGGAAGTTTAAGCAGATATTGCAAAGCGTTTTCCCACTGGGTTTTACGACTATCTCCTATTAAGAGAAACACATTCAGGACGGGTGTGGTAGCACATGCCTTTAATCCCAGCACCGGAGAGGCAGAAGCTTGCAGCTCTCTGTGAATTTGAGCCCAGCTTGGTCTACAGGGTGAGTCCAGGACAGCCAGGGCTACGTAGAGAAACCCTGTCTTGAAAAACAAATGAGAGAGAGAGAGAGAGAGAGAGAGAGAGAGAGCCATGTGATTGTGGTTTATGTAGCCATAGAGGCATGGTAACAATAATCAGCTGAGGATGAGTTCAGAACCTACAGCGTGAGGGTGAGCTCCCCTCTAGGTCAAGTTAAACTCGGCTCATGCTGATGTTGGTGCCCGCAGTGAAATAAAGCCAGGAAATCTTTCCAGTAGCTGACACCAGGGCACTGCACTTTGTGAGTCAAACGTGCCAAGACTGAAACTTAACATCACAGCCCTTGCCTGTCCCCGACTTATTGGTGTTACCCACCTTAACTGAGAATTTGGTGCTGACAGAGGCTCCACTGTGTGTGTATAGCTTTGCAAGTGGCCGCTGCTTGCGTTAACAGATGGAAGCATGTTTTTTTTTTTTTTTTTTTTTAACTCAGCTCAGAACCCTGACATCTCTGTGATTTTTTTTTTTTTGGAACATCTCATTGCTGCATATGAAGTCCTGTGAGAAAAGATAACTACTTTATTTTATGACTATGAGTGTAACCAGAATTGCATTAGTCCTGATTTGAAAGTAAGCCCTGGCCCACCTCTCCTGTCCACAGAAGTTTAAATGGAAAGCAGTCATCTGTTGAGACTCTTCCATTTTTCTCTTGCAAACAAACAACTAAAGACTCATCCCAAGTTACAAGCCCAATACCAAGGAAAGAAAGTATTCAGCTGTCTCCGAGAGAACCCCAAATATTATAATGTTCCTTTACTCTTTTAGAAGTTTCAGCCAGCTAAAGTATATTTGCTCATAGCATTCTCTGGTCAAATATATAAATACATGTATGCTTATAATTCTCAGATGATTTTCTAACCTTCTAAAAATGTAGTGTCTGCATTTTTATTAAAGATATGTTCACAAACATCTTAGCATTTTTCAGAATTAAAAAAAAGGGCTTAGGTGTTTCCACAATACCACCACAAAGAAAAATAAAAAGGAAGATGAGAAGAGGTAGCAGAAAAAGTGAAAGAAAAAGCAGGAGGAAGAGGAGAGAACAGGAGGATAAAGGAAAAAGTGGGGGCACTCCAATCCCTTTTCCTTTCTGTCTGTTACTTTCCTCTTAATACTTACTCTGTTATGAGCATTACATGCAACCACCAGAAAGGAAAGTGGCACATGCTACGTCAGATGAATGAACCCTATGACATCATAATTCATTCATAATAACGATAACATCACTTGAGTGCAGTGAGAGACGAGGGATAAGAGAGATGCCTATTTAAGAACTTGACACTGGGTTTCTGAAGACAGCTTCCATTCTGTACATCCTTTGAGCCTTAAATGCAGCGTGCAGAAGATACTGAGCACAGCACTGAGCTGTTTGTGTGGGAGTTTGAAGAAAGCAGCGGCCATGTACAACTGGAGCTCATGAGCGGAGAATGAAGTAAGGCCAAAGCTGAGCCTGGGTTGTGGGGTGGAGCTGAGATAATGTGACTTGTTTCTTTTACATGATATCAACATAAAGGAAGCATATATTTTTGCTTTTTTCTCTAACATTCATTTTCCTGCACTTCATTACTGCAGTTAACTTCCATATAAATTGGTTCAAATTTTAAAGGCAAAACAAACAAACAAACAAACAAACAATCCATTCCTTTAAAGCAATGTCCCAGATGGAATGGGTTAGAGAAACCCTACCAGATCCACTTTCATGACTCCAGTGCTAGAACAAACATGCATTTTGGGAGGCATTTGCAAACGCTTTGGACAATACGGCTACATTAGAAGAAACATGACAAGCTCCTTGAAGGCACTTTGCTTTGTTCCATCCCTACCTCCAACAGTCTGCTCAGGAGGTGTCTGTGTCAAGTCATTCCAAGCAAGCTGGCAGTCAGTCTCTATTGATGGAGTCATAAATCCACCAGGCTGGGTCCCCTCTCACTTTTCACTGGCACAGACCCTCTGTTGAGTGGTAGCACACTCCACAAGACTGAGGAGACCTCTCAAAACATTCTGATATCTGCACTCCATGCACTAAAGATGTTTTTCTTACTCCGGATGGAATGTACAGCTTCCTGCCACGGGGAACTGACTGTCAAAGGATCCAGAACACTTACTGACTATTCAGTGTATTTAAGTGGTAACTCCATACACCAGCACTCTTACAGTAACCACAAAGACACTGATTAAAAAGAAGAAAGTTCTGGTCAGGGTCCAATGTCTCATAGGCCCTGTGTGTGCTGCACTTAGGAAAAACTGGCTCCTCTGCACATAATTAGCAGTTGAGGTTTTTTGCCTGGTTACCATTTCAAACTGAGTATTTCCTAAGGGGCCATGCCTCTACTGAAATCCTGCAGGTAACCTCACTCTCTGGAGGGTGAAACTGTGGGCACAGAAGAAACCTACGTGAAAGCAAATGTCAACTTCAAAAAGCACCCAGCAAATCAAGTATAACAGGGTGTAGAGGAAAGACACAGAAAAATGAATGACTTTCTCCACAAGAAATTACTGTGACTTCCTTAGGTCATCTGTGTGTCTCTGGCTATTTAGTGGAACTGCTTGATTTGATCCCTTTAGGGAAACATTGTTATGGTACAATGCCAAAATCTTAAAGATGCATATCGCAGGTGGGAGGAAAAGGGCATTCTATGAACCTAGATGCTATTTTTGGCCAGAGTAGTCAGCTATTAGAAATTCATTCCAACTACAGTACAGCTCTCTGTTTTCTCACTTGTAAAAAAATGCATGCTTTAAACTCCTTTGTAGTCTATATACATATGCAATATAATATTATACATACAATAAGTGTAATGTTTATTTTACTCTTCATGGGTGACAGTCTGGCTGAATTTACTGTAACATCTGAAAAATCCTCCTCTAAATAAGCAGATGCTTCTGAAAATATGTTCCCTGCTAAGCCTTTATGGCCAGCCTCAGAAGCATCTTGGAAGCCTTTCAAGTTCAGGTTTGTTGAGCGCTATGTTTTCCCAGATGACTCTGAGGACAGAAACAAATGAATCAGTTGAGTCAGTTTATAAAGTGAAGGAAATAAGTCCCTAAAGTGACAAATCACATGATAGAATATAAATATTGTTTTCGGGTGAAGAGCAAAGAACTCACAAATGCTCTCTGTTCCTAAAAATATATTAAAATGTGAGTCCCCTAAAGAAGGATTCAAACTCAGTATTGTTTGTTTACTTATAGTACATGGTATACTCACACAGAGAATATTCATTGGCTTTTTCGTTGTTGTTAATGCTCCAGAAATGACAAGGAAAGATAAACAGAAGATGGTCTGATGGGGAAAATCGTATGCATTCCAAATCAAATGAATCTTTAAAGGCACCAAGGAAAAAGAATGCCACATACACTACGGCCTTAGCATCCATTTAAACCTTGTGTTTTCATCCGTGAGAAATAATTCCCTTTAAATAAAGATGTTCTGACAAGCATCGTGCTTCCTGTAGCCCACCCACTGATGTGAATTGGTGGGAATCAAGAAATGGTAGAACAGAAATGGAAAGTATGCCAGGCCACAGAAGATGACAATGCAGCCACTCCTGACAAGACCTGGTAGACTAAGATCAGAAGGAAGGAGAGGAGGACCTCCCCTATCAGTGGACTTGGGGATGGGCATGCGTGAAGAAGGGGGTGGGAGGGTAGGATCTGGAGGGGAGGAGGGAGGAACTTATGGGGGGATACAAAGTGAATAAAATGTAATTAATTTAAAAAAATACACTAAAAAAATCCTTAAAAAAAAAAAAAAGAAATGGAAAGTATGGCAAAATACTGAACCCATCCCTTCCTCTGGAATCTGAGAAACTCAGTGCTTAAATGACTGCTCTGGAGGCATACTGAAGGGTGAAAGATCTGTCAACCTTTGTCCCGGCAACTAAATGTGAAAAGTCTTCATTCTTTCTGGAAGCAGACCAATAGAGAGCCCCAAATAGAAATCGCTTAAGGACTCAAAAGACTCCATAATTAGGTCCCTGCTTCATCTTAATGCACATGACAGACTTCTAGAATTGCTGAAGTTGCTTCTGTAACCCCTGTTGCTGAAATGGGAGCCAACTTGGAGGCAGAAAATGTAGGCATGCGCAGGTCTAACTCTCCTGGCTCGCCTCTAACAAAACTGATTTCCGGTACAAATGGGGTAATTTCTCAGTGCCTAAACTAGGAGGCAGAAGCTTCACCATCCCAAAGGTGACTGTTTTTTTATCCTTCATGTCCTGGGGGCAGAGCTCAGAGTGAATTTGCAATCCGGATGACCAAGTGAGGTAAAGACAGCTATAAGTATACTCTGCTCAGATTCAAGTGTTGTGAAAATTCCCGAGAGTCTTTCCTGCCAACGCCCCAGAGGCAGTCTCTACTCTGCCATCACAGCCCTGAGACCGGGTGATCCTGATTCCCTACCGACCGCCAGAGCTGCTGCACCCCTCTAGAGTGCACCAGCAGGGCTGTGCAGATTCTGCAGGCACGGACAATTGGAAGGGGCAGCTGGAAGTTAACGCTAATTGTGATTTAGCACCAATTAGCAGTGGTCATTTTCATCATTCTGTTTCATAAGGCTCTTCGCCAAAGTTGTCAAGGGTATTGTGTGCCTGGGTGTTTTCAGAGGACAGTGATTAGTCTAGTCCCTGAAGTGGAAGATTCGTGCTCCAGAGAATGGCAGACTCATATTTCATTTGTTCTCTTATGTATCCCACAATACAGAAGATGGGGTTTTGTTTGTTTGCTTGCTTGCTTGCTTGCTTACTTTTTTGGTCTTTGGCAATAGAAAATACCCTCTTAAAGGACTTCATTGCTTGGAAGCAAGATCAGAATACAGACAGGAAAACAAATTGCCACAATCGGTGCTATGAGACAAATAGACATAGGGGCCATATATATAACATACAGTTCAGAATTTTATGGAGGCAATGTTATCTTTTGTTCCAAGTGTGGACAGGGTCCTAGTGATCTTTTTCCAACATCTAAAGTGAGTGGGTCTTTGGAGTGGAAGAGCTGTCACATGTTGTATAGCTGTCGTAGCTTGGGAGAGGGACGAAACTGAACCTGAACTCTCATCACAGCCCATGCCACTTTCCCCAAGATGCTGGCATGCGCTTCTGAAATCTGCACAGGACACAAGCTACCAGTACAGTACACCAAGCAAGTACGTCAGGGAGGTTTGGTAGCCAATTCTAGTATATTTTCACTCACAGGACTGCTAAAATACCTCATTGCTCACAGAAACAAAGAGGATATTCTGGGGTACTGGAATCACCACGGGGAAAAGCATGCATCCTGGGAAGAAAAGTAGCTACTGTATTGCAAGCTAATGCCAGTGCAAGCATGCAGCTAAACCGCTGTTTCTTCCTTCGGGAAAAAGAAAATGCAGGGCTGGTGGGTGCTTTGCCTCCCCATAAACCTGCCAGGTAACTTCTGGAGAACCAGATCTGGTAAAGATCTGGCTTTGTATTCTCCATCTGTCTCCCTGCTTTACAAAGTTGTATCTGATGATTCTTTAGGGCATTTCTCTTTCTCTAAATGGGTATCCTTTGGTGTGGTTATGCTTTTTCCTTTATCTCTTTGACCTCCTCCTCTTCCTGTTCTTTCTCTCTTTTCCTCTTTCTCTTCCTTCTGGTTGAAAGAGGGTGTGATTTAGTAGCCTGGGCTAGCCCTGAATTCATAATCCTCCTTCCTTGGCCTCTTAAGTGCTAGAATTACAAGCATGCACCACCAGGCACCCGACTTGGCAGAGTTAATCTTGTCTGTAAGCTTGCTTTGATTGAGACATGCACACCTAAGAATTCAGTAGAGTAGCATTCTGGATGTCTGTGAGAGCATTTCCAAACACAATTGTCATGTGGGCTGGTGACTGAAGTTTGAAAAGGACCTCCTTGAATGTGCTCAGCCCTGTCCAAAGGGATGGGGGATCTGGAGGGAATAGAAGTAAAAAGTGAAGACTGTCCATCGTGTACAAGCTTCACTGCTCATGAGCAAGCGAATGTGGTGCTGCTGCTCTCGCCTGGGACCTCAAACCCTAGCTCGGCTGCCTGGGAACAAATCAATACATCCGCCGCACTGCAGGGTGATTTTAGGCCCTCAGCCTCCAACTGGGACTGTGTCGTCGGTCTCCCTGTTCTGACACTTCCAGTTTCTTGGACCGAGCAGTTACCAGGTTCTCGGTTTCTCCAGCGTGCAGATAGCCAGTCTCCACTCATGTAAGCCAATTTAACACAATTCCCCTTTCCAAGGAAACATCTATTCTATTAGTCGTGTTCCTCTGAAGATCCCTGGTCAGTGGGTCTTCATCAATCACTGCGTAATCAGGAACAACTCAGAAGTTATAAAATGAGCACATTTTTGTTGCGGTACATCTGGAGCGGTTTAGTCCCGTTCCTCTGCAGCTGTTAGGTTCAATTATTTCTCCATGTTTAGCTTACAATAATAAACCGTGGTGAGTATGGATGAATTGTTGACATTATTCTGAAATACATATAACTTCTGGTATAGCTTAAGCTTTAGGTAGGACTTCTATGAAGTCAACTGACATAAACCATTATGGTGTCAAGTGTAACTAGTAGGTGTATAAAAGAGGATGCCAGAAAGTCCCTTTTATCACCCCTTCCATTTAGGGCAGTAGGAGAAAGGCCATGTGAGCCCACAGTGAGAAGGTATTCCCTAAAGGAATGGCCTTCATCCTCTATTCTGTAATTCTAGCCTCTGTAAGCTGAAGCTACTGAGAAGTTCTATGTTGTAGCAGCCAAATGCTGGACTTATATAAGACATAGACGAATGTGAGCAATGAAATTAATACTGACACTAGACTCCAAATTAGCCCTGAACTGAGTACTATAGAGTACAGTACAGAGGAGTCTGAACCCGCAATTACCCTCAGGCATGCAAGGAAGGGGTTTCTTTGATGATACAACTGAAGGACATCTGTCAGTTTGGCATTATTTTCTATCAGTGTCCAGTGGGTTCCCCTTTACAACAATTATAGAAGTATTAGGCTTATTTTTTTCCTAGTACCATTTAGCTTAGAATTTTGATGATAGCCATCAAATTCAGCAAAGCCATGGAGTTAAAACAGATGGCCCCTGGTCCTGATCTAAGGCAGCAGTTCTCAAACTGTGGGTTGTGGCCCCTTTGGAGGTCACTTACCAGATATCCTACATATCAGATATCTGCATTACAATCTATAACAGTAGCAAAACTACAGTTATTAAGTAGCAATGAAATGACTGTATGGTTGGGGGTCACCATAAATAACATGAGGAGCTATATTAAAAGTTCACAGCATTAGGAAGGTTGAGAATCACTGTTCTAGAGGCATAAAGGAGTTTGCATATGTAAATATATTCTACACCAGGAAGTTAAACAGGAAACCCCCACCTGGAATATATTTTTAGCGTCATTAACATTAGTTATGTGAGTTAGTTTACTTCACAGCATTTTCCTTTGAGTTTTTTTTTGGAATTGGCTAGAGGGTAACCTTGGTTCTCTGTCCCCAACATTCTCTCTACAGCTCCACATGGTTTGCTACCACCAGCTGAGAACATTTCAAGACTTTTAAGAAATACAGCTCTTCTAGCTTCTCATTATTTTTCATACTCAAGATTGTCATCTTTGATGATAAACTTGTCAATATTTTCATAACTTTTAATGCAAAGGCTAATAAACAATGTTTCCTGTCAAATAAAAACTTCTCATTCTATATATTCATCCCAAAATACGCAGTGGCCAGGACAGTTCCTAAGGCACTGACATGACAGCGAAGAGAAAAGCATGGTGTAACATTGGGCGACACAGTATTTTGTCATATGCTATATCACTTCTTAAATGATGTTGATGTGAAAGGCACACACTTTTGATAATGTCAAGTCTCTGCAGTGCAGGCGACAGGGAAGCCAAGCTTTACTGTCAATGTTGGATCACGCTCAGGTTGGAATCCTACTCAGAGGTCAACCATGGCCTATAACTCACTTGGTTTGCTTGCTTGCTTGTTTGGGGTTCTCTGTCTATTTGTTCTAAAGCAAGTGTGAAACATACTGAAGTCAATCTCTGAATTGCATAGGAGCTCATGCTGTCTTTACTTTTAAGGCTGAATATAATCAAGCCTCAGATTTTATAATCTTCTACAAAAGACTTGTTAAAGAAAATCTTTAGTCTGTCCTAGAAAGGGCTGCATGAACAAAACCAGAGCAAAGGCAACATCAAGGGATACGTTAATGTGGAAAGTGGAAGTGTTCTGCAGCATCCCACTTTTCCTCCAAGACTTTTGATCTACATTTAATAGTAGAAATGTTGACAGCACAGGATTCAAAGAACTTAGATGCTGGTGGACAATTTGGCACTGGCTTGCTAAGTTAACTTGACTGAATCCTTCCACTTCTTAGTCTATTTTCCATCTATAATGAAATAAATTAAAATAGGTAAGCTACAAAATTTTTTTCTTGACCTGGAGGGAACATGAGCTCCACAAGGAGAGCAACAAAACCAAAAAAATCTGGTTACAGGGGTCTTTTCTGAGACTGATATTCCAAGCAAGGACAATGCTTGGAGATAACCTAGAACCCCTGCACAGATGTAGCCCATGGCAGCTCAGTGTCCAAGAGGGTTCCCCAATAATAAGAACAGAGACTGTCTCTGACATGAGCTCAGTGGCTTGCTCTTTGATCACCTCCCCCTGAGGAGGGAGCAGCCTTACTAGGCCACAGAGGAAGACAAAGAAGCCAGTCCTGATGAGACCTAATAGACTAGGGTCAAATGGAAGGGGAGGAGGACCTCCCCTATCATTGGACTGGGGGAGGGGCATAGGAGAAGAAGAGGGGGGGAGGTTGGGATTGGGAGGGGTATTGGGGAGGGGGATGTGGTATACAAAGTGAATAAACTGTAATTAATAAAAAATAATGTGTTTCCTATCCTCAATTATCCTTTCTTTGAAATGAAATCCTGTGTATTGTCATCACCCTTCTAGTCTCTCCCTGTCCCCTCTCATGTTAAACTGGATTCATCCTCTTAATGTCGTTCAGAACCTGAGTGTACCCTTTCATAGCAAATTCCCAAATCTGTGATAATCTCTGATCTGTGGCCTCCTGGACAGCAAGCACAGGCCTCTCCCTTGGTGACCCCACAGCTATCAGTAGGAACTGCATTAAATACACATTGAGCCAACCAATGCTTTCTGTGCCATACTTCAACAAAGTGTCTCATCTGACTATGTATACAGAAAATAGCAAATAAAACCTCTCACTCTTCTTATTTAAGTAGTTGCTCTGGAGGGAAATATGTTCCTGCTATCTTGAAAGTGAAGAAAATATTCAGAAATAATTCACAATCTCAGCCATGCTTAATGTAGCCGTAAGTGCTAATGTAACATTTATTTTAAGCTCCAAGGAAATGAAATCCTCTTGACAGCCTCATGTACAAACATACCTACCAATTTTTAAATGGCTCATTTTCTTATACTCATAAAATGTAATGTCTGTGGGCATCATAATTTTTTAAGGAAAGGGTTCCAATAAAATTACCAATGTATCTATCGATCTGAGGAATTCTGAGAATACAGATTTCTTATTAACCTTTAAAAAGGTTGTATTGTTGGTCCTCAAGACTTTCCTTGGTTTGAATGACTGCCTAGAAGTCACAAGATCAGCACAGAGTCACAGTCATGGTCATGACCTTCTGCAGCGTGAGCATGCAAAGCAAGCCTCGCAAAGCAAGAGAGAGAGAGAGAGCGTCTGGAAGACCTAGGCAAAAGAACCCAGCATCCTCTCAATTACTAAGAAGTGCATTGCCAACCATGAACTTCACCAGGGATACAGTGTCTGGGGAATGCTCATTTAAGCATCTTATGCCTGGCCTACACCAAAATTCCACAAAATAAAATAATGCACTGTTTACATACATCATATTTTTTGAACAAACAATTTAAGGACAGAAAGGGACTCACCAACCAGAGCAGTAGGAATCATCTAAATCCAAATCCCCAAGTTAACTATTTAGGTAACTTTTTCAAAGGACAGCAGTCATTTCTACTGGGCTCAATCTGTTTTTATATAAACACTTTAGACAATTGAATAGCCACCAGATGGAACAATGAGAAATGCTATTAGTTTAAGAGTCCAGCGGGAATCTTTAAAAATCTACCACCCACACTGAGAGTGCCAATTATCCCCTTTGACTCAGACCTGCAGGCAGTACTGGATTCAATACATCCTCATTCTTTCATCACTGTCAGAAAGAGCATCTTGAATTGGTTAAACAGATAAATACATAAACTCATCTGATGCCTTTTCTAACCATGCCTAAACTCATAATAAAGCACCAAAGTGTGTTCTCATCACAGAAAACAGTATATCAACCAAAGCACTTGGTGAAACTCATTTTAGATTCTGACTTCTACACAAGAAGCTTCATCTTCTGCTGTCTGGTGAGCCATGTGGACCTTTCTCAGAACAGTTGCTTTAAATACATAAAATAACAATAACCAGAACAACATCTTGGACTATCTTAAGCATATGTGACAAAAATCTTAAAATAACTGTGTAATGGTTACGTTATAGATACAAATATTGTGGGAGTAGCCAACCATTATCTGATTGGATTTAAGGCCCACTCCATGAGATGGAATCTATCCCTGAAGAGTAAAATACAAGAGTTTTATTATCAAAGTTTACAGGTTACAAGTAAAAAACATCTCAGCCTTCCTATATACCATGACACCAATTTATTCAACAATTTATTCCATTTAGGTCACAACTTATTGGGCCAAAAGTAAATAAACAAGCTTCGCTTTTTTAATTGTTTCATTTGTTTGTGCAGAACTTTTAGAACTAATCAAATAAATTGGTTTTAGTACTAATTTTTTATTATTTAATAAAGTACTTTGATTTTACGCACTATAAATATACATATATGCTCTATCTAGTTTGTGTGTGTGAAAAATTATGTATATATATATACATGTAGATATATCTATATATATATAGTGTGTATACTATATATATACATTTTACATATATATATATATATACACACATATATATAGTGTGTGTATATGTCTGTGCATGTGTCTGTGTGTGTGTGTGTGTGTGTGTGTGTGTGTGTGTGTGTGTGTGTGTG
>NW_026596166.1:5769163-5859658 GCF_907164565.1 Psammomys obesus | reverse complement strand
GTGTGTGTGTGTGTGTGTGTGTGTGTGTGTGTGTGTGTGTGTGTGTGCCAAGAAACCCAGCCTGGCACTCAGTGAAGCAGTTTCCAACTTAAGTAAGAAGCAGAGGCATTGACCTCCCATATGAACTTGGCAATCTTTATAGTAACTGCCGTCTCTCTTTGCTCCTAAGTGCTCTCTGTCTGGGTCCTCAGCCACTCCTATTTCTATAATATCCTCTGTTTTTCGGTGGCCCTCTAGCTGGGTGGCAAATAAGGGAGATGTGCTTTCTGCCAAAGGTAGAAAGATTTCTGTTGGTATAGCTGCTGTTTCTATCTAAACTCCAGTCCTCTGCGTCCAGCAGCTGACACATAATGCGCATGAGTAGCCAGTCACCTGTCTGGAAAAGGTTTATCGAAATGCAGGGGTGTTCATTAGCCTTGTTACACCAGTGGCCTTTTAAAGGAAGAAAGGCGGAGAGTTGATCCCTATCTCTTTCACCATGAAGACACAGTGAGAAGGTAACCACCTGAAAAGGCCAAAGAGAGCGCTCACCAGGGAACCAAATAGACCAGACACCCAGCTCAGGCCTCCCAACCACCAGACTGAAATTTTCTTATTTAATCCAGTCAGTCTTTGGGAGATTACATCCTAGTCTCAGAACCTCTAACCTCCCCATGGGTGAAACAATTACTTTACCTTCTTTATGTTGCTAGTATTTAGTAAGACTACTATACAAAACATACTGAAGTGCCTGGCTACATTCTGTTATGGTTGACCAGTGTGGAAAGTCGGAGACTTGAGATTGGCAAACAAACACTAGAGATTTTGCTGTCTGGTCCATGATTCAAAAAGTTTGCTAATCCCAGCTCGAATTGTTGGATAAAATTTACCAGAATACTTTTCTACAAGAATTTTTTTTTTTTAATAGAAGAGCTTAAGGCTTAAGGTTCTGTTAAAGGGGACCTTCTAGTACAGCCACTGAAAACCACACACTACAGCATCTCCACTGTAATGTACAATTTATACACTGGCCAGAGCTGCACTCTGCTATGGCTGAGAACATGGGCTCAGACTCTGAACCCCTACTTACTAGAATCATAGTCTTATTAAATGGTCACTATGAGATCCATAGCTCACCACGAACATAGTCTTCGTTACAGAAGTGAATGAGAACTGTTCGGCACAATCATTCTTACAATAACAGAAAAACAACCTTTTTAGATGGGGCAGCCTTCAAACTGTGGGTCGTGTGTCTACGGAAAGGCCTGGCAGCTGTTGTAAAAAGTTTGTAGATCCAAAGAATGGTTTGAACCCATACTCTGTCCCACACAAATTATTTGGCAGGTGTAAATGACACTTTTAGAACCTTCATCTTCTTACAGTTGAAGTGGATATTCTGCCCCTTTTTTGTGGGATGCTGGCATTAACAATATTATCACATATAAAATACATTACGCCCACACATATAAAATAGGCTGTTTAGATGGTAGTTTGTACCACTCATCACTGAAAGAAACTCTTTTACAGTTTTCTTTCACATTTTGTTTGGCTGAGAATGAAGTGGCGGAGACTGGCAACACATCCTGTTCTCACAATTTGCCAAGTTACTAAATAATCCATTAGGAACAGAGAAATGGGATTATGAAAGCAAATTAAAAAAAGCAATACAAGCCATAACAAACTGGGAAGGGGAAAAGCCACTTGCTGTAACTTAGCAAGGTACAGTACCAGCACCTGTACACAAAAGCATACAGTCCCAGATCCCGATTTTAAAAGTAAAAACAAATAAGAGTTCTTGGTGTGTAGCTCAATTTTTTTAAATAAATTGTGAGTGTGTATGTGCGTGCATGTGTGTGTGAGTGTGTGTGTGTGTGTGGTCTCTGCACAAATGCATGCACGGGAGTGTGCAAGAGAAAAAGAGGAAGCAGAGCTTATGATTAACTTACTTTGAAGAAATATATATTCTATTTGTGATCTGTTTGAATTATTTCTTCTTGAGGCTAGGCCTTGCAACCATATCGGTTAGTGCGCTGGCTAGTTTTACTTCAACTTGACACAAGCTGTTATCTGAAATAAGGGAACCCCAAATGAAAAAAAAATACCTCTATAAGCTCCAGCTGTAGAGCATTTTCCTCATTAATAATTTATGGGGGAGGGCCCAGCCCATTGTGCATGGTGCCATCCCCGGGCTGGTGGTCCTGAGTTCCGTAAGAAAACAAGCTAAGGAGCAAGCCAGTAAGCAACATTCTTCTATTACCTCCATGTCATCTCCTGCCTCCAGGCCCCTGCCCTGCTTGAGTTCCTGTCCTGACTTCTTTCAGTTATGGACTTTGAGGTGGAATTGGGAGCTAAATAAACTCTCCCCTCCTCAACTCACTTTTGATCATGATGTTTCATCAAAGCAATAGTAACCTTAACTAGGACGATTAGTTATTTAATATTAGTCCGCTGGCCCTGATTTCTTAACATGTTCAGAGGAACGTTATATGTCACAAAGTGTAAATATCAAGTGATATCTGAGGGAAACAGCACATTTTGAGGAGTACAGTGACGGTGTATATTCTGTAAAATGTAATGATGATAAATAAGGGCTTAGAAACTTTTAGAACAGAGAAAAAAAATTCCAAGTCTGATTCCTTTTTGAGTTAGTACGAATATAAGAACTTCAAGTAGCTGTTTGTAGGTGGGGACCTTACAGCAGAAAGCAGAGTATGAACCCAAGAAATACGGGTTCCCTAACAGCAGGTAAGAATATTTTATATTTGGTTCATATTTGGACCCCACTCCCTCATCCGTCACTGGCTAATGTCTGATTGCTGGTATTTCACACTGTGTGCTCGTAAAGCTTCCAGAGCTCAGGGGGTGTGTGGTTCATCTCTGTTCTCTAGAGCTGTTAACTTGTCCCCAGGTTCTGGATATTCAGTGACAATTTGTTAACACATGAACTGAAACATTGCTCTAATTCAGATCAAATGTTTTGAAACTCAGTAGGATTCTCATTCCGGCCAGCCTATCCTTCTCTTGAACCCCGAGCAAGAAGCACATTGATTTAATTCTGCTTGTTTCTGGATTGTGGATATTAATTTCTCTCTTGACTGGCTTGTTTGCCTTCATGTTAACTACAAGAAAGGTTTTATTTAAGAGGCCGTAGAAAGGAAGGATCGTTATACCAAAACACTTCACTATAGACAGGCAATCATTTCATGTGACGTTCCTTAAGTGCAGTTATCCAAATGTGTAATTCATTCTTGGCCAGAAAAGAGTCTTAGCCAATGCCCAATGACCCATAAATCAGAGATAAGAGGTTTCTTTATGCAAATTAACTTTATGTCACACTCATCAATAAAGAAACAAATGGTAATGAGGATCAAGTTTATAGCAGAACCAGAATAAAGGTATCCTGTATCTATGTCCAGGATATGTCAGTGTGGCTAATTCATTCTTCTGATGGCATTCTTTGAAAGAATGAATGAAAAGGAAGCTTTGTGGATTGATTATGATTATGGGAAGAAGGGTTGAAAGAACAATGGGAATAGAAAATAGGTAGCCAGCTTGATTGACCTTCCCAACTTTAAAGACATGCATACCATAAAAAAAATGCTGATGTCCATTTTAGAGCAGTGTCACAAACTCAGTGAGCTAACCGTATGTGATGACTATCTTTGGTTGACAACTTGACTATATCTGGAATTAACTAAAATCCAAAGGGCTGAATGATTTTTCTTGATTGAATTTTTCTAAGTGGGATAATCTACCCCAAATCTGGATTTTTTTGAAGTGGGAAGATCTACCTTAATCTGGGCCACACCTTCTGGTGGCAGCCTATAGAAAGGACATGGAAGAAGGAAACTCTGACTCTTTGACTGCTTAATCATATGGTTTTTTTTTTCTCTCTCTCATAAGTTTATTCCTTCACTGGCATGAGAGCCTATTTCTTTGTAGTCCTGACACATAATGACGACCACCTGAGACATCCAGCCTCAGGGACTAAACAACTACTGAATTCTTGGTCCTGGGGTATTCTGAACCCTGACTAATAATATACCATGCCATAGCAGTTTCCAGTTCCATTTGCTTCTCCTCAAGTCTGTTTTTAATTTTGCATCTTAAATAATAAATATTCAAATATTTACTTAGATAATCAGAGCTGTCTTCTCCCTTTGGAAGTAAAAGATAAGAATAAAAGGAAAGAAAATTATATCACTTTATGCAGATGGAAATGTACCACTTCAAAATAAAGTACTTCTCATTGCTGGCTGATAGAATAGAACTTGCTAGCCCACCTGAATACTCATAAGGGAAAGAAGATGCAACATACCCGCTTCCTTAGATTGCAAGTGAGAGTGAGATTCCTTGAAAATGAGTTTGCAAATGCTGTATAGAAGTCAAGGACCTTGAGCAGGGCTTCTCTCTTGATGATGTGCAGATCACAGTAAGTCAGGGCCCGGACATTGGCACACGCATGAGCAAGGGTGGTTTCCTTCCAGAAGATGTCTCCGAACACATCACCTTTCCCTAGAGAGCAGGAAAAGACAACAGTTTCCGCCATGCCCACTAGTGTTCTTCAGGTTAATAGATTGTCCTGAGCTATAGAATCCAAACTCCTCTGTATGTACAGAACATGGCACAGCACATTTTCATCATTTCAGTTCCTGATGGAAACCTGATATTGGAAAAATAAATGCCATTTATTGGAATAGCTACTACCCTCATTTTAACACATACTTTCAGTAACCTTTGCAACATTAATTTTCCCATTCTGATAAGAAAGAGCAAAAATAACTTCTTTTTTCTCATACTTTCTAGAAAAAAAATTGAAAACAAAACAAGATGCAATATACAAGAATCTGTTATTATAGCCTTTATAAATCTGCCACACTTGCAATTTCTACCACATAATGTAACACAATATACATTAAACTGGATTATTCAGTAACTAAGGATTGCACTCGAAGCACCCTAAACTGTCATGTCTCTGTCTTCAAAGCATGCCCTTCTCTCTCCACAAGGTTAAACCTGGCAGGGTCTCAGCTCTAGCTCCAAGGTACCCCAACCATAATTCCTGAGCTTGGGAAACTGAACTGTGGAGCTGGAGAAGGATACACATTTGCAATCCTACAGAATCAGAGTCAAATGAGGATGCACTGAACTATGGGAAATGTAGAAAGATACCCACTTGCAATCCCACAGAATCCGAGGCAGATGCAGTAGTCAAATATGGATGCATATTTATTACCTATTCATGTCCAAAGCACCATTCCTTGAGGCCCGAGCACATTCACATTTCCAGATTAGAAGTGCCTAGTTTTACAAATGGCTTGAGGAAATGTCAAATGTCCATAACCCTCAAAGGTCCTTCTGCTTAGGAAGGTTCCCTATGAGCCCTCTGGCTTCTAAAGTTCAGCCATCTGCTCTCTTTGTCTGCTTCTGCCAATATGTGTTAAAGTGGAAAAGACAGGAGTAATGTATTCCTGTGGGATAAGCTTTCCTGGAGGTGTTCCATAGATGATTTGTTCTTTCAGCATTCTAATCAAAGGAAACAAATACCTATTTACATCGTGCAGATTAAATCAGAAGAGGAGGAAAGAAGACGTGGTCTATAAAACCCCCAAGGATAATATACATCAGTAGAAAGGAAGGTGGGAATAACCAAAGAAATGAGAGAAAGAAACAGGCATAGAAATGGAAGCTGGTTCAGTACATCCCAGATTCCCAGATTCTTTGCAGCTGGGAAACTCTTAGAATGTTGTAGCAGAGGGGCTAACCCTAACAAACACTTTAAAGTAGATGAAGAAGGCATACAAGTTATCAACAAGGTGTTCAGGTACCCATGTGGGTCACATGATCAGCATAAAATAACCATAATAGGTACTTAATTCATTTTCAAAAATCCACTTGATTTTCAACACAATAAAAAAAATCCTTGCAGTTGATATCACTGTTTAATGACTCAATTGTTTGGTAGCTACGTTGGCCAAGGAAATGACATTAGGAACCAAGTAGCAAAGTGGTCAAGATACACAGTATTATGATAACCTGGGGAGATGGAAATGTACATCCTAATACCACATCCTATTATAGAGATGAAATCTTTATGTGACATTCTCCTTAAGCTAGCATCTCCAATTCAGCCTAACAGCATAATCAGAAGCGCTAAATTTACCTGTGAAAATGCTCGCAGAACCAATATTTATAATACTCCAATGAAGTGTGTAAGATAAAGGTCAAGGGATAAATTATGAAACACTAGATAGCCCCTTACTAACACAGACTGTATGAACTGACATATGGAAATACTCACATTACATAAAATTAAAAAATCAGAATATCAACGGATACACTCAGTACAATTACATTTTATGTGCCACACATTCCTACCCTATCACCCATGAATGTAAATAAAGCTTAAAAGCAAATGTACTAATATGGTCAATGGTTGTTTTTTTTTTTAATGGACATGCATTTTTTTTACAAAGATAAGATATTAATAACAGTTCCAACAGCACAGTCTCTGGGGCTAAAAACTTAAGTTTTTAAGAGGACTCTTTTGCTCTACTTCCAGATTTTTTTTTATCTCTGTATGCTAACTTATTCTTATTCTAGACTCTTACTCTTACTTAAAAGATGGGAAAAGGATTATATTTCTTTCAAATTCATTTCTATGACACTTTCTCAAATTACCAATTATAATATCATCTCCAACTGTGATCAAATATCTGATTTTCAGGCATGAGACACTGTGGTACCAGCTAATGCATTTGACTCAATTTTTTTCAGTTCTGGGGATTTATAAAAATAGATTGGGACCATCACAGGTAACACACAGGGTGGTGTTATCCATCAGAGCCTGACAATTTTTTTAAAAAGTGCCATGCATGCAAAGCCAAAAGGAATCACAAAAATGTGCATAACATACCAATGCATATGAATAAGTACTTAAATCAGTTCTTTGAAATAACATACAAAATATTTATCTTATAATACTAGATCAAAAACTGATTAAATAACTGGATGGATGAATCTAGAAATTCATTCCATTTAAATTTCCCAAATGTATAGAGTATGAATTTTTTTAAAGTATTCCCTTTATATGATAAGTCTGGGTTTCTTTAATGTCTGTTGTGATGTTCCCCTGTTCGTTTCTGATTGATGTTTTGGGTCATCTATTTCTTTACTTTGCTCAGTAGGGCCAAGGACCTGCTTTCCTAGGACCAGAAGGTATCAGATGAGCCTCCAAGAGAAGGTAGTAAACAATTATGCTGCCCACCTATGATGCCTATAAACTACAACAGGGACTATCATATCACAATAATAACGCAAAGGGTGCAATAGCGGCACCCATATCTTGGTAGCAACCAACAGCTCTGTGATTGGACTCGTCGCCTCTTAAACAAGAGGTACTGGTACTAAAAACCTGGCCAACTACATAGAGCAAGTAAACTCATGGATTTTTAATAGAACTCACTTTACTGAATCATCACAATCCCTAACTGCTTCTGACATCAATAATCAAGCATACAGAATAAGACTAAAGCACCATGACTAAAAATATTTTATCAAGAAATATATGTTTTTTTAAAAAAAAAAGTTCTCATAATAGAGTCAAAGTGCATTGTGTAATTGTGCTATGATATATAGTCCATTACACTATTTTTAACTTATCAATCAAAAACAAATTTAGATAAAAGATAAAAAGAACAAATTAATAAGAGAAAACGCATTACAATAATAAAAATAAAAGTTTAAGTAATAGGCTATTACTTTTTTTCTTTCTGTCATTTCCTAACATTCTGTATAATGAATCTACATAACCTTTATTAAAATAGCAAAAAATAGCAAACTAATTTACACACATATATACTGATAACACATTAAAAATTTAGAGCATGTACAAATATCAAAATATCAGAGACCTACACCAAAATTAACAAATGTGGATTATTCTAATTCTATCATTAGACTAGCTAATAAATATTTACTATTTTTTAGTAGAGACTCAGGTATTTAGAGATACTCAATAAACGAGTAGAATTTCCTCTTACAAAGCAGATGGTTGTTAAGTACATAGGCATTCAAATGTTAACTAGGCATTTTATTTACCTAATTGAAAGTTTAATATCTTAACCTATTTCTACTTTAAATTTTACAAATTGATCTTTTTTCTCCCAAAAGCTAAGGATCAAACTCAGGGCCTCAGAGCTCTCCCATTATACTTCATGGTCACTCCAAAATCACTTATCATTTTGGAACCATGGGGGAAAATATCTACAATACAGAAAGAACAATAAAAAAAACCAGAATATTAACTCCTGTCAAACTTTGTCTCCTACTTTCCCTTCAAAAACATTAGAGAAATATAACAAAACTAGCCAACATGGATAATTCTACTTCACACATCAAAGTTCTCACAACCCAATGCTAACCATTTCATGGCATAAAATTGCCGAGTAAATGTGATATATGAGCTGGACATTAGCTTGATCATTCACTTCAAATTATACTTGCTCCGTCCAAGTAAGTCATCTAACATATTGCTTCAATTCACAGCAATCTTTTATTACAGTTCTGGGAAGGTGGTCATCATGCAAGTCAATGACTTATTTGATGTCATTCTTCAAAGCACATTACAAACTTTATATATTCTGAAGAAAATTTAAAAAAATGTGGACATGGAAAACCTAGTAAACACACACTCTTCCTTCATGGCAAAGATTTTTACACACTTTCAGACAAAGAAACTCTTATTCATATTCATAACTATAGAATTTCTGATGCGAGTTTTTAGGTCAATTCCTGCTGGGTGCAAGTCATCCCTGCTGTAAACATTTTGGCTCTTAAGAAACTAAACCCCCTTAAAGCCCTAAAATAGGAAGGAACCTCACACTTCTTAACAGCAAAGCTGTTGTTTGGCCTATTTATATTTTCTCAGTTCTTTGCATCAAGCCCTATGAAGTACTGCACTGCTGAACCACAGGAAACTGGATTGGAAAATAGAAATTAATGCTTAATATTCACATTGTAAGAAACTGTAAAATGTTTCTTATAAAACAAAGCTAGATTTACAACACGATTAAAGGAGTAATGCGGCTATAATCAGCTTGGGGATTGTGATGCCCTGTGGGGCTAGTTTAACAACCAGATTGGTTGTTGTTGTTATTATTATTATTATTATTATTATTATTATTATCATCATCATCATCATCATCATCATCATCATCATCATCATGTTAGACATATTATCTAGTAAGTTGATTGTATGGATTTAAAAATGCATAAAGGTCATCAAAGTTATTTGTTGATGAGTATAATTAAATTATCCAACAGGTCCTTTGAATTTTACTTGGGAAGTTTCTTAGCATGTTTAGAGCGTGACCATGGTTCTCTTCAATGAGTTTTCCCATCCGTATTTGATAAGAGTTTATTTCAGCTGATAGTTCCACATCACAATCCATCGCTGAGGGAAGTCAGGGAAAGGACTGAAACAGGACGAGGATCTAGAGGCAGAGGCTGACACAAACGCCACAGAGGAATGCTGCTTACTGGCTTGCTCTTCATGGATTGTTCACCCTCCTATCTTGTAGCACCAAGATGGCGAACTCATGGATGGCATCACCCACGGTGAGCTGAGCCCTCCCATATGCAACATCAATGAAGAAAATGCACCACAGCCTTGCCTACAGGACAATTTAGTGGGAGCAATTTCGCAGCTGACGTTCTCTGCTTCAAAATGATGCTAACCTTTGCCAAGCTGACATAAAACTAGCCAGCAAAGGAATATGTAGGAACTGAATATAACCAGGGTGAATCAAATTAGTATGTATCTATTATCTCAGATAGTGAAAATGTGCTTTTGTTCATGGGCCAGGGGAATTACAAATCTACTTATTTAGCAAAAAACCCTAAGAATTACAGAATCCATTTAAGAGAAAATGCATTGAACCAAAACTTAGCACTACAGAACTTCTCCAAAACATAAAGAAAAGTGAAGAAAAAAAAAAAAAGGAAAGAAAGGAACAAAGGAGATGCAACCAGCAAGAAAACAAGTGATAAAATAGCCGTTGTCCACTTAACAATAAGAATGGTGACTGTCAATGGATGCAGCAATCCAATTAAAGACACTAAGGCAGCTAAATGTAATTAATATCCAGTTGTGGCTTGAGGTGACTATAACAACACAGCCCGATTAAAAATGATGATAATGCGTGCTGCCTGTAGCTGATACATTTTATCTTTGAAGATATGTAAAAACAAAGTAAAAGTATGTATGAACATATTCAATGAGACAGTGATGGAAAGAGAACAAGGATGCTGATATAAGATAGACTTCTAGAGCACAGTGACCATCAGAGACAAAAAAAAGTCATTGCTTAATGATAAAGGGACCAATCATGAAGGATAGATCACAGCTGTAAATATACGTGCTTGTGGGGCATATAAATATATAAAACAAATATTTTTGACAGGAGGAAAAGAAGGAAACAATAATATATTTCCATTAGGAGATTTCAATACCTCACATTCAACAATGGTTTCATCAATAAAACAGAAAGTTAACAAGAAAATACTGGACATGAGTGGTATTTACTTAATTTACTAGTCAGTTCATCACTATAAACAATCATGACAGTTGCCTCATAAACTTTATCACGAAGACATATTTATAACAGTGTTCATCTTTGAGTTTTTCAAATTTACATTTTCAAACGAATTTTGACTCCTTATAAACTGTAAGCGCCGTCACATATTTTTAAAAAGAAAGAAGTGTGATAAGTATTAAAGCTAAAAGTTTTATGCATATATTAGAATTTAATTCTTTTTACATATGCTTATTCGTTTTTATTTTTAGTTTGCATGTGTATGCAGTTCAGTAAAGATTATGTAGAGGAAGGGGAGGACAAAAGCCTGGCTAACGAGGAAGGCAGAGAGCAGGGACTGAGCATCTTCATCACCGTGACATAGTTAATCCTCAAGGCTGGAAAGCCATGGTGGAAATCCCAAGCAGATGAACATGATGCCCTGGATTGATGGCAGAGTAGACAGAAATGGAATTTGAAGCTGGGAACAAACTGAGGGCAAAATGCCAACTTTGAGCAAAAACCATAACGGCAATAATAATAGTAACAAATAGTAAAGAGAAGAGACCCAAAGGAGAAAACTGGGAGATGCTCAGTAAAGTGCTTTCCTTGCAAGCATGAGGACTTGAGTGTAATCTCAAGAACTCACCTAAAATAAATCTATGCATGGAGGCACACACCTTCCAGAGTAGAGGAAGTACAGACAGGCATATCCATGAGGCTCAGTGGCTAGCCAGCTTCACTTAGTTGGCAAGTTCAAGGCAGGTTAGAAAGACTGACTCGGAAACCAGTACTCAAGGCTGTCCTCTCTCTTTAGTGCATATGTACACAGACACATACATGCATGTACACACACATGTGTACAACAGAGAGAGAGAAATAGATGCATGCATGCATGCACACATACATGTATACACATATACACACAAGCTATAATAATAATAATAATAATAATAATAATAATAATAATAATAATAATAAACTTAGTGGAAAGGGCTTGAAACTACCAGGAAGACAGTTGCTTTCATAGGTTAGGTGATATTTGCCACATGAGAGACTCTGAAGTAACACTCGGAGCCCTGGATAAAAGGTGTGTCATGAACCCCAATTAACCGGTTAAAATCAGCGTCATTTAAAATGCAGCAAACATGTACTTCAAGAAAAGGAAGAGCAAACTTGAAGAGCAAACTTGTTGATACGACTGACATTTGTCTTCATAATCTGCAGGTCAAAGCTATAACGTTTCACACTTTATCTAAAATAAGGGTATATGGAGAGAAAGTAAAGAAGAAAAATTAGTTCTAGGACTAAAGGGACCAAGCACTTGACTTCTAATAGGGTTCAGTGAAAAACAATAGCCACAGCTTCCAAGTTCTCTGAATAGTAAAATATTATCCACTCACATCTCAGATTTGATTTTCTTTTCAGAATAAAATTAATGGGTAGAATTTGAATTTTGAAAACAATAATTTATGTTCTCTTTGAAAATGCACAAATGCTTACAAGACATGACTCTTCAAGAACCAATTCCAAATAAAGTAAAATCTTGATCCAGCAGATTTTCCTCATATTTCTACATTTCCCTTCCATCGTTCTTCTCTTATGCATCCTTCTCCCAACCCCACAATAGCATCTACCCCACCCCCTCACCTGAATCCTACATACACAGTCAAAGATCTTTGGGGAATTGAAATTTAAAGTTGAAAGCCGTAAGGCATAGATTTTCTTAGTTTAAGAGTCTAACCCTATGATTCTAAGAATCAATAAAGACAAGTGAAAAGAAGAAATGTGAATAAAACAAAACCTGAGTTTTAGGAGCAAGGCCTATTGTTGGTAGCAAGCTACTATTTTAACAGTCTCTGAAAGGTGCAATATACTTGTCAAGACATTTAGAAGTAACCTGGCTATTTCAACCATACCAACTAGTCTATTCACATTAAGTAATTATAGACTAGGAAATAAAAAGTAAAAAGACATTAACGAATATAAAATATGTATGCATCATGAACTTAATTTGGAATTCTTTGTGTTTCATGCAAAGTGGGAAGGTCAAAGAAAAAATTGCGTGGAGGTGTAAGAACTGAAAAGAACTTCAAGTTAGAAAAAGACATCAACTGCAATTATATTCATATGCCCTATTTAGAAAAAAAGCACTCTGAAGCCATCCCACAGTGTGAAAACAAAGGTATTTATTGACTTCGTTTTTTATCTTTGCTGTAATTAGTTACGCTTCAGAACGTACTTTTTAGAGTGCTTGGAACTTTCAACACACGAAAGAATCATGCCCTACCAAGAGACCATATCGAAGGCAGATTCCAAAGAGTAAGAATGTGCCTGTTTCTGGATCCGGAGACTTGAATTAATTTAAAAATGACCTCCCTTCTCTACCTTTCATCTGGAAAACGAGTCCATAGCAAGGAAGGAGGCTGCTGGAGGAGATGATAGAGAACCTGACAACTGATTTATCAAGCTATAAGGAAATGTGGAAGAGAATGACAGAAGAGGGGAGAGAAAGAGGAGGTAGGGAGAGGGAAAGAGGAGAGGGAAAAGATAAGATATGAGAGGAGAGAGGAAGAGAGGAGAGATGGAGGAAAGTGGAGGGGGAGAGAGGAAAGTAGAGAGGAGGGGTTAGGGAGGGAAGTGGAAAGGGCAGGGGAGAAGGGGAGAGGGAGGGAACTAGAAAGGGAGACAGAGGGGGAAGTGGAGAGGAGGGAAGAGGGAGAAAAGTGGAGGGGGAGAGAGGGAGAGAAGTGGATGGGAGAGGGAGGGAAGTAAAGAGGGGTAGAGGGAAGAAAATAGAGAAAAAGGGAGAGGAGGGGAGAGTGAGGGAAGTGGAGGGGAGAAGAGAGAAGTAAGTGAAGGACAGGAGAGAGAAGGGAAGTGGAGAGGAGGAAAGTAGAGGGAGAAAGAAGAAAGTTAAGGAGAGGAGAGAGAAGGAAAGTGGAGGGAAGGAGAGAGAGAAGGATGTGGAGGAAAGAAAAGAGGGGAACGTGGAAGGGGAGAGAAGGAAGAAGGTGGAGGGGAGAGGAGGAGGGAAGTGAAGGATAAGGACAAAGAAGGCTACCTAAGATTACTTGCAACTTGGTGCTATTTAAAATTTCTTCCATCTTCCATTACTTCAAAATAAGCTAACAAAATTTTTTTAAAAGGAATGAAAGGAAACAATTCTGAAAGGAAGGGGCAGTTACTGCTTGATTGTTGAGTTAGCATCCACCAAGTCTGCCTCTCCTGAGGCATGTTCAAGTGTCTTAAATGTTACAAACTGAACTTTTATTGCCTCTTGGCTGAAGCAGTCTCTTAATGATCATGAGTGAGGTATCCCAGAAGCAGAAAGACACACATGGTATAAACTCACTTATAAATGGGTGTTAGACATATAATATAGGATAATCATACTAAAATCTGTATGACTAAGAAAGCTAATTAAGAAAGAGGACTCTGGTAAGATGCTCAATCTTACCAATTCAGAAAGGCAAAAAGGATGGACATCAGCAGAAGGAGAAAATAGGAAACAGGACAGGAGCCTATCACAGAGGGCCTCTGAAAAACTCTGCCCAGCAGGGTATCAAAACATATGCTGAGATGCATAGCCAAACTTTTTGCAGAGTGCAGGGAATCTTATGAAAGAAGGGGGAGATAGAAGGACCTGGAGGGAACAAGAGCTCCACAAGGAGAGCAACAGAGCCAAAAAATCTGGGCACAGGGGTCTTTTCTGAGACTGATACTCCAAACAAGGACCATGCATGGAGATAACTTAGAACCCCTGCACGGAAGTAGCCCATGGCAGCTCAGTGTCCAAGAGGGTTCCCCAATACTAGGAACAGGATCTGTCTCTGACATGAACTCATGGGCTGGCTCTTTGATCACCTCCATCTGAGGGGGGAGCAGCCTTACCAGTCCACAGAGGAAGACAAAGAAGCCAGTCCTGATGAGACTTGATAGACTAGATTCAGATGGAAGGGGAGGAGGATCTCCCCTATCATTGGACTGGGGGAAGGGCATAGGAGAAGAAGAGGGACAGAGGATGGGATTGGGAGGGGAGGGAGCTACAGCTGGTATACAAAGTGAATGAACTGTAATTAATAAAAATAAAATGAAAACTTTAAAAAGGAGGGGAGATTGTCAGAGAAGTATCCACATAATTTTGACTCACTAATTTAGATACGAACAGAATCTCAATCCCAAGACTTGGGAGAAGAAAGAATTAAAATGCACACTCAAAGAAATAAAGAGATGGTGAGACTAACCTGAAACCCAGGGAGGGGCCTTGGATTCATATTTACAGTGTTATTGGGAAAAGCCAGCTGCCATTTCCTTTTCAAATGGAAGGAAAATGAATTTTGTCTCCCTGAGCGAATGACTCCGTTTTAACAGACCCAAGCCAGGGGCACCATGCTCACAGCTTTCTCTGCCCCTTCTGAGGAGTTACCAAGTGCAGTGTGACAAAGATAATGAAGCCAAAAAATGGCTAGCAGTCTGCAGCACTCACCTAAATAGCATGCATTTGGTGTCTGTTTTCCCATCAGCCTTTTCTGTCAAGACCATTAAGGAAAAGACGAACGCATGTAATCAGCCTTTCTGTTTTATCTTCCTCTTTAAGTAAACAAGTGTGGTCATAGTAGGGACATGCTTCATTTTACCACAAAGGGCTGTTCGAGGGGTGTGCTGCTTTCAGGAAAGCACATGCCTCCTTTATACCCCCAACAAACAAGAGGGAAAGGAAAGCGGTATCAAGCACACCCAGGATGCTGATTCCCAGGCACTCTACTCTTTGCTTGCAAAAATATTTAAAGAAAAATAATCCCTGCAAGAGACTTAACTGAAGCAATAACGTTATTTTTCAAACAGTTAAAGAAAACTTTGAAGACAATGTAATTTCTTTCTTTCTTTCTTTCTTTCTTTCTTTCTTTCTTTCTTTCTTTCTTTCTTCTTTCTTTTTCTTTTTTCTTTAATTTTTTTTTCAGCCCAGGTCCATTTTCTACTGCTTATACAAAAACACCTTTCCTGTAAAAAGGTCATTTCTTCTCCAATCTAAATTCTGTCTTTTCTAAGAAAGTGTACTTTTTGAAATGAGGCTTTTCTTCTTTCTTTCTTTTACTTTTCTATTTCTTCCTTTTTTTTTTTTTTTTTTTTTTTGCATTGGATTCCACATTAGTTTTCATTTTTGCCTTTACCGTTTTTAAAACCCATCAGTCAGTCTTTTTCTTAAGAGAATCAGTACAATCAAGCTATGGTACACTGGCTTTGGTAGCAAAAGAGAAAAAAAAATCCAATAGTTTAAAGATTGAACTCATTTTTCATGAGGCACAAGCCATGAAAAATGTGATCAAAATGAAGTTGACATCGTGCGATTCTAAGTTATTTCACCGGAGAGAAACACAAGGGGTGATGTTCATCTGACCTCCCATTTCTTCCTTTTTTATCTGTGTGGATTCTATGAACCTGCTGCCAGATTAGAGCAGAAAGTGATCTAGAAGTTCATGCACCAATTTTGCTTACCAAAATGTGCCTATTACCTTTATGGCCGTGTACGTTAAGTTGGTTCTTGTTGTCATTGTTATTGTTGTTTATTTTGTCAAGTTCACGTGCTGTCTCCTTCGTGTCGTGCTATTGGAAACCTTCCCTATTGAATGTCTGAACTTCAGAATAAATTTATTGTCAGCCAACTAATTTTCCTAGTTTGCAGAAAATAGGTGGATGGAGCCAGCTTTATAAACCCAAATTGAATTTCCTCCCATTGTGCTCACTCCTGTGGGTCTCGGTAGCCTGCTCAACACCATCACCTTCATACTTCACCCACCGTGATGAAACAGAGCCATAGAGAGCAGGATGATGTAACAGCGCTCAGCTGGGCACTAACTAGCTGGGCAAGCCTCCATACTTTTTCAGGCCTTGCCTGGCGCTTCTGTAAAGAAAAAGGCTGAACTGGATGGATCTGTTGCCCTCTGAGACCAAATCCCCGTATTACCAACGTGACAGTGGTTCTAAAAGTAAATTCCCACTTACCAATGAGGGTGTGTCAAGTCCCTCAGGCTGTGGTCAGCTTTTGTCTACACAAACGTAATGCGACCCTACGTTGCCTGTTCACTGTGACTGAGAGTAATGTTCTCTGCTGAAACAGCAGCCGGTATTTGCTGAAATTCATCCTCTCATTAGTGACCCCATTTCTAAAGTCACCAAACAGAGGAGATTTCTGTTTAGAAATTTGGGAGGCTAAAACTCCAGGTCTGCGACCCATTTGTCACCGTGTCAGGAAAGTTCACAGTACCTAAAATGGCCACCACCTCGTCATCCTGGATAACTTCCAAGGACCCCGACACCACAAAGCACAGGGCATCCACACTCTCTCCAGCGTGGTAAATCAGGTCCCCAGGAGCACAGTGAATAGTTTGGAACTCCACTGCCAAGGCACGCAGACATCCATCACTGGCCAATCGAAATGCGGGATGTTCATTAAAAACCTTCCGGTTCAGATGCACACAGATGTCAGCTCTCATGTCCTTGGGACAGATGGAGAGAACCTGAAAAGAGTGAAAAGTGAGTAAGTGAGCAGGAAAGAAAAAAGGGTCTAGTTCAGAAATTAAAAAAAAAAAAAAAAGCCACACAACAAATATTTACTGACCACTATTATGTCTGCTAGACAAGGTGCCAAGGGCCTGGAAGGCAAAGTTAGACACAGGCCTGTACTCGAAAAACCTGGGGTCTGGTGAGATGCACAGATGTCACATCACAACACAGCCCATGTCACAGCAAGGGACCATTCAGTCAACACTTGTGGAACGTTTCCCTATTACAATAGTAGTTTTTGAGTGACAGTTGGGGAGAATCTTGGGCAAAAAAGTTATAGTTGTGCCTGAAAACATATGCATGCAAGTAACATTATATAGACTTTGCAGATTAAAATTGCTTATTTAGGAATACATATGTGCCTATGTACACATATTATATCTATCATATATGTATATGACATATTTATCAACAGTTACAGAAAGTGAGGCCAGGAATTTGGGAGAGAGTAGTGGGTGACATGAAAGGGTCTGAAGAGCTGGAGGGACAAATGATGTAATTACACTATAATCTCAAGACCTGAATTTTAAAAATAAGTAAATAAAAATAAAAACTAAAGTTAATATCCTTAAAGCCAATTAGCGTGAAATATTAGCATTTGTATCAATCCAACCAATGTTTCAAAATTATTTTATAACTACACAAGAATGAATAATATTATGTTAGTACAGACAGGAAGTAGATACGTATTAGCTGACCATAAGAAAATTAAATCAACACAAGCAGTGCAGCAACTCGTTATTCTGTAAGCTAATGTAAGCCCATTCTCACTATTTCTCCAGTCTGAAAGATTTTCCTCTATAAATTAATGAATGCCCAGGCAGAAAAAAAGAGTTTGCATAAGCCCTCTCTGGGGCACAGGCAACTGAACATATCTCTAAGCAGGACGGACAGTCTTGTGATGCAATTTCATTACAGGTTGGCTAGGTTTGGGTACCGGGGAGGGGAGCAAAATTCAAGCTCAAGGTTCCCCTTAGGAGGGATGAATGGCAGAGCATGCTGGGAAAGCAAGGTGTAGGGAGCTTTCATTAACTGTAGGTTTCATAGTAGCATTTAAAAACCTCTGTTACAATGGATATTATGATCCCTTTTTAGATTTTGTTTTTACTCATTTACAGATTCATGCACTCAGTTTATGGCTTTTAGTTGTTTTCATCCCCTCCTTTTCTTGCTGAAATCCTTCTGTGCAAAAAGTGCCCGCCAACTTTCAGGTTAGGGTGCAATGAGTTTTGGAGGGTTGCCTGTATGAGTATGGGTGGGAGGGTATGGACTGGAGCCTGTGCAGCTTATCAGTGTCTACAACACTGAAGAAAATGGCATCCCTTCACCACCTCGAGGATTAACTGTCAATGGCTGTCAATGGTATCTCAGCGAGAGGCAGGGCTATCATATCTAAGCAAAGAATCAAAGAAGGCAGGCTGCCCACCTTGAAGGTACGTGTGAAGGTTCTTTCCCTCTACCCCCTTGATAAACCAATTTTAATACAATATTATTTGGTGGGATTTCTCTCAGTCTTCCAAAGATAAAACTAAGTTGCTTTTCCCATTCAACTACAATGAATAATAGTTAATGTAGAATAGTTCTCTTTCTTTTCTTAATTATGCTCTAGCTATAGATCCCTGCCCTCCCCCAATGCTGGAAATAACCCGACTTGTCTTTTTATTTGTGTCTTACCATAAATGTAACACTGGTTGCTTCTCTGCAGGGTTGATCCATCATCACACAATGCAATTAATTATGCTTCCTGGATTCTTTCTCTTTATGTTTCCTGAGTCTACATTTTATTTCACATCACAATCATCTCCAAGGGATTTATTTTGATAATCTTCCAGATTCCTACAGAACACAGCCATCGACTCATCCACCTTTCTGAAATGTCTCCTCTTTGAAGAAAGGAATGCCCTAATGGAGCTTAAAAAGCAGGTGGTACTTCCCCCACGATAGCAATTTCCAACGATGATAATCAATATATCTGCCTTTAGTGGGTTTAGATAATAGTGATCATTCGACAGGCACTTACTCAGTTTCTATTATGTGTCACTGTGTTAAATCCCTGGACATGTATACACAGGCATTATCTTTGCTGTAGTGGAGCTAACAGTGGGTTCTGAAGACAGACATGAAGAGACAGTCACAACGTAGCATAAAACTGTAATGGCAGGGGACACAGGGGCACAAGCTGCCTATGATACAGCATGAGGCCGTAAGACTGGGCTCAGGAGGACACAGCCTCAGGTTCAGCTAGATGGTTTACTAGTCCTATGGTCTAGTGCTTTTGCTTAATCTCCCCAGTCTTCATCTATGAGATAAGGACATTGATCACTGGCGTCCTATGTTCATGGTAAGAATTTAAGTTATCCTGTAGAGCTGACACATAGCTGGAGCTGAAGAAAATGCTGGCCTTTATTACCACCGTTAAGCACACATATTCCTATTGTTTGTTTTACCCCTCTGCAAAGTCCATTTTCTCAACCCCTGTGTGAAGTCTATGTTGTTCGATAAATTCCCAAAGAGAATTAAGAAAGTACTTTAATATAAATCTGAGCATACTTCAGAGACGGGCTAAGGTTAATATTTTTGCAGGTTGAAAGCATATAATATTTTTAAATGCATATATAAATATTACATCAAACAGCACATGGGAAAAATGAATTTGTCTGTTTTTGTCCATTTACCATATAGGGTTTTCAATTCATTTTGGAAACAGTGGGTTTTTGTTTTGTTTTGGTTTGCTTTTGGTTTTTTAAATTCATGATGCTGGGGCTGAAATTCAGGGTCTTCTTGTTTTAATGATTTTTTTCTGCTTCCTCCTTTTTTATTTAGAATGCATTGTGCGTTATATATTTCATCAATTTATTTTATTTTATTAATTACACTTTATTCACTTTGTATCCTCCCATAAGCCCCTCCCTCCTCACCTCCCGGTCCTACCATCTCTCCCCCTTCTTCACGCACGGCCCTCCCCAAGATTTTTTATTTTTATTTTTTATGTGTGTTTGTGTTTTGCCTGCATGTGTCTGTCTGTGGAAGGGTGTCAGATCCCATGGAACTGGAATCATACAGAGTTGTTAGCTAATATTTTGGTGCCGGGAATTGAACCCAGGTCCTCTGGAAGAGCATCCAGTGCTCTTAATTGCTGATCCATCTGTTTAGCCCTGGAAACAGTCATTTTATGCCATTTTAGTTATTTCTCCAAGGACTCATATTGCAATTGGAATCTTCAAATATTTAGAGTAATCTGTGTTTACTAAAACATAAGCACGTCTCTTCTGTTTGTTTCACGTTTTGATACTCTCACTACATCTTTTCTTTAGATTATAGTCATCTATTATGTTTATTTGTCTTGCTTTTAGTTTTCAAACCAGATTTTACACACACACATACACACACACACACACACACACACACACACACATACACAAGGCTAATTTTGAATTTACTGTGTAGTCCAGACTGGCCTCAAACTCATGGCAATCCTCCTGCCTCAGACTCCCACATGTTTGGATCACAGGCGTGATCTTGCACCCACTTGCACACTCTACTTTCACTGATTTCGTTGATTGATTGCATATACAGACAGCTGCCACAGAGCAACAAGTTAAGCTAAGTGTTAGAACAGACCAAGCAGAGCCATGCCTGAAGACAAGCTTCTTCTCTGAGGCCTTAGACAAACCATCTTCCTGGCATGCTGTCAGATTTATACATATATCATTATTTATCCCGGGAACTGATGACATTCACAACTTTCTTAGGCAAGAGAAATGTAGTTTTAAGCGACAGAATAAAAATATCATTGAAGGTAACTCTCACAGAGTACAGTGACTCTAATTGCAGTGTATTTTTCCATGACAGTCACATCCATTTTTTCCCCCTTGCTAGATTCTCTAATGGTATCTCACAATTACCAGCAAATGAAATTATACTGCAGTGAGGAAGATTCAGGGTAAGAGCGACTTCTGTTTATCTCCAGTGTGTATTATGTCTTCCTTCATCGTGTTAGCATATTAATAAATTAGATTCTTAATTAAGAGAAGCAATAAATTTTCCCTTGGAAGGGCGATGAACTATTTAAGGAATCGTTTCTCATAACACTTCAAACCGACTCTGAAAAACAGGTGAATGCCATCCTCTGAACTCTAAAACGCTTTTGTATTATTTATGACATCCATTAAACCCAAGGTCAAGTCGTACAGTAGCAGACATCTCTCGGGATCAGAGGGGCAAATCTCCACACTGGCTACAGAACTCTTAGTAAAATAAATATGACCATGTTATCTCTGCTTTCTTAAAGATCATCCATGGCTTGCTTCCGCACATGGTAAAGGCAAAGTTCTGACCAGGCTTGCAAGGCTTTGGTAGGACCTTTCACTGTTTCCCTGCAAGCAGGCACATTTCAGCCACCCGTTTCTCGTCACTCTGAAACTCCGCAGGCACCTGGCGATGCTTCACATGTCTTTCCTTCTTGATTGGCAGGTCCATTGTCAAATCCTTTGCCTCATCATCTCAGATCCATTCCTCTCTCTCAAACATAATTCTATACGGTTCTATCACAGAATTTAGGATCGTAGAGAAAGCAAAATTAAGAATAAGAGCTCTTGTCATTTGCTTGTGCTTTTGTTGTTAATGGCAAAGAAAAAGAAAAGAAAAGAAAAGAACTTGGCAGAGGTTTCAAACATTTATTTTTCAACTTTGAATTAATTTTTTAGTGTTTTTTTCTAATGAACCCTTAAGTTATACTTAAGATATATATATGTATATGTATATATATTTATATACATATATATATGTATATTTTTTTTTCCAAAAACCAGCTTTGACTGGGAGAAGTTTCTAAGGACTGAGACTTTATCTCACACATTCAGTCGTTCATTTAACCGTAGATTTTGAGCACTGGCTAAGTGTCCAATGTTACACAGGTCCTTGATGTCTAGAAGAAAAACTGTCGCAATGCTTGTTCCCTGAAGCTTACAATTGGGCGCAGTTGAAAAATCACCATTTCTGATCCAATGCCCCATTTACAGGTAAGATGAATAATGTTTTCCCTAAAGGCTATGTGATTGGCAGAGGTCATTCTCAGCAAATAACTAACAAAGCAAACAACAACAACAGAAAAAAATAGAAAAAAAATAAAAGCACAACTCTTTAGTTTAGCTATGAAGCCAGGCTCCCAAGTGGAGATGAATCGGAAATAAAGTGGAACCCCTGCGCTGTCTCGTACTCTCTGGCTCTTTGTATACAAGAACACACATACTGATTCCTAAAAATAATTGAAGGTTCAGTTAATCAAAACTAAACTCTAACAGAAAAGCACTAGTTTCCCACTTTTACCACTGGGCAGCCAACACTTTGTTAGAAATTTGTTCTTATTTCTAAAAATTTGCACGTAACTCACAAAAATGCACCTCACACTTCAACATGTCGGTAATGGCACAAAAGCATGCTGATAAGTTCCTTATGCCATCATGGTTTACTAAGCGGAAGTCATCTCTTGCTGGAAATTCAAGTGGCCACCCATAGACGAAAAGGCCTGAGCTAGATATTTAGTGAGTGCTTGATAAATATTCCTTGCCTTGGGTCCCTCCCTCTACCACATTCATCCATTAGGGTATTAGTAACTAGGAAACCTTGGAAAAGGAGGTCTAAATATATTGACACAGGAGCCATCTCTTACTCAGTATTTCAAAGTACTTAAAGCCATACTCTAACATTTAGTGCACGCAGTATGAATAATTAAAGCCATTAAAGAAATTGAACTTTTCCATGATTTATACTTATTTACGCTGTCATTTTCATAAAACTTGAATCTCTAAAGTTTTATCTCCGACTCTTCATTCTTCAAAATCATATAATCAATATTTAACTCAGGTGATACTTATTTTTAAAAGCAACAACAGAGTTCATTAAGAAGAAAAGGTCTTAGTATAGATTTAAGCATTGACATTAAGGAAGACAAAGAGAGGCTCAAGAGACGGCTCAGCAGTTAGGCACACGTATTGCTCACGCATACACACACACACACACACACATGCATGTACACACAATAAATAAACACATGTAACAAAAAAATTTCAACACTAGAAAAAAGAAAGATGGGTAGAGATATATGTAAGAGAAGCAGAGTACTACCTGCCTTCATGAGGGAGGGTGGCATGGACTGCTTGCTTGAAAACATACTTTCAGTCACTGCAGACTGAAAGTTTCCAAATAGTTGCAGTGAACTTAAGCCTTACGCTGTAATTAGATAGCAGGCTTCTCGTTTTCTTTTTCGTAAATCAGCAGCCACCAATACCCTGCCTGTATCAGATCATCAAAATATGGGCTTTAGAAAACCAGTGTGTAAAACACAAAAACACCTTTAAGGCCCTTTCCAAATTGCTTCTGAGCAAAAGCGTACCAAGTCACTCAACCCTGCTGTGTGTGAGAGAATTGTATGTTTTCTTAATACTCTGATACTTAAATCTCCCAGATAAGTGTGGAGGCAGAAAGGCAATTTCACCTGAAAGAAAAGCAGAATTGCACAGTGTAGGGAGCAGAAGCAGGGCAAGCTTCAGCCTTAGCGGAGAGTCCTGTCTTTACTCCTAGCCCACTGCTCATAGGCTGACTGCCATTGGGCGTACTGAAAACACATCTCCAATGGGTAAGTAGACATGAGGTCACAAGGCAGAGAATGGAACAGGGCCTCATCCTAAGGTCTCCGATTGCTATGAGATACATAGTTCTTCTGATTATCTACAAAATCCTGCATCAGGAATAATATATAATGTTAGAGCTTTTAATAATAGTGGACGTAGAAAAAAATGACCTCCCTTTCCCCCCCCAGGATATGCAAAGGATGTAAATACACTAATGACATGCTGATAGGCTTCAGCCATCACTGACACTATTTAAAATCCTTTCTTGCTTTCACACAGTTCAGTCATGCACTGCTAATTAATCTCTCCTCAGGAGGCCTGGAGAATTGATATTAAGTCAGAGAAATCAGTAGAGGGAGTCAGGCAAGTGACATTTACACATAAAACATTTTTTATCCTCCTTCTTAGAAATAAGGAGCCCCGAGACTGGGAAAAACCTGGTGTGCTTCACAGATATGCTGCCTTCATTCATTTAAGGGAAAGAAAGTTCACTGGGAGGAGTGAGGGGAGAGAGAGAGAGAGAATACGGAAGAAGAGAGGGAAGGAGGGAGGGAAGGAGGGCAGTCATGCAGAACAGCAGAAGCTGGGCTTGATGTTCATCTGCCAGTCTCCAGGGTGTCAGACCTCCAAGGAATTACACTGGGAACAAAGTAATGACATGACACTAAGGCAAACTAACTTCCCTTATTTAAAAGCAAAAGGTCATTTTTTTTATCGACTTAAGACTATTATAACGTGAAGAATTAGAAGTTAAAGCCCATTTCTTTCACTTTGGAGATTAATTTCCTGAGAGCAGGCCCCAATACTGAAGTGAGGCTCTTATTATAAACACAGAGAGACCATCCTATGAGGTCTCCGGGACCTTGCTTTCAGATTGACCTAAGTAACACGTGGGAAAAAGAGCAATTGCTGTCATTAGTGTTCAAATCACCAAAGCTTCCAATGACTGCAAGTGGTAACTTTCTAAATTAGGATTCAGATAAAATGCAGGCTGCACGGGGACTGGGAAACGGAGCAGTAGGTGAGGGCGCTGGCTGCCGAGCCTTAGGACGTGTCTGCATGTCTGAGCTTGATCTCTAGAGTATATAGAACTATGCTGTGACCATCACACCCCCATAGAAACCCAGTTAATAATATAATTGTTCTGATATAAATCGCACATGTCATTTTTTTTGTACTGAATTTTGACTAACTACAAGGGTATCAAAGCAGATGCTGAGACTCATAGCCAAACTTTGGGCAGAGTGCAGGGAATCTTATGGAAGAAGAGGGAGATAGAAAGACCTGGATGGGACAGGAGCCGCATAAGGAGACCAACAGAGCTAACAAAATTGTGCCCAGGGGACCCTGCAGAGATCTATACTCCAACCAAAGACCATGCATGGAGAGGACATAGACCTCCTGCCCAGATGTAGCCCATGGGCAACTCAGTCTCCTGTGGGCTCCCAAGTAAAGGAAGCAGGGACAGTCACTGGCATGAACTCTGTTGCCTGCTCTTTGATCACCTCCTCCTGGTAAAATGGCCTTTCTAGGTCACAGAAAAAGAGGATCCAGACAGTGCTGATGAGACCTGATAGGCTAGGGTCAGATAGTAAGGCAGGAGGACTTCCCCTATTTGTGGACCAGGGGAGGGACATAGGAGGGGGATGAGGGAAGAAGGGTGGGACCAGGATGAGATGAGAGAGGAGGCTACAACAGGGATACAGAGTGAATAAATTGTAATTAATATAATAATAATAATAATAATAATATAATGATAAAATAGCTTTGCAATCATAAAGCCCATCTCCACTGTGTGTAATGGGAATATTTTTCCTTAAATACACAATAATTTCCATAACCAATGTTTTAATTAGGATTTCATCGATGTCATTGATAAGGTGTGAAAATCAGCACTGAACTCTGATAGTTACTGGATTATTGGCTTAGTACTATATGTAACGTCAGGGTGACCAATTGGCATAATATTTTTGGAACCAAACTTTTCTTATATGCAAAATCCTATTTAGTAATATAGTAGAAATAAACCATTTTTAAAGTTTAAGAAATTCTTTTGAATTGATTTGTAGTCTATAACAGCGTAAATACTAAACTATCATCTTTTAGAACCAGCATTGTGACATTATAAAGGCGCTTTGAGAAAAAAGCCTGGCTTGAATTTTAGCTCATGCAATATTTATACTGAAATGTGTTGCCAGTGCCTTCCCAGCTGAGAAACTAGACATGTCAATAACACCATCTTTTTGCTCAGAAATCAAACTTGTCACAATTTCATCTCCCAGAAAATAGCCATGAGTACTAGAATAAGTAAGAGGCCTCCATGAGGAGAAGCTGTCACCAATGTGCAGGATTTACATGTGACAGAGGCCCTCAGATGCCTCTTAAAGCCTCAAAGCATTCAACTGAAGTCCCAAATCCTGTAAACATAATCTCATTTCTGCCATGGCTGATCAAACACAGGAGATGAATAGACAGGCTGCTACAGGTGACATAGTGACTATAAGGAAAAACAATGGATGACAGCCAGGTACCAAAGAAGCATTCAAAACGCTGCAATATCACAATTAACTTATGGTAATGAAAAGAATCGTAGTACCATTCCCAGTGGTGCTGAAGAAGATAAAATCCTTAGATATAAATCTAGCTAAACATGGATCCATATTCTTACAATGATGAAGTGCTAATGATAGAAAATCAAAGAATGTCTAAAATAATAAAGACTTACCACATCAACAAACTAGGAGATGGCACATACTAAACACACTGATTCTCTCTAAGCCAATCGCAAATTACTAAAAATTTCACCGAGATCCCATGAAGTCTGTTTGCAAGCATAGCAAGTTTATTCTAAGATCCATATGTTAAGGTGTAAAATCGAGAAGCGCTAAGACCCTTGGGAGTTGGGGCAGAGAAAGGGGAATGACTAGTCAATGTTGCAAATCACGACAGTGAGAAAAGGCAGGAGGATCTCTGTGAGTTCAAGGCCAGCCTGGTCTACAAAGTGAGTACAGGACAGCCAAGACTACACAGAGAAACCCTGTCTTGATAAAACCGAAATATAAAGGAAGTATAGTGTTAGCAGAGGAACACAGGTTAACAAAAGAGAACAAAAAACATGGAGAAAAATATGTTCATTTCTTTACAAAGCTTCAAATGCAGCTCAGTGAAGGACAGATAATCATTCAACAAATAGAAATGGAGAAATTAGAGATTACTGAACCTCCTTTCAAAAAGCTAAAATCCCATATTGAACCTCACATCTCCTGAATACTAATTTAAAGTAAATAAGGAGAGGAGGACCTCCCCTATCAGTGGGCTTGGGGAGGGGCATGTGTGAAGAAGGGGAAGGGAAGGGAGGATTGGGAGGGGAGGAGGGAGCAGGGCCACGGGGGGGGGGGAATACAAAGTAAATAAAGTGTAATCAATTAAAATTTAAATTAAAAAATGGAAAGAAAAAATCAAGTAAATAAGGACTTAAGAATAAAATTCAAAACTGAACTAAAAACTTTGGTGGAAGGGAACATAGCAGAATATATTCTGAATCTAAATCCAAACAGAGGTTTTTCTTTTTTGTTGTTGTTTAATGTCTCTCCACAAAATAAGCTTTTGTGCTGTGAAAATATGTTGTAAAAGATTGAAAAGACAAACTACAGGCCGGGAAACATATTCGCCAAGGGACTGGTATCTAAAATATATAAGGACTCTCAAAAATTTATTAAGAATCCAGTTATAAAGTGCCCAAAACACAAGGAGAGATATTTCACTGGAAAGAATATATAAACAAACAAACAAGAACATATGCTCAATATAATTAGCCATTAGGGAAATATGGATTAAACACATTCTTCTACTGCTCATCTAGACAGAAAATATTGATTTCCTAAGTGATTATAAAAGGAATTATGTCCCATATACTGCCAGATGATATACAGAATGACACAACCACTTTGATAAAGAGCTTATCAGAGTCTTATAAAAATAAATGTGAACTTACCACATGACACTGTGGTTACAGTGTTGAGCATTTACCCCAAAAGAAAGAAATAATTTTTATACAGCATAACTACACATGAATGTTTATATATACACTTTATTGTAATAGCTCTAAATAGGAAACAACACAAATTCCTGTCAGTTAATGACCACCTGAAATGTAGTGAATCTATATCATGGGACTGTACTTAAAAATATGAAGGAGCAAAGCATTGCCATATGCAAGAGCTTGAATAGAACTGGAGAGAATTTTGGGTGATGATCCAGAAAGTAACTTCAAAAGCTCATGTGATTCCATGTAGATAGCACTGTTGGAATTTCAGAGTTAAAGAGAGACTAGAAGAGAATGAAGGGAGGTCATCATAAAATAGATGGCCCTTAATAATGTTAATGTGTAGAGGAATTTTATTTCAGAACATGGCTGCTCTGGAAAGAGATCACATCCCAAGACCTTCTAGGTTTATGAGATCTGGCAGGAATGTAGACACACCTTTAATCCCAGGAGACAGTCTAGCAGATCTCTGAGTTTAAGGCCAGCCTGGTATAGAAGAAGTTGAAAGTTTAAAAAATGTTTAAATTCAGGTATGGTGGGACAAGCTTTTAATCCCAGCACTCAGGAGACAGAGGCAGGCAGATCTCTGAGCTCTAGCTACTTTAGTTGAGTTAGTGAGAAGGGAAGCAGTGAATGGAGTTGAGTTCCTGGCAGGTCATTCAGACGCAGTTTTACCAGGAGAGTTTTGCAGAGAAAGAGATTGAAGAGAGAACAAGCTAGACATAGGTAAAGACAGAACAAGCCAGAGAAAAGGAAAGAACCAGAAGATTAGAACAGATTGCTAGAGTTAGTTTGAGGCCAAGCAAAACTAACTAAAAGAGGAGCCAGTTTGAATCAGTCAGCTAGGAGAGGAGTTTGAGCCAGAACAGCTGAGTTGAACCGGCCAACTAGAGTTCAGAAAGAGCTGGAAAGGGTGAGCTTATTCAGTAGTAAGTCTCATAAGCTTAAAACATTCTAGGCTTAAATTAGATTGTACAAAGGCTAGAAGCTTCCAGGACCAGGCCTATGTTAGCAAAAGGAGGCAGTAAGCCTTCAAGATAACAAGTACATTGGGTGAATAAAAGTTATATCAACATTAGTGACTTATTAATGTTGATTTCCTAGTTATGCAAGATGGTGTCATGTGGAGAAACTGAGTGAACAGTATAGAGAACTCTTCCATTTGTATCTTGGGACTCTATGAATCGCAAAATAAGAAGACAAAAAAGATAAAATTCTCATATCCGGGCCTTTGTAGGAAGTAATACATAGCTTCTCAAATGTCTGGAGTCTCTGGTAAGCCAAGATCAACAGGCAGGCATCACACATGGAGCCTCTAACACATTTTTAAGAGTCCTAACATTGTTTTGGTTTGTTTTCTTTTGTTTAACCTAATGATCTCCGTTTCAGACTATTTTCTTTTTACTTTTTTTAAATTACATATTCACTTTACATCACCAATCGTAACCCCTTCTCATTCTCTCCTCTCAGTCCCACCCTGTCACTCGGTTCCCTCTATCCTCCTTCCCCTTCTCCTCAGTAATGAGAAGCCTCCCCCCACAACCCCTCCTCACACCAGACTCTGCCTACAAGATGTAGGCAGAGATACAGATAGAGCAGAGACTGAGGAAATGTCCAACCAAGCCCTGGCCCAACCTGAGAACCACCCCATGGGAGAGAGCTAACCCCTAGTAACATTAAGAATACTCTGCTACAGACAGGAGCCTAGCATAACCATACTCTGAACCAGCAGCTGATCCAATCGGATGCTGAGAATCCTAACTTTATATAAAGACAGATATCCATGAGAGCACTCCAGTAGGAGGGCCCAGCCTCTGAAACTGCAGCCCAAGGTAAATCTGTCTTCTTTGTAAGGTTCCTCTCAGGCATTTTGCTTAGCTCAAGCCATCAGCAACAGCAAGCTAGCTAACATACTGTGAAAGGTGAATCAAGAAGAGAAAAGAACTCCTCCCTTGTCTAGGTTCACGGAGATTTTTTTTAAGTGTACCCTAAGCAGCTTTGTCTTTTTTTTTTTTTATTTCATCAGCTCAGGGATATACTTATTTATTCACTCACTGATTCCCTTGGGTGAATATTCATTTGAATAAATTATCCAACAAATGGATAACTCATTTGTTGGATACCCATGGATATTGGAAATACATCATAGCTTTCAGAAAATAAATAGATGACCATGGCATTCAGAAGTTTTTCACGTACTGGCTGATACAGACATCTCGACAAAAACAAAAAACAAAAAAACAAAAAAACACCCTATGTTAGAGTGAGATAAGTGCCTCATTCTAGGTCTAAGGATTAGGGGACTTGAGTGAAAACTTTACTAGGATAACCAGCAGCCTTGTATCTACACTAAGATCACATGATTTAATGTTTGTGTCATAGCAGACCAAACTTACTGTTCCCGAAGTTGAGAGTCATGTTCAGTGAGTAGTCTCCAGCACATGCGCACTCTGACTAGTCTCTCCTCTCGTGTTCTGTCTGTTCCTCACCATCTACTTCAAAACAAATGCAGTGATTTTCTGCACTTAGCTTTCCCTTTCTCAAATGCTTTCCTGCTTCAGTGACTAAATTAGATATCCTTGATATCAGATACAGACTGTCATGTGCCAATTTATTAGAACATTCGCAGATGGATGAATAGTGTAATCACTGTGGAATTAAATATTTGTGAATGTTTAATAGTGAAACTCGCTCACAGTGTCTATTAACAGGGATTTATTAATGTTTTTAAACATCTCCAAGGCAATGGCTGCCAGCCCTCTCCTACTGGGTAAGTTCCCACCTCATCGCATCACTTTTTGAATGTGTCGATTTCTGCTATCATTGTGTGCATTTGGATTGTTCTCTACCCATTATAATATTTACAAAAACTCCATCTCTATAGATAATGTCAATCCACTTCTGCTGAAGGGTCTTGCTTTAAAATAATATAGCTTAAAATAAAACACGCATTGGTATCTAGGTTCTTCACCTTCCCATTTGACAACAGGACTACTTCATGCGTTAACCTCCTCTTTAGTCTTCCTGCTCTAACGATAAGTCACAACCAAAGACTTCCTCTCATCGCCGGAAGATAGGAAATGTCCAACCAGCCAACAGCTACCTTACAGCAGACTAATCTTTCCACAGCTACAAAGCTGGATAACAAATGGGGGAAAAGACATTTGAATTCATCAGACAGATAACAAAGATATCAGGAGCCGAGAAATAGCAGAACAAAGAAAACATCATCAAGATGAGTCTCAAACTCATTTTATATTTCCCTTACAGACTACATATGCTAACTTATTAACGATGCACGTGGAGAGAAGAAATTTGCAGCAGTGCAGAGGAGCTAGCCAGACAGCCAACACCTAGAATCCTAAGATCAGGAAGAGACGTGCGAGAGCCTAAGGGCTCTTCGCCAGAGTCATTTGCCGGTTCTTACGCAGGACAGACCAAAGGATGCGAAGCTCCACACAGTTTGTGAAAATTTTCCTCACAGAGAAAACAGTGTGCATCCCAAAACCTACAAAGCAAGAGCGGCATTAGTAAACAGCGTCTAGCCAAGACTCCACTAAGAGCAGACGGTGATGCTTTAGAACTTCCAAAACATTTGATGTGTATTTAGCCACCTCAGTCTCAGGTTACATCAGACTGGGTGACTTCTGCCCTTGCTGACTTCCAGAAAGCAAAGAAAAATCTGTCTGAAAGAATTTAACATTAGCTACAGGCACTTCCATTTTTTTTTTCTTTTTATCCAGCGATTAATAAAAAGTTAACGGGCAGCCAGGCATGGTGGTGTGAGGATCTCTGTGAGTTTCAGGCCATCCTGGTCTATAAAGTGAGCGAGAAACCCTGTCTTGAAAAAACAAACAAACAAACAAACAAGTTATCAGGCAAACAAAATGAAACGACAGCAAACCAAGCAGGTCCTTAGGTGATCTACATATTGTATTTCTCAGACATTACTTTTCAGTAGAGAGGCTCTCGATTTCTAGAATGACCTGTAGATACTGCCCTGTCATACTTTGACCATTTATTTATTTATTTGTTATTTAATCACTGTACAGCCTGATTGCAACCCTCCCTTCTCTCCTACCAGTCCTGCTCTTATCCCCTCTCCTCTGAAAAGGTGCTAAGCCACCTTGGCACATCAAAGTGCACCAGTGCTAAGTGTATCCTCTCCCATTGAGGGCGGACAAGGCAACCGAGCTAGGGGAAAGGATCCAACGGCAGGCAACAGAGTCAGATTGCTTTGGGTGTGTGGTTATCTTTATGGTTGTGTGTGAATTTTAGGATCTTCATTATATCTCTTTAAAAATACTATGGTATATAACGTTTGAGTTTTATAGTCCAGAATTTATTATTATGGTGCAAAGAGAAATCTAACTATTTCTTCCCATATTCGGAACCAGCAGACACACGCTCTAGCGCAAGGTGGCTTCTGGCAGAGAAATCTGGGCCCTGGATCTGGGACTGAGGACACTCAACCCAACTCTTTCCTGAGCTACCCTGGGACCAGCCACCATAAGCCTTCCCTGTCGGAGGGGACGGTCAGAGAGGTGGGACACAGTGCAGGTGGACACCGAGTCCTGCTGCTACAGTGCCACAGAGCTGACTGTTAGCCTACACCCGCGTTTGCCCCAGCAGGATCACATCAGAGAGTAGAGAACAAGGGGAACCCCTGTGCATTCCAACTGGTCCTGCAACCACTGTTGACTGCTCTCTCCTTCCCGGCATCTGTGGTATATACAAACTTCTCATACATTTGGAGTTCTTTTTTAGGATCATCTCCGGTCATTCTCATAGGTTAATGTGATCATCCTTCTGATGAATCCACACTGTCTTATTTATGACCCAGTGCTCCTTACCTCACTCCAGTGTCATATCTGTCTCCACCACCCAAATGAACCTTCTTCATCAAGCTAGAAGGCAAAGTCCGAGGGGAACGTCCTTCTTTATATTTTATTTATCTGTTAGAAAACTTCAGAAGAGTTGTTCATGCTCTGCTCAGTTAAATAACTGTTCACTTTACTGAATTCCCCAACCACCTTTGACCACCCTCTCCAGTTCTCTCATCTGCTTTGAAATCTAGCTGCAGGAGCAGCTCAAAGCTTGGTCCTTCTCACGCTGACTCGGATGTAATTCTGAGTTATTTCACTTAGGAACTCCATGTGTTTCACGTACTAGTGGCTTCTGAACTTATACAACACATGAGCTCCAGAACTATAGCCACAGGAAAAATAAGTACTTACTGAATGTCTACTGTTTTCCTGGGCACCCTTATAGGGGCTACATACACAGAAGTGAACCGAGAAGACAAAAATAGCTGCCTGTGTGGAATATTTAGTCTGAAAAGAATGTTAAAAGTGAATATTATCTATCATGTTTCAAGTGGTAACATGCCTGTGTAGAAACTAAAGTGAAGCAAGCAAAGAAGACCTTCAAGATGGCAGAAACTGCGAGCCTGAATAGGGTAGCCATCTGGTAATAGGGCAGAAAGCCAGCCATTTGAAAATGATGTCAGGGACGTGCAGCATAAGGATCAAATGTGGCCTGCCACCTGTATGTGCGTGGCCAGGGAGCTAGGAATTATATATTTACTTTTTTACATTGATAAAACACATAAATCAAAAGAAAGCTCATTCTTTATGCTATTGTGAAAACACAGAATTTGGATCAATGTGCCCATGAATAATGTCTCCTGAGACACGATGATATTCATCTATTGACACACGTCTATGACTCCGTTCATGCTTCATTGGCAAAGCTGAGTATATGAGACAAAGATCACATGGCTCACAAAGCCCTAAGTATTTTCCATCTGACCCTTTAGAGAAGAGGTTTGCTGATCCTTGATCTCAATGAAAATTCCTCACTGTTTTACACAGAAAGCCCTACACAACCAAATCCCTTTTAACATCAATTGCAAGATATCTATAACTGAACAAATGTATTTACTTCATTAATAGACAAGAGCATTTCTCTTTTGAATTCATCTGCTAGGAGAATTGAAAGATTCACATGATAAAATTCGTAGCAATGACTTCTATCCTTCAACTGTATTCATATGTGTGTTTTAGTATCTCATTCGTTACTGACTTTAGTTTTGTATGAAACCTGTATTTCTGTGTATAAATCAACAAAAATTTGAACAAGCCTAAGGAAATAATGTTTGATTGATATGTTAAGAGCTATCCTTAAAGCGTAATGACGTTCTCTGTTGTAGAGGTACAATTTTAATATGAAATAGATACATTGAAGTTCATGTAACATATTCTGTGTGAGGAAGTGTTTGTCTTCCATAATATACTATGTAATATCCTTACAAAGACTTTAAGGAAAATATGTGATACTATTTCAAAAGCTTTTCTTAACTATTTTTTAAAATTTGTGTAGAGAGTGGAAAATCATAGTGAATTAGAAAGTTTACTGTTATTAAATAATTGAAGTGTTGATGCTAACTCTCTCAGAAACAAATGCCCAACCCAGCTTTTAAAGTAACGACCTCAAGTTAGAAAATGGAGTTTGAACATCAGTGTCCCAGTTTCCCTGTCAGTTCTACTGGTCTCTTCTAAAATACTTTAAAAATACAATGACAAGGGAGAAACAAAACTAGACTATTCGAGTGTTTTGTTTATTTGCTCATTTTCTTTTATCTCTGATACAATTAAATATTTGCAATAACCCTCAAAAAGCCAAATACAGATTTGTAGGAAAAATCCATTATAAACACTTCTTCAAATAAGTCACAGATAAATGTAAAATCATAAATATGAGTTCTAGAATTCTACCAAATGTGGATGTCAAACCCAAACTTTTTTTAATGTGTGTTTTGTTGTATGGTTTTTATAAATACCAGGCTTTGTTGGTGGGACCATTATGAATACTGTTATTGGCTGCTTTTTTTCAGAGTGTTGCATGTTTGTTGGCTTCACTATGATCCCATGATGCACTGCAATTGGTTCATTAAAATAAGTTTTTAAAAAGAACTTAATTTCTTGAGGGAATTCAAGAAAATAATATTTGCATATATTTATAAATGCTCCATGCTAATTATACAAATACAAGCAGCCTTTTCTAAGCTCAAAGCTAATAGGACTATAGGAACATTTTCTCAATATTGGAAAAAATGCTAATATTAATCTAATATTCATTCCACATTAGTCAGATAAGCTTACTAAAATTCTAGGCTTCATTGTTCCCAGTTGTAATTAGACCAATTCAGTTCAATAAAATACATATCTTTTATGCATTAATGAAATGAGAAAAAAGAATTATTACAATCACAGCTATTACTTGGCTTCAGAACACTTGTGAAGTAGTAATCAGAGATCATGTAACTATAATACCCTCATAAGGATTAATATTTTTCCATGCATCCCAAAGCACACTGCATTCTGAAGAATATATTCCCCTCATTGTCAATGTGAGAGAAGACCAATCCTCTAAATCGTAAGGAGGAAAGCAAAGGTAACAGAAAAATCCTGCTACCACAAATGTTAACAATGCAGAAATCATTCAAGATGTGCTAGAGGAACTGGAAAATATTATTAATGGCAGTTTATTTAAACCTATCCCCCCCCCCCACTTTCAGGCTTCATAATGGCAGATGCTGGCTTTACATTTCACAGCTTTGTCTCCAGCACCAGTGTGGTCTGGGACCTTGTAGGTATAAAGCAAGTGAGGACGCATAAGACAGAAGGCCTGGAGCATAAACAGGAGAGCGGGAACTCTAGAAATCAGAACCAAATTCATTTGGCCACTTATTAGCTCTGGCATCTTGGGTAATTTATTTTTTTTCACAGTTTCTTTTTTTATCTTTAGAATGAGGACTCTAGCACCACACAGAACATTTATCATCATGCCTGAAGGGAAAGAATATATAACACTATGAAGAATTCCATCAGCATTCTCTGAAGCAGAGTTCCCTTGCTATTTAACTTTATATTTATTTTATTTCGTTTTGAGATTATAGTAAGTTTACATTACTCCAATCCCCTTTCTCCTTCCAAGCCTTCCCAAACACTCCTCCTTACTCTCCTTCAAATTTGTGGCCTCTTTTTCCACTAATTGTAATTACATGCATATATCTATATACATACTCATTCACAAATATAACTTGTTTATTCCTTTTCTTTCATTGAAAATAGATCTTCTCTCATATAATACATTCAGAGCACAGCTTCCCCTATCTCCACTCCTCACAAACCCCCTCATCTTTCCTCTTTTCTAGATACACCCCCCTTCCTTTAGAAAAGACAAATGAGACTGTTTATCCAACCAAGGACCATGCATAGATATAACCTACAAAGCCTGCTCAGACATAGCCCATGGTAGCTCAGTATCCAAGTGGGTTCCCTAGTAAGGGGGACAGGAATTGTTTCTGACATGAACTCATGAGCTTCCCCTCTCCCCTGGGGGAGGAGCAGCCTTGCTAGGCCACAGATAAGGACATTGCAACCATCCTGAAGATACCTGATAAGCTAGGGCCAGATGGAAGGAAAGGAGGACACCCCTTCTCAGTGGACTTGGAAGGGGGCAGGGAGGAAATGAGAGAGGGAGGGGAGGATTGGGAGGGAAAGAGGGAGAGGGCTACAGCTGGGATACAAGCGAATGTATAAAATTATTTAAAAATTAAAAAAATAAAATTAAAAAAAAAAGAAAAGACAAATGACAGCAACCAAGGCAATCCAACAAGAGGAAAAGAGTCTCACCAGCAGGCAAAGGAGTCAAAGATTCACCTGCTTTCACAGTTAGGGGTCTCATAAAAAGCGCCTTTGACTTTTGAGCTACATTCATCCAGGTACTGCCCCACTGAAAGCCAGTACTTTTGGCATCACCTTAAAATCAGTATCGTCAGGTCTAAGGCTGAAGCTTTATTCAATCGTTCCTGCTAGACAGTGAGAGCTACATGGCAGGAGCTATCACACAGTTGCCATTATCATCCCAAAGACTGAATAGTGTATTGAACATACACAGATGTTTATTATTGAATACCAAAATAAGGAAAAGGATCTTCGAGGTTAATGTCAATACCTCCTAGAATTATTTGAGTCATCTAAACTTCCTGTCAAGTCTCAGCTTTCAGCATTAAAGAGAATTTTACCAGCCATTAAAAGAATTACCTGCTTTTCTCTTCTGTCATATATAAGTATATTACAAAGTCAGGCAGTCATGGTCCAGTTAAATTATTCTAAAAAATCAAGTGAGAATGGTGCCTTGCCATTTGCAGTGAAAAGTATGTGGAACTCACATGGCAGATTTGGTTTGATTCCTTATTGTATGGCAGGGGGACATTTCACTGTGTTGAGAAGGGCTGAATAAATGAAATACTTCAATCAGACTTCGCCCTATGTTTTGTCAAATTGTATGTTATTACAAATATGCTAAAGTTGTATGGCCATCGACCTTTGACTTTATAAGGGGCTCTGAAGTAAAATGATGGCTAGATTAGATGGACAAAGACTTTCCATGTACTATCACTTTAAACAGTCATTAGATTGGATTCTAATCAGAGCAGCTGGACTGTTTCTCTTTCAACAGTGACTGGTTTCCCCTGGGAAATGGTTTTTCCATAATTCTTCATTTGCTGTCAAAATGAAGTTTGCTATGAGTGTTAAAATACTAAACTGTTAATTTAAACCCTGCCTTCTGATTTTTCCTGAGTACTAAGAACACTACAATTATTTCTCCTAAGATCTTCTCAACAAGTATACTTAATTTTTAATCTTGTAAGTCATAGAAAAAAGATCATTAAAGAATATCATCTCACTGTAAGTTTGCCTGATGGGAGTCTCTTACCCATTGTATACCACCTGCAGTGTCTGGTTTTATTCCTAGAAAGGAGCCCTTAGATCTTCACATTGATTTCTAGGAGTAACCTCTGGCCTGTATTATATATAAACAAATACCCAGCTGCATCTCAATACCTCACATTAGCAGCTAGACACATTTTTCAAACGGCCTCTGTTGCAGAGCTTAGCTCTGAGATTATGTCCATCAGTTCTACCCACTTCTTTAAGTCACCATGACATGGTGGTGAGTGCTAAGGCAGAAAAGGCTTACTCAGAAGAGTAAAAAGCTGTAAAAACAGGAACAGTTAAGGTATGATAAGATATACTGGTCTTCCAGAGGCTGATGCTTCATATTGGGAAAGTAAGTGTAGCTGCTTCCCTTGAATTGAAACATTGCTCTCTGAAGGGAGGAGAGTTTCATAAGTCTGAGGACAATTAGAATGTTGCAAGATCCACCAGGCAACTTAAAAATCAATCAAACAAACAAAAAACAGTTACATAGTTTTTGAGAAAAATACTGTCTCTTGGTGCAGCTGCCTGCAAGGTGGGCTTTTTGGTGATAAACTCTACATGCTCCATTTGTGCTGGCTAGTTTTATGTCAAACTAGCACTAGCTAGAGTTATATGAAAAAGAGGGAACCTCAATTGAAAAAACACCCCCCCAAAAAAAACACGCCCCCATTAGATCTAGCTTCAAGGCGTCTTCCTAGTTAGTAATGGATGTGGGAGGGCTCAGCCCATTGTGGTTAGTACCATCCCTGGGCTGGTGGTCCTGGGTTCTATAAGAAAGAAGGCTGATCAAGCCATATGAAGCAAGCCAGTAAATAACACCCTTTCCGTGGTCTCTTCTTCAGCTCCTGCCTCCAAGTTCCTACCCTGCTTGGGTTTCTGTCCTGACTTCCTTTAATGATTAGCATTAATGTGAAAGCGTAAGTCAAATAAACCATTTCCTCTCCTACCTGCTTTTTAGTCATGGTGTTTTAGCACAGCATTAGAAACCCTAACTAAGACAAGTATGTAACCCCCAGCCCACGCTTCTGTCAGTAACCCAGATAAACTCATGGGTTCAATAAGACAGACTCTCTCATAGCCTACCTTCTGTTGTATTAAATGGCAAAAAATATAGTTTGTGTGTGTTGGAAGAAAGAGAAAATCAAATGTGCTATTAATTTTACAAGAAATTGAAAGATCAATACCTAGTGTCAATATCAATATTCTTTAAAAGAACATATACAAATTTATATTGTTATAGTTGACTTGATGTTTTAGAAGTAATAACCATAAAAATAGCATAGCATATGAAATATGAAAAGTCTATGATCCAGAAACCCTTATTTCTGCTGCTTATATCAAGGTAACAATCATAAATATACAATAATGGGGAAATAAAAGGTATATTGATATATATCCACAGAAAAGAACACAAAGGCTTCCATGACACGGTTGAACATCTTAAATTCTACAATCAAAATATTTTCAAAACATCACCAAATCAAAAGGGATTTTGAAATATGATCTACCAACTGGATGGTTCTACCTTTGAACTCATGAGACGGGTTGCAGCAAAATACAGGGGCGCTGAAAGCATTATGTAAAGTTGTCTTTAGTTCATGTGCTCAGGAGGTGCATTACCTCAAAACAAGTTTCATGCAGATACCTCATCATGTATAGGGAAACCCCAAATCTAAAAAAAAAAAAAAAAGTCCAAAGACCTCCCCATTTCACATATTTCAAACACAGGCCATTTATCCTGTACACAGTTACAATACCCAGCTGCTCATGAAGCCATACAGAGTAAAAAGTGGCAGAATGTAGTTGTATAAGTAGTGTTATTATGAGGGATTTAATGTACTTTCTCTCTCTTCTTTTTTTCTGGTTCTGATTTCCAATTTTACATAAAAGTCATCTGTTTTCATATAAATTAACATTTTTAGAAATAAAATGGTTATATAATCGCGAGACTTTTGCTTAAAAAGGCACATTTCAGGAACACCACATGTCAGCGTTTTAAAAGGGAACTGTGCCACTCCTTCCAACAAACGCATCACTGTGAGATGTGCTAATGGTGTCCTCAGGTCACAAATATATCCCTGACACTTCCCCACAGCCCTGTCTTGTCTGTGCTCTGATAACACATAGGACTGAAGCCCCTGATTAATATCCTCAAAGCCAGATGATCCGTGTAATTTTAACATATTCTAAGCAAATATGCACTAATGCATTAAGATAGATCCAGGAACCAATAAGCTGTTGTACTGCTCTACGTAGCTATTGGATTTAGAGTAAAATTTTTAACGAATATGAAGTATTAGTTGAAATTATCTGTGACAGTAGAATGCCAGGTAACATACGTCTAGATAAATTGGGTAACTGATGATTTATTTGTAATCAACAGAGTCCTAAGATCTTGGCTTTTTCTGCTTTATGCTGTTTCCCATCTCTAGACCAGTTGTTTAGCTACCAACATGTAACTAATTTCAGTCTGATTATGAAAGGTTGCAAAGTTTCTATTTCTAACAAACTTTGTTGTCCAAATTCTACTATGATTTTTTTTTAATTCCACCACATAGCCTTGCAACTTGAATTAGATTGGTCTTCCCCAACAGACTCTTGCCTAGCATACTCTATCCCAAGCATCAACACAACTTACCATGTATGTTTTTTCCATAGTTTTTGTGTTTTCCTTTCTATTAATTCTAAGTAACATAAGAGCAACAATTGTTTATTTGTATTTCTCACTCTACAGCGATGGTTACAAAGACCAACAATATTTTTATGCAGAGTCAAACTTCAGAGAGTACTGCTGCTACACAGATCCTCCTCAACTGATGCCTCCTATCATTTGAGATGCCTTGGCAGAAACTGGGGAATTGAAAGCATCATTGAGGAAGCCCAAGAAGTAAGGGAGGATGCTAATGTGAGAAAATAGGAGGTTAAGTAAAGGATTTGAGGAAAATCCAGATTTATAAAAATCAACGTAGAAAGAAACCCATCAAATTTCTCGGTCATATGGTCCGCTCCTTGATGCCAAATCATACCAGGAATGGCGCCAAGGAATTGATGGGCAATATACAGCTGGAAGGACAACTATCTTTTATTGTGATTGTTTTCTTTTTTAAAGGAATTCCTTAAATCTTTTACCACCTTTTCTATGCCTTCTGCTGTGTCAGACAGAGATACCAATGGCTATTTGACATGACATGTAAAGGTTCTAAGCTTAGTTTTTAAAGAATGAATAAAATCATTTTTAAGCAGGCATCCTTTATCCATTATAATAAAACCCAAGAAAGAGATGGGGGGTAGAGAGAAGAGAGTTACAAAACCCTTTAAAAAATAAATAATAAAGAACAATGTACTCGGGCCGGAGAGACTGCTCAGTGATTAAGGGCACTTGCTCTCAAGATGTGGGTTCAGAACCCAGGACCCACAAAGTGAATCTTACCCATCTATAGCTTCAGTCCCAGGGGATCTGCTGCCTTCTTGTGACCTTTACTGGCACCACGTGAACACAGATCATATGCAAACACATGGGTGAAGAATAGATACATAAATAAAGTAATTCCTCTAAAAAGAACAATATGGTCAAACCATGGCAAAAGTTAGTAAGAGAAATGCCAGGAAACGATGCATCTTTTAAGTAAAGCGATTATACAGCCTGACCATCTGCATAATTCTACCTTTAACCTAAAAAATGTCTCATGTTCTAAGAAGCATAATGATTTTGCTCAAAAGGAGGTGCCATTGCTGAGAATTTGCTCTGGTTGCAGTCAAGTCTGAAAACAGACCCACCAAAACATCTCAAAATAAAATAGCAGGTTAAATAGAGACATCAACTCATAGTATGACATGGTCCCCATGCAGATTGACTCATGGCTTTTCCACATAGTCTAGAATATGATTATATATTTGTTCTTAGTGTATTCATATATAAAATGTTTACTTATCTAAATTATGATAGTTGATGTTTCCGTTTAATCCATATTTTAAAACAATTGTACTTTCACTAAGTGCTAAATAAAGACTAAGAAAATGATGCCAGCCATACGGCCATTTTTGTAGCTTATGACTGGAGAAGAGAAGAAAGCTGTGCTCATCACTCTGAGTGAAATGATTTGCCTCTCTTATCACTGTCTACCCGCTGCAGGCACGATATGAGCACTTTTCACACTCCAGCGAACCAAGTGGGGATAATGGCTGCATCTCTTCCAGAGATGTGAACCCAGAAGGATGGGACCCAGTGCTGTGGTCTCGATGAAACCAAGTTATTAAGTCATCATGGCCAGTGGGGATAACTCCATGTGTCTCTTTCTCTGTTACAGTTATCGCATGATTCCCGTGACCTTCCTCAGAAGCTAATGGCCAAGTGATGAGAAAATAAAGTTCAAAGTAGCCTGCACTTTTGCACTAAAGTAATGTCAACATGGTAGAGCAAAAATGAAAATGTTCTACTCATTATTATTTCTACAGAGATATTTGAGGCGTTAGGACTTAATTATAATGTTTCTTCCTTAAAATTAGCATAGAAAAACAACATTGCCTATTAGAGTACATGTACAAAGCTTAACTAATGATATTAGGTAACGGTAATATAAAAACTGCATTGAAGACTTCTAGAACTATACAAAAGCCATAAGAAATTAAAATTCCTACTTTGAGTGTTCCAAATTATTATTACAGAAAGTATTAACATTCCCATTTGCTTAAAATAATACTATTGTGTGTTTACTAAGACCATTCTGGATTACTGGTTTTCTTCAGCATTTTTATTAATGTGTCTTAATTTTATAAAATAATGATATTCATTATGACATTTTAATGTTACTGTAATGTACTGTGTAATAGTCAGCTCTAGTGTACTCTGAAGTGCTTACTTAACTTCTGCTTCATGGAAGCGGCTGCATATAAAATTTACCTTGTTAGATTAGATATGAAAGCTAGCGAGAAAAAAGAAATGACAATCACAACTCCAAATATACTCACTCTATAGAACGTTAGGAGCTAACAATTGAGAAACAGTCGTGGAGATGATGCTCATGAAGTTCCTTTCCCACATCTAAGCCAAAATTTTAAAAGTTGCACTTTTCGGATACTAGAAGCCAAAGGATGTTATTTATTCATTTATTTATTTATTTATTTATTTATTTATTTATTTATTTATTTATTTATTTATTTATTTTTAAATGATAGAATAGGCATAGTGTCTCTTGCCCAATAGCCGAGTAATATATAGGAGAAATGCTTCAGAGCTGGCCTGGCTTAGGCCCATCAGAGAATCTATGAGTTCAAAGTATTTTTAAGGAAGTATTGATTTTATCATCTTGCAAAGGCCAATTTATCTCACTCGTGAAACGCTATGGACAAAGACATTAACAAAAATAATGCTGATTCCCTGAACTCTGCCAAAGGTTTGGTTATGAGTCTTAGTATCTGCTTTGATACACTGCTAGGTAGAGTCTTTCATAGTCCCTCTACGGTAGGCTGCTGTCCTGTTTTCTATTTTCTCCTACATCCAATGTCCATCCCATTTGTCTTTCTAAGTGAGGATTGATCATCTTACCCCAGGTCCTCTTTTTTGTTCATCTTTTTTAGGTGTACATATTTCATTATGTTTATTATATCTTATAGGTCTATATAAGTGAGTATATATCATGTGTGTTTTTCTCCTTCTGGGATACCTCACTCAGAATGATCTTTTTTAGATCCCACCATTTGCCTGCAAATTTCATGATTGTCTCGTTTTTGAATGCTGAGTAGTATTCCATTGTGGAAAGGATAAGAGCTCCACAAGGACCAAATATATCTGGGCACAGGGTCTTTTCTGAGACTGATACTCCACCAAGGACCAGGTATGGATATAACCTAGAACCTCTGCTCAGATGTAGCCTGTGGTAGCTCAGTAACCAATTGGTTTCTCATAGTAAAGGGAACAGGGACTATTTCTGACAGGAACTCAATGGCTGGCTCTTTGACCTCCCCACTCCCCAAGGGAGGAGCAGTCCTGCTAGGCCACAGAGGGGGACTTTGCAGCCAGTCTTGAAGATACCTGATAAACAAGGGTCAAATGAAAGGGGAGGAGGTCCTCCCCAATCAGTGGACTTGGAAGGGGGCAGGGAGGAGATGAGGGATTGAAGGAGCAGGATACAGCTGGGATACAGAGTTAATAAAATGTAACTAATAATAAAAATTTTTAAAAAACAATGCCGAGAAATGGGCTGGAGAGATGGTGCAGTGGTTAAGGAGCTCGGCTAGCAAGTGTAAGGAACAGAGGCAGATCCCCCAAAGCCCACATAAAACACTGGGTGGGCAAAGAAGCTGGCCTGTACTTCTAACAGAAGGAGGAGACGGGGTCCACATGAGAGAGCTCTAAATTTGACTGAAGGACACTGCCTCAATAAGTAAGTCTGAAGAACAATCAAGGTTGATTCTTGACATAATGTTTAGGCCTTCACATATATGGGCACCCGTGTGTGTTCACACACACACACACACACACACACACACACAACACACCACAAAAATGGAAAAATGTTAAAATTAGGTATTGATACTTTAGAATTTTTTTCTGTAAGTTGTATGCAGACTATCTTAAATATTGTTCCTGAATCAGAAATAACAAATAACACAACTCAAATCATGCAGACACTATCACCTACAGATGTAATACTCAGAGTTAGTATTAGGGAGCTAATCAGATATGAGAGGTAATAAGGTTGTTGAAGACTTCTCTCTCCCAGACACTATCTATCTATCTATCTATCTATCTATCTATCTATCTATCTATCTATCTATCTATCTAATCTATCTCTTTCTCCCTCCATCTTTCCTACCCTTTCCCCCCTCTATCCCCCACTTTCTCTCCCTTCCCCTTCTCTCCCTCCCCCATCTTTCTTTCTCCATCTCCCTCCCTTTCTCTTCTTCTCCATCTCTTCCCTCTCTCACCTTCCCTTTCTCTCTTCCTCCCTGTCCCTCCCTCCTTCTCTCTTTCTCTCCCTGATTCTTTCACTCTCTCTCATTTTCTCCTTGACTCTCCTCTCCATCTACATCTCTCTTTCCCTCTTCCTCTCTCTCTCATCAGCTTGTAAAACCAGAAACTTCAACTGATCAAAATAGTGGCATCTGAGTCCCTGGGTAGAAACGTGACTCTCTGAACTTCCAGGAAAAATACAAGAGTACTATCTAGCTGGCGGCTTTCTGCCATTATCCAGTCTCACACATGAGGGTACGTGCCTACACAGTGACCTTTCTCTCCCCCTTGGGAGTGCCTTCTGTCATTCTGTAACATGCAGCCTTTCTTCTGCTCTATGCCCGTATGTCACCATCTAAATTTATTCAAAAGCAATCACAAAGACTGGAGAGCAGAGAGACAGCAAGAGCAGTGTATGGGGCCCGAAAGTCCTTTAGGTTGGCGATCTACTTGAGTCTACTTAAATCAGTGGTTCTCAACCTGTGGGTCACACAGGCGTGGCCTAAGAATATCAGAAAATAAAGATATTTACATTGCTATTCATACCAGTAGCAAAATTACAGTTATGATGTAATAATAAAAATAATTTTGTGGGTGGGAGTCACCACAGCATGTGGGTATTAAAGGGTCGCAGCATTGGAAGGTTAAAAACTACTGACCCAAAACCCCTACTTGTAGAAATGAATCTCCTTCTGAAGCAGCATGATCTGTTCTTCAAATAAATTCAGTTCTTCGAGCTACTTTCCACCCCTCTCCCCAAGTATTCTCTTAGCCAGATAGAATATTTATATTTCCTTTACCTGTCTTTCAGATAGCAATATGATCTGAATTGTAAACCACCTTGTTCAGCTTTAAGTAAGTGGGCTGCCCTTTGTTGCTATTTCTTTGAAATATCTGGTTGAAAGGTGATTGCAACAGTTGTTCTGTGATGTGATTGATACGAACTGTATTGGGGTGACTGTTACCCCTTGTAAACCAAAGACAAAAATACGTCTACTGAATTTCAGGCAGAGCCAGGTCTGATATGTAACACTGAAATCTCGACAGCCCCATGGACCTGTCACCTGACCATCTCAGGAAAGCATCATGCAACTGAGAGTAAGAGACTCCAGAATGTTCCAGGAGATCCATCACTGTGTCTTACCTACTGCTGACAAGGCTTCTGAAATTGCCATCCAGAAGTACATCCATTAGACCAGCTAGATCTGGTTCTGCATCTAATGTTTGAAGTGACGCTCTAGGCAGATGCCAGGTTCAACCCTGTGACCTTGCATTCCTGGCATCTGTCTTTTCATCTGCACCAACCTCTGCCTAGGCAACCATTAAGACCTCTTTGAATTCCCTTGGACTCTGCTGTGCTCTCTTTAATCCTTTGTAGTCATTCTCTGGGCTACATATACATATGGAGAGATGTAATGACTATAATATACAATGTGTGGTCTGAGAATTCATACTGATAAGATTAGTTTATGGATGGAAAAGGTAGTAAGAATTGTAAATAAAAATCATGAGGGTTTAGGTGCTAACCTGTAAAGGAGACCAAAGGCACTAGGGTGCTGAGAAATAGCTGGTCTATAAAACTTTATACGAGTTGTAAGGTTTTTTTTTTGTGTGTGTGTGTGGTCCCCAAGACTGAAAATACAGTCCCAACCCATTTATTTCATTTGAGTTATTTTCCTGAAAAGTTATTTCAAATGTCAGGATACATTTTATGAGCTTTAATCATCATCCCTTCTATTTCCCCTCATAATCTTCTTTCGTTTTAAATCCTCTCTCATTCCACCCATTTCTCAGTCTTTTAAATACAGAATGTTAGCCAGTGGCAAAGAGCAGAAGATGGATTTTGTTATTAAGTCAGTAAATACAGAGCACCTGTAATGGTTGATAGTCAATAAAGTATTGTCTAGTAGATAAAATTAATCTATGTGCTGCCCCATGCCAAAAAGAAATCACCTAAAACAAGCCTCCATGATAAAAAAAAAAATGCTCTAATCCCCACATGAGTATGGATTTAACCCGTGATTGTACTCAACAGAAGCTGGTTAAGACTGAGTTAAATCACTGTGATTAATTTGCTTGTGTGTTAGTGTTGAATCCAAAAATCTATAAAACTAAATATGTGGAGAAGCTAGAAGGAAATCATAATAATTGGAGCAAAGTTTTCCCTCTAATTAGCTGTAATGCATCATTAAATTCCATTGTACATAGGGCTGAAAAAAAATAGATGTTTTAGAGCTAACACAGAAAGAGACATTAAAAAAGACACCAGGCCTCATTTATTTTCCTCATTTTGGTATGTGCATTTATAAATTTTCTAATAATATCTATGAATAAAAATATTTTCAAGAAAACATAGGCGAACTATGCAGTAAGACACCTATGTTAAGACAACAAACTTCACTTACCAAGCAATATAGGAACAAAACATTGAATCAAAGAGAGTAATGATTAAAAATCCTTGTACTCTTTACTATGGATGTACCCTGAGTATATCCATTGATATAATTACTGTTACACACCTTTCATTTTATCACCCCACAACTGTATTTTCATAATTTCAAGCAACTGCACTGTAAGTGCTTGTAGCAGAGGTTAACATACATCAAAAAGGTTAAAGATAAACAGATAGAAAAGCCCCACGGTCCTTTGCTTCTCTGCTGAGAACATTCTCTTAGGAGCACAGAGCAGTTAACTGGCGCATCAACTCTTATGGGACAAGATGATGGCTTGGATTCACTGGTGACATTGAAGGTGATGGGAACTGAAGTTAGGTAAGGGTGTAATGAAGGTTCAAACGTGTGGAATTGTATCCTAAGAATCTGAAAGTTTAGTTTCCACTACATAAACTGGGGAATGTCAGTAAAATGTATTTATAAAAGATAAATAAGAACTTAAGTTTTGGGTCTTCTGTTCGGTTCCATTGATCCACCATTCTGTTTCTATGCCAGTACCGTGCAGTTTTTATAACTGTTGCTCTATAGTACAGCTTGAGATCAGGGATGGAGATACCTCCAGAAGATCTTTTATTGTAGAGGATTATTTTAGCAATTCTGGATTTCTTGTTATTCCATATGAAGTTGAGAATTTTTCTTTCAAGGTCTGTAAAGAATTGTGTTGGTAATTTGATGGGAATTGCATTAAATCTGTTGATTGCTTTTGGTAAGATGGCCATTTTTACTGTGTTAATCCTGCCAAGCCATGAGCATGGGAGCTCTTTCCATCTTCTGACATCTTCTTCTAATTCTTTCTTCAGAGACTTGAAATTTTTTTATACAAGTCTTTGACTTGCTTGTTTAGAGTCAGAGCCAAACTTTCGGCAGAGTGCAGGAAATCTTATGAAAGAAGTGGGAGATAGTAAGACCTGGAGAGGACAGGAGCTCCACAAGGACAACAGATCCTAAAAGTCTGGGCACAGGATTTTTTCTGAAACTGATACTCCAGCCAAGGACCACTCATGGAGATGGCCTGGAACCCCTGCACAGAGGTAGCCTATGGCAGTTCAATATCCAAGTTGCCTCCATAGTAATGGGGACGGGGACTGTCTCTGACATGAACTTATTGGCCTGCTCTTTGATCACCTCCCCCTAAGTGGGGAACAGCCTTACTAGGCCACAGAAGAAGACAATGCAGCCACTCCTGATGAGACCTGATAGACTAAGTTCAGAGGGAAGGGGTGGAGGACCTCCCTTTTCAGTGGACTGGGAGAGGGACATGGGTGGGGAAGAGGGAGGGTGGGATTGGGAGGTACAGGGAAGATACAGAGTGAATAAACTGTAATTAATAAAAATAAAAATAATTAAATAATAAAAAATTTAAAAAAACCTAATTTTTGGACAGATTCATTGGACCTGAAAAGCAGAGAGCAATATATAGTTGAGGAAACAGGTCTGAGATTAGTTGGGACACTCACGTGTTGTTAGCATGTTTTTGAAGTCATGACATAGGCTTATATTACTGCAATGAATAAAGACAGAAAATAGAAGGCCTCAAGGACTGAGCTCTAGTGCCAGCTCTGATACTTTATAAAATGCTCAACCCATTTCCACAGTTTGCAGAATTGCACAGCAGAGCCAGGCAATACAGTCTTTGCTAAGATTGGGCATTTCTGTATCTATCTAAAAACGGCTTCTTAATGACTTGATTTTTATTCTGTTATAGGTGAAAGTAATCTTTGTGTAGTATTTACTAGTGATATAATTTTGAGATTATATTTTTTGAAATTATAATTTAATAACATTTCTCCTTTCCCTTTCCTCCACCCAAACCCGCTAATGTACCCTTCCCTGCTCTTCTTCCAATTCACTAATTGTATACCTATATATTCATAAATATAACCTGTTCAGTACATATAATGCTACTTGTATGTATGTATCTTTTTAGGGCTGATTGTTTGGTTTGCCGTCTTTGGGGAAGAGCGCTTCTTCAGCTCCCAGCTTTCCTTAGTTGCCTACATTTCTCTGTGTAGGGTTGAGGCCTTCTGGGCTTTCTCCTGTCCGGCTTAGCATGTTCCTTGGTATCATCATTGTTAGTTCACATGGGCAGTCATGTTGGTAACCTGAAAGCTTGTTCTCTGAGGATTAGCTTTCTTGGTACCAGAAGGTGCCATGTAAGCTTCCAAAGTGGGTAGGCAACCAGCAGTCCTACCAGCTATGACACCTACATACTACATCAATAATCAGCCCAGAACAATAACTGTAATGGTACAGTAGTGGTTTAGATATCTTGGTGGTAACCAACAGCTCTCTAATTGGACTTAAGACTCACTCACCAAGGGTAAAACCATATCTGGTATTAGAAACCTAGCTAATACCCAGTGCTAGTGAAGTCATAGTTATTGTAGCAGAAGCTACAACCACTGATTTACTAAATCAGCATAATGCCTTGTGACTATTTTTTTAATGTCTAAATAACCTTAACTATGACTTTGGCTCACTTAGTTGTTAAAACATTCTAATATGACTGATTTATAAAAATACTTTACAAATTATAAAAATTGATTTTGCACTTTTGCAGTGATGCTTCATTTCTACTCAAATGTTTCAATTTTTCCTTAACTTATTTTTTTTTATTAATGTGTATGTGTGGGTCTCTTTCTGTCTCTTTCTGTGTCTCTCTCTGTCTCTTTCTTCCTGTCTCTCTCTGCCTCTCTCTTTCTGTCTCCTTCTCTCTCTCTTGTGTGTGTGTGTGTGTGTGTGTGCGTGTGTGTGTGTGTGTGTATGTGTGTGTGTGTTAGTTGGGGAGAGGGCTCCACAGAGGCAAGAGAGACTTAAATCAAGGAAATGGATACAAATTTTTGTTTTCTTCTTGTTTGGGTAGCATATGGCATGTAGCTTAGGATGCGTTTTAAAATTCAGTCTCTCCTAGGAAGGAATTACTTGGAATCCCCACACCCCTTCTGTAGGCCCAGAATCTGGCATGCATCTTCTTCTCATCATGTATACTGTCTCCATAGCTAACACGCATCTGATCTGATCTGAGTGGGGATTTCCCTAATAGGCTGAAAGGAATCAATAGTCATGGCATGTTTCATGCACAGCAAAGCTTTTATATTTGTCACACCAACTTAAATCTGCTTTTCCCAGCGCTCAGGAACAACTCTGAGTGTAATTCAGTACCTTTACCCAACTTCCTTCCCTCTTCCCTCTTCTCCCATCCCATCCTGTGGTTACCACCATTCTACACTCAACTCAGCTCTTTAAAGTTCTCTGAATGAGACAGAACATGAGTTACTTGTCCTTCTAGGTCTAATCCCATTTAAAACAATCTTCTCCAGCCCCATCTGTTTTGTTATTCATGACAGGCTTTCATTTTTTTTCTTTAAACGTTTGCTTTATCTTGACTCTTGTGACTAGTGCAACCGTAAACACGAGAGTGTGAGTATCTCTTTTGTACAGAGGTCTGCTTTCCTTTCGTAGCTACCCAGAAGTAGGATAGATAGATCCTGTGGTAGATTCACTTTATCACTTTAAGCTTTTTGAAGGAACATCCTGTGCTCAACAGCAGCTGCACTAATTTCCATTCCAATCGTGAAAAAAAAAAAATTCCTTTTCTTCAACACCCTTAATGGCATTTGTGATTTTGCCTTTTTGTCACTGTGACAAATGTTTCTTGAATGTTTTCCCACTAACCACATATTGGTGGGTATTAATCAAATCACAAAGAGATGTGCTTTCATTGCTTTTTCTTCTGTGGTCATTTAACTGGGAAATGTATGCTGTGGACTGTGAAATACTGAGGAAGGAGCATCTCTCCCTTCTTTCAGAATTCCTCCATGAAACTGCCTCAAACATGACCTGCACCTTCCCTTCCAATTTACAGTCACACTTCACACCTGCCCTCAGTCATCTGGCTCTTCCCATGCCTGCTCTGGCTTGAAACTCGCTTGTTGTGGTTTGAAATTCCAGTGTATAAACATCTAGTTTGATCACTCATGAGTTCTTACACACACACACACACACACACACACACACACACACAGGTCAAAAATACATATCACCTAGAAATGGCAAGAAAGGTATTTTGGAATTTGACTGTCAGCTGTCAAAAGTAAGTGTTCTACAAAGAACAGTCTCCATCCAATGATGCTCTCCGATTTAAATAACTCAGGACTGGCTTTCACTCACTGTGCGCCAGCTCTGGCTGCCGCCCCTTACATTTGATATAAATCGGGTGGTATACAAAAGTGAGGAGGCTTTGATTTATTGGAGAATTTTATTGGAGAATTTTGGGTCAGTCTTTGCCCCAAATATATGATAGGTGGGAAAAAAATTTAAAAAGCAGCTCTCACAAAAATAAATTAAAAAAAAACAAGAAATGAAACATGGGAATAACTGGAAAAGAGGTATGTCTCTACTACTTGTATGAAAAACCAAGGGAAGATTAAGAATTAAAAATTACTTTAGAATACATGTGATAGAGAGGAGTTTAAAAGGAAGATACCATAGAAGATAATACACATTTTTCACTTATAACAGGGGAGTTTCTTTCTATTTTTTTCTTTTTTAAAAATATACTTTAAAAATGTCTCTCCCCCCTCTCTCTTTGAGTGTGTGTGTGTGTGTGTGTGTGTGTGTGTGTGTGTGTGTGCAGGTACCCACAGAGGCCAGAAGGGGGTGTCTGATCCCTTGGAGCAGGGGTTACAGGAGGCTGTGGGCTGCCAGACATAGGCACTAGGAACATAATTCCAGTCGTTATAAGGGTAGGAAGCTCTCTCAGCTGCTGAGCCATCTCATGAGCCCCTTGTAATTTTTAAATGGACAGAAAGTCAAAGGAAAAATTAAGAATAAGATCTCATAGGAGACTGCTCAGACAGTTTAACAGAAAATTACTAAGTAGTAATGAGAGTATCGTGGGGAAACGGAGTAATAGGCTGTTTTCAGAAACTGAATTTTCTCAGTTGACTATTATGACTGGTGCTAGTTGATTGTTAATGGTTGGGTGCTCTGCACCTTCTAAGCACTCAATAAATGTGATTGATTGAAATGTCACTTACAGAAACTATAGCAACTATAAGGCAATTGCAAAAGGGAAATGTAATATATCTAAATATCTTGCTAAGCATAAGATTAATAGTAAATAGTAATAATAACAATCAACAACTATACCTTCTCCGTGTCGATGCCCTTTGACATTGACCATGTTGAGACAATGTAATCCATGACACGTTCGCTAAGGCCTTTCGGAACCTGGTACAGTTTCAGGAAATCTCGAACATTGTTCAGCATCTCGTGGTAACGGTTGGTGTTAGCGTACATTTGCTGGAAAATGGTGGTGACGTTTCCAAAAATAGTTGCATAAAGAAGAGCTGAAACGAGAAGAAATGATCGAAATTAAGACAGACGTTCCAAGTTCAAAAGAAATAATAAGCTGACCGCGTCAGTAACGAACGTTACAGAAGTATCTTCATTAACTTCCAGAGGGAAACACGTGGGAAGGAATCCCTGACTGCACTGATTGGCCTCGGCATGCTCTCTAGAAAGGCGGCCATAGAACAACAGTTGTGAACTCCACGAACATTATCATGCCAAACAACATGAGGCTCCATGAAATCGACATAAAGTTAGAAGTTTGCTAAAATTTCTAGCCCTATTTTACTTGCATATTATTATTATTATTATTATTATTATTAGTGTATGTGTGTGTGTGCATGTGTGTTCACGTGTGCATGTGTGTCCCTGTGTATGTAGAGATCAAAGAACAACTTTGTACCACTACATCTCTCCTTTCACCTTTCTGTTGGCTCTGGGGATAGAACTCGGGTGACCAGGTTATGCAGCAAGCACCTTGCCCACCAGGCCATCTCCGCAGCCATCAGCCTTTCTGGCCTTTTCTTCTCTCTAGCCTCACCCTCTCAAGAAAAGCCTTATCAAGTCATAATTTGCCAGGGCTTGATGATCTCGCTTAGAGATGCCTGCTCCTCTCACAGCTCACTCCTTCCAGCTTCTGGAGTGCTTCTTTGGTTATAAATATTTTTGACAGAACATCAGAAATGCTGGGGGGGTGGGGGGAGACAGATTAAAGTGCTCTATTTTTAGAACTTTGTGTAGATGAGTAGGGACGGAACTCAAAGCTGAAATAAAACTGTCAGAGAGCTTTGAGTCGTTAAGCTCGTGTCAGTACAGAAAGAAGTAGAAATGCTTTGAGCCCATCATTTTCAGAGCGAAGACAGCCTGCGACCGTTGTGAGTTATCTACAGGGGACTGCAAGTGAAAATGAGTGCTGCTTAAGGCTGAAACTTGAGTGTACCAGCTCCCTTCTCCCCGGGTCCTGTCGGTCTGTGCATAAGGATCTACTGTGGGGGAGCTCTGTGAAAGTCACTGGGTTCAAACCCCAGCTGAACATGCATCCACTGTTTCATGCAACATTAACTCCTCCCCATCACTTTCTTACTAGCGGGAAGCCCTGCTGACAAGGGGGTGGGGCTGTACTCTGATTTTCAGTAAACACCACACAGCAACTGCAGGAATTCTAGATGCTTCTCGCCAATACATGTGATCAGCAGAGATCACTTCCATCTGTCATTTTCCATTCATTTGGGAAAAAAAAAAGAACATTTCTTGCAAGAAAATATGAGCTATTTCCCTTTGCAGTATCTGAGCCAAACACTGTTGGATATAAATGATGTAAAACCCAGCTAGTAAAGCAACTTAGGATTCTTTCTGTAGTGGGGAAAGGGAGGGAGCAGGTGGGATTATTTGCTTCTCTGAAAGCAGGTGTTCTCCTCTGAGTGTAACACATTGTAATTCCACAACAGAAAGCTGTTACTTTATATAAAAAAAAAAAACAAAATCTCTGTAGTCCTTATTCTAAGGTTGTTATTAAGGGATTCAAACACCAGAGCAGGATGGTTTTTAAATAAGTTGTATTTAATTAAAATTAGATAGAAATATTTCTAAATTGGGTCTTTAAAACTCATTTAAAATTATTTAAAACTTATTTAAAATGTAACACCCCCTCAAATAAAAGTAATTACAGACACGACATCCCGTTACTTCACTGTTGTGCTTAAGAACAGAAACAGCAGCAATATTAACAAGTTCTTCGAGAATAATCATCTAAAATATGCAAATTCATGTTTTCAGAAAAGAAACAACCAGACTGAATTTTTTTTAAATAATGAATAACTATACAATACTGAGACAATTCATTAACTGTGTTCTGTAATAGTTCACAGCCTTTAAAAACTGTCAGTCTGTATCACAGGATTACTTATTAGTTATGCTTAATTAGACTGTCTTTCTAACATGCTTGAAACAGGCTGCATTTGCCAAGCATCTTACTGCTGCCTTCCACACAGAGGAAGAGCAAAGTGTCAGCAAATAGTGTCTCCCTCAGAAACATGAAGCTGAACAGCTTTTCATGTCTTTGCAAGAGCTGCGGAAACTAAGTGAGAGACTGTTGTCATGGGTTTTAGTATAGTAAGAAAGTTAGCATTGAAGAAAGCAGAAAGAAACAATGTTTCCAGGCTATGGCCTTAACTTCAGGAAGTACACTGAGAGACTCTTCCTGCTCAGGGGAGAGACAATTAGGTATATGTGTTAATTTTTAACGGAGCACAGCATGGAGAAGTGCTCTGTCTACTGCAAAGGAAGGAGGGATGTGAGCTCAAGACTATAGTGGAATTCTGCCCACCTGGTAAGACCCAACACAATGCCTATCAGATCTCAAGTTTCTACACCAGGGCCGAGGGCAACTTCTGGACCTATCCTGCTACCAGACAGAGACCTGAGGCCCCAATGGATCACATCCATAGTCTGGACACTACCTCTGGGTAGCTGGAAGGGTTTGCGAGGTGAGGCTACGCCAGCCGCGGGCTGCAGTACCATGGGCTCCAGGTTGCACTGAGCTGAGCCCAGAAGAGTGTGGACTTTGGATGCAACAGTATAAAAGCATTGACGACTCGTGGGAGCTTATGAAAAGTGCCTTCACCATGAGATCCAGGAAGAGACAAGAATCCCATGGCTTCTGACCACATATCGGTAACTGTGGATGAGTTATCTGGGCTCACCCTAACCCTAGAGAGATTTATAGGAACAGCTGCCCGATAGCATGTAACCAGGGATTTATAAGAAATAAGGCCCTCAGACACCCCACAATATTGAAACGATGGCAGTGCTCCAGTGCTGACTTGGGGCAACACTGAACTTAGCTTTTCATCTGCTGCTGAAGTAGCTGACGCCACAGAGCAGCTGCCTAGAATTCCCGAGACAAGCCAAAACAAAGCCACATTTTCAACTGACAATAATGGACGAAAAGAAGTGCCAGTTACTGACCCTATAGCAATCAATCCACACACAGCCAGGTGATTTTCATAAAGCCTTTAAAAAATTGAACAAACTTCAAGGAAACATAGAGAAACAACATCAGTATTTTATCGGAGAAACCTAAGAGAACTGCAGTAACTTAAACACCAACACAAGTAGCCCTTGAACTGAAATAAATAAATTTTTTAGAAAGGAAAAATAAATAAAGAAATGAATGAATGAATGAATGAATAAACAAACAAATAGATAGATAGATAGATAGATAGATAGATAGATAGATAGATAGATAGATAGATAGATAGATAGAGTAAAAAAGTTCACAGCAACTTTGGGACAGCATTAGAAGAATAAATACTTGGGGTGTGGCACTCAAGAGTCTGTAGTGTGTTTCCGAGAGAAAAAAAGCATACTCACAGAGACAATAAAAAAATAACAACTGCCCAATCCTAAAATTCTAAAATTGAAACAGTGGTACATGAAGGTCATCATAATTGGTTCGCAGGGTCACCATGATTGATTGCTATCAATGAAAGCTATCTCAAATCATAACATAATCAATTCCCAAAGGATAAATAAAAAGAGGTTCTTGAGAAAGCAGGAGAGTAACACACACACAAACACATGCATGTACATAACGCACATAGACACATATGCAAACACATACATATATGCACATATATGTTACAATTACCTGCTTTCAGTAGAAACCCCACAGGCCATAAGGGAGTAGTAGGATGAGCTCATCACACATGCTAGATAAAGTTTTTCAACGTGTGGGCCATGACCCCCACAGATGTCATATATCAAATATTTACATTACGATTCATAACATTAGCAAAATCACGGTTATGAAGTAGCGGTGGAATAATTTTATGATTGTGGGTCGCTACAGCATGAGGAGCTGTAATAAAGGTTCTAAAGCCTTAGGATGGGTGGGAGCCACTGTGCAAGAGGAAAAGAAACTATCAATAAAGGATAACGTACCCAGCAAAGCTGTGGTTCAGAAATAAAAGTGTCCTCAGACAAACAAAAGCTGAAAAAAATTATCACCACCTGACATGTCCTTACAAAAGGAAAAAAAAAAAGACCAAGTTCTTTAAATGAATAAAAAGGTACTAACCATCAAGAAAGAACTGGACGTTTAGAACTCATTAATAAGAGAAACTACACAAACTCAGAAGAGCCTAACATGGTAGACCTGGTGCGTAAACCATGTGTGCTTAGCATTAAAAAAAAAAGCATATCAATCAGAATTAATAAGTACATTAGCATGTTGAAACAGGCAACATAGAAAAATATGTAACTGGTGGGTGTGGTGGCACTCTCCTGTAATCCCAGCACTCAGGAAGGCAGAGGCAGGTAGACCCCTGTGAGTTCAAGGCCAGCGTTGTTTACAGAGTTCAGAACAGCCAGAGCTACACAGAGAAACCCTGTCTCAAAAAAACAAAAACAACAAAACAAAAGGTGTGATGGGACATCAAAACTCACAATACGGGGAAGGATGAATATAAATGTCATGGTTTTCTCTGTCCTCACTCTCATCCTTTTGTTTCCTGGCCAGTTTTATGATCAGTGTTTAAGCCACTCTCATTTCAAAATGTGGTTTTTTTTTCCTTAAGTTCCACTGTAACCACAAAGCACAAACCAGCAACAGACCAAAAATAAGAAGCAAGTGAGCAAAACACCCTCCTAGAAAAAAAAAAAAAAAATCACCCAAGAAGATTATGAGAGGAAGAAACACACAGTTTCTGAGAGCCACAAAATGGCAGGAGCAAGATATTACTTAACAGTTACATGAAATGCAAATTAATTAATTCCCCGAGAGAGAGAGATGTGAAGGGACTGAACAAATAATAAGGAATACCCAACTATGCGCTGCTTGCCACACATGGCCCTTTGCTTCTTTCCTACTTGGCTCAGCATCTTCCTTTTGTACACTAATCTCTTCTCCTCGCTCAGGTCTCTGCTTAACGTCAGTTCCTCTCAGGGGTTGTCCCTGACCACCGGGGCTGAACATTCTCTTCTACCAGCATTCTCCAGATCTCTGACTGAAACATAGCTGTCTCCGCTTTAATTTATATTCCTGTGCTCATTTGTAATGTATCCATTTTCCTTTACGCTCCCTACTGTATTTCCCCCAGAGGACATGCGGTTCCTGGGACATTATTGGTGTTCAATATTTTTTTCTAGTAAATTCTACGCCAAAAACAAAAAACAGTGTTCCAAAATATTTTTTTTTCATATAAAAACCCTTTCCTGGTGATACAGTGATGTACATAAAATACATATTACTGAGACAGGTATTGTAATGAAATATTTAAAACGAAACATACTATATATCCTTGTCACAGTAAGTTAATCAATACATTGGAAAGCCCCATTCCTACTTAGCAAACACAAATGCTCTTGATGGAGATGGTCAGCTGTGTAGAGAAGTGTTGCACTGTTGTGCTCTCTGAGCGGCGATAGTCAGTCACATCTTAGTAATGACGAGGAGCATGCGTGGCAATTTCAGATGTGCATTTTTATGTAATTTTTGTAGTCTTTTAGATACAACGCAACTACTAATTTCATGAGTTACACATTAGCAAATGTCATCCTAAAGTCTTACTTTTCCTGTATCCATTACAAAAAGATCACTGTATGATTAAGGCTGGGGATAAACACTTGGATTTCCCTGTCATCAAGAGACAGAGGCCCTTTCCCTTAAATCTTGGTATACCCCAATGGTATAGGAAGGCGATGTCTGCACAGCAAACATATAGGCTTAAGCCTTAATAAACTAGGAAATTCCAGTTCTTTATCATTTGAACATCTCTGAAAATTTAGTTGCCATTTCACGAGGAAGCCAAAGTGTTCTAGATACATCTTCATGAAGAGAAATAAGGAGCCCTGGATAACAGTCTTGACCTTAGACTAAGTAATTTTAAATATTGATAGGAACACGCATTTATGATAGCATTTAAGAGTATATACTCAACCATTAGTTCTCTTTTCAGTATATTCAAGATATGAAAGCTGATGTAACAGCATCCACTTACCAGCCATTTGGTTGAACCAATTAAAGCGAGGTTATCCCAGGCCCATTCAAATCATTCCAGCCAATAACAATTGAAGTAGAAATAATCCATGTCCCCCAAGCCTTCCATAAGTCACAGATTCATGACATAATAAATTGTAGTTCTTTTTCAAAATCCACTAAGTTTGATTAGCTATGCAACTATAATAATTTAAACCATAATAAAGCAGAGTGGTTCTCTTGGAGAGTACCGGAGGCAGGAGGGTGGAGAGTCTCTTCTGCTACATGTCATCATTCCAGAGTGAATTCAAGAATGAAGCTTTTCAACATTAAATATGGCTTCACGATTTACAATTGAAAGCACCTATTTTTCTTATAAAGCCACAAGTGAGCATTTAATGTTTTCAAAAACAGATATAAATTGAATGGATCTCAGAGGAGTTAAGGAACAAGATCAAAATAAAGTGCGTGCGATTCTCAAAGAATTCATGCAGGTATTTTGAAAAGATTGAATGATGCCCCTGCAAGTCATCATGAAGTATCAGCATTCTCTTGAGAACTGTTCAGCTCAATGTATTTTTCTGGAGTATAGACTGTGTACGCCAGCCCGTACCCCAGCCACTGGGGCTAAAGTTTCAAAGGAGACATTACACTTTCAGGGCACCGAACAAACAGTTGGTGTGCTGTTCCCTGGGAAAACCACCTCTCCCACTCCCAGCTCTGACTGGTTGTCTTTAGTTGCTTGTGTAGGTTTGGAGCACCATAGACTTTTCTCCATCTAGTTTGGCTTGTCCATTGATGTCATCTTGTTTTCACTCGCATTTGGGCAGTCAGGTTGGTGCGCTTCTATGGGTGTAATTTCTGACGTTATGACACACGGTAGCACAGCAAACTCCCTCATCCTCTGACTCTCACAGTATTTCCACACCCTCTTCCACACTGTTTCCTGAGCATTAAAGGCAATGATGTTTTGCAGATGCACCATATCCATTGGGCACACACACACACACACACACACACACACACACACACACACACATATGCAATAACAATTAACAGAAAAACAGACCATGAATTTGAAGTAGAACGGGGAGAGCATATGAGAGGGTTTGAAGAGAGAAAGAGGAAGGAGAAAATGTTGCAATTACATTATATTCTCAAAAAGAAAAAAACCCACGTAGTTATAAATGCCAAAATAAATAAATAAATAAAAAGAGATTATCAGTTTCGAGTAGCATACACAATTTCCTAGAGCTAAACACTATTCTTAATTATCTTGAACCAAATTTTGGGAAAAAAATATTACATTTTAAAATAGTACTATAATAATAATAAATCCACAGATAAACTTATAACCATCCAAAGCATAGGAGCAGTCAGTAGTTTATTTGTCAGAATTGAATATTATGTAGCACAAACAAAAATCTATATTCAGGTAATTAACTGCAGAAGCCTCCATTAGTGAGTTGCAAATGACAGCAGATAAAGTAATGATGTTGGGGAAGGCTCTGAGGAAAACAGGTTCTGCATTCATTCCATTTTATTTGTTCTTGGGTCACGCTGCACTCACTATGTTCTTATCAACAATCTTTTCTATGTGGACTCTTTTGTGCCCATTACAACGAAAATCAACCCTGACTCTTTTGTAATTATCTTCTGTGTATGAGTTTTAGATGTGACAATTGACGACAGAGCTATCCAAACTACTGAAATAGAGACACAATTCTGGTGATTTGTAGGGTCATGTAATTGGTTTAACGATCATTTAGGCCATCTTTACTGGTGATGCTTCAGAGGTGCAAGAATGAGCCCCATCCATGTGTGGTTGGTTGTCTGTAGCTTGTTAGGGCGACTGTGGTTGCTGCGGTGTTCTGAAGTGGAAAGGCTCATCTTCAGAAATCCCTGGTGCCAGAGTGACTCCCCCTCCCACATCTCCTCTAAAGACTCTTGCATTCCTTGGATCAGCTGTTTACACGGGTCCCCTCCAGGCTCTCCCATATGAGCTGGGCATTTTCTTTCTCTAGTCTTCATAGTCCATGCTCCATCCCAGCCAGCGTCTGCACCCTACCACTTATCTTTCAGAAGTGAATATCATTAAATACTTTGTGTTATGTTCTTATTATTGGAAACTATTTAAAGTGCTACCCTTTTAGGGGATACTGGAATTTTGGGGAGAGGAATCCGATGAGGTGATATAAGCCAAATGAACACTATTTGAATAAAGTCAACTTGGAAGAGAAACTGAGACATATCATCACATATCAAATTTCCCCATAATGCTGGACAGATTTAATTCGCTTAGAGCTGATCTTGTGGTTATCATAACAACCAGCTTCACCAAAATAGCCCTAGTAATTGACATTGTTCTCTATATCATTAATATGGTTTTAAAGTTACAAAGACAGCCATAAGCTCACATTTATCTTTTACTGATGTTATATCAAAGATGGAAGGAAAAGAGAGTCAGAAAGAAGTGAGGAAAAAACCCCAAGATTTTAATTAACTTTAATTAAAAACAAGAATTCTAAGAAATCAAAGAAAGTAAAATGAAATATCAAGATCGTTTATCTTTCCTGTGTTTATTGTTTTCTTTTATGCCAAGTAAACTCATTTATTTACTCTCTCCAATCCATCAAAATACAGGTAGACTTTTTAAAAATAATTATACCCCATTTGCTTGTACAGTTATAGTCTTTACGGTGTTCATGAAAACTAGCTGAATAATACACTGGGCTCATTGCAGATCCATTTGGTCTGGGTTACAATAATCCCTAGATGTGTCAATTGTCAAGCAGCCAAAGAAAACTTGCATGTTAAATTAAAATTAAAGTGCATGTTATTAGACTATTAGACTAGTGTGTGGCGGGGTTAAATCAATAAAGTGTTTGCTCTCTAAGCACATAGACCAGAGTTTGTTCCCCAGAATTTACAGAAAATGCTGGGTATGAGGTTATGATCCCATCACCGGAGCAGGGGAGCATATACAGGAGGATGCTTGGAGCTCACTGGCCGGTCCATCCTAATAGATGATCTCTAGTGCAGGGAGAATCTCTGTCTCCAAAGAGATTGATGATGTTACCGGGAACTAAACTAATGGCTGCCTTCTGGCTTCTACAATTATGTACCCACATGTATGCACATCCGCACACACACACACACGCACACATACTCATACCTACATGAATACTGATACATACAGATGCACACAAAAATAAATAAATATAAAAACAAACGTGTATGTTACCTTCAGAAAGCTCTAGCTGGGTTTCTCAGTGCCAAACATTTACCCCTCACCTCTGTTTTCACACCTCTCCTCGTCCTGAGCTCTCCTCAAGCATCTGCTTCCCTGATTGTTATATCACACCTTGTTTTTTATTAACTGGTACATGTTGGTCAAATACCATTTTATTTGTACTTTTCCTGCACATTGCTGAACGCATGGGAGAGAGTAGCTTAAAGCTGTACTTAGAGCAGTAACTACAAGACAGCAGGACAGGCCCAGAATTTGGCCACTATGTAACTTTGGGCAGTGGTCATGGATGCAATAGGATCGATGGTGGGTTTTCTTCTGAAGAATTTAAAGTTTTAGAACATTGGGAATGGTTTTTCGTATGTTCTGATTTTTATAAAAAGCGTGCACCATGTTTATAATTACACGCTAGGCAGAGACCGTGGATGCTATTAGAGCAGAGTTAGATGAGAGAGAGATATAAAACAAGGTGATGGCAGCCTCTGCTGTGTCCTGTGTGACCTTTATGCACGGCATCTCTAGAAAGTCACATCATCTCCCTAGGTCTTCATCTTATCCTCATTGTAGAATAGGGGGGAACAGATATTAAAACTGAATCTAACCCAAGCCAAAGCTTGATCAGAGATTCAATTTCAACAGATATTTAACACAGAATTCATATGACAGGGACAGAACACAGTTATTCTCGCTACTCCACAGAAAACCACAGGGACAGTGTCAGTTCTATCCTTGACAGGACTCAAAGCTCTCCCGCATGAACAGCCGGTCTTAAAGAAGAGCTCTGAGAACTAGAATGCCCAGGAACCATCCCTTAATGATACATGTCAGGAAATTGCAAGTCTATTACGGTTGCTACTTTCAAAACCTCGGCCATTTACTGCTGAGAAAAGAATGTTGGCTAACAAATAGCTTTGTAAACAAAAGGGAAGTGGAAGTTCACCTCACTTATGCTGAGAATGACAACTTACTCATTGAGGCACATGTCAACACTGATCAGGATTGATTTTTATTTTCAGCGAATTAAGAGTTCAAGAAAACTAGGTGCATACGCTTGTGAAAGAATGGCATTGCTAGTTAGTGAATCTTGGAGTATACAAATTGCCTAGGAAACATGAATTGATACAGCTCTAACATTTATAGCGTCTCACTGCCGCTTCATGTTCTGAATTATTAAATCATCGCTGCATTCAGAAACCTTCCATGACAGCCCAGTTTCAGTGCTACATGTGAGTTGTGACAATAGTACCTCCATGTGTCAGGCACAAAGCAGGGCCATTGAACTTAAGAAAAGGTAAACACATGTTTGACAGGGACTTCCAGCCCCTTTATTAAAGTATTATGACTTCCCTACACTGACTCAGCTCCTACACACAAGAAGCCATACCCTTACCTTCTTTTCAAATGAAGTCATAGTTTTGCCTAATGAATAAATGAATAGAAATTAATTTAGCCTGGTTATATTTCTTAAAGAGAAACGAGGTATAAGGCATTTCTTCTCCATGTATAGATAACAGAGTATAACTCTATCTCTTCAGTTGCTGGACACGGTACACAAATTATATTACTCCATTTTAAGATCTCACACACCACCTAACAAATAGTCCAGAAAATAAGCACTATGATTCATGAGCCAACTTATTCTCTAAACTCTTCAAGCAGGCTCAGCGTCATCCATCTCCTTCATAATACCCAAGAATGGCTTCAGTAGTCATCACTGAAGTAAATTATTAACCAAAGCAATTAATGCAACACAGGTACATTATCTTGAAAAACACATAACTAGCTTGCATGAGCATACTAAATTGCTTACTAAATTGCATGTACATAACTGAATTTTTCTAAATAGGCTTTTAGAGATGTTGTAAATATATTTTGGCCTTTTTGCATCACCCAATAGGTAGGATTGACACACTGAAGCTCACAGTCAATGCATATTTGCTATGTGTAAGCACAATGCTAAGCGTCACGGGGAATACAATGCTATGCAATTTTACACACATACCTTTACTCTTTAAACTACCACTCGAAGCAATTTGGTTGTAAAATTATATGATTATGAATTCCCTCATAGTACTTAAAATGTTCTGAACAGTGTATCGGAAAGCTGATGAAAAACCGGCACAATAAAAAGCCTGACCACTAAATAACAACAAATTTGGCTACGTGTTCTAAAAGAGCTAATGTCAAAACTAGATGAGCTGCCCATATTTCCCACTGAACCGAATCCACATTAAAGTACTGGCTCAGCCTTGTCCTTGCTAACTTTAAGCTGTCCCTGCCAACTTCCCTCTCCTACAAAAAGGGCTACCTCCTCTGCTTCTGGTGCACATCTTCTCATCCTGCTATCCTCTCCTCCCTTCTCTGAGGGGCCCTCACCACTAATCATTCCAACTGGCAGCTTCTGGGGAGCAAAGGAGGCAGCTTCACACCCATCCTATGTATATGGGATTATGGAGCTGCCTGGGATAAACCAGTTTTTCTTCCTCTGCTCCTTCTCTATTTCAAGGGACAAAATCTGAGGGTTTCAGATCATTGTCTGCACTGGAATGCACTCTGTGATGGAATATGCCGATTTTCAGGGTGCCAAGCAGCATCTGAACTCCTGTGGCTTTCCTCTTTCCAAGCAAGGACATCAACATCGCAAGTGCCTCCGAGGTCACAAGATTAGGATCCTGGGTCTCCCTCTCAAACTGACTGATGTGATTCCTCACAGGGATGGAGCCATCTTCATCCAGCCTAGAATACAGTAAGCTTCCCCATATTCCTGCGCTTCCTATATTCACATGAATGAGTACAAAACACGAAAGTGAGACTCTAGAATCTGAAACCACCATTTTTTTCCTTGCTAGGCCCGTTTGCAGACTAAGCTGACTCTGAGTTTAAAATGTACAGTAAATTCTGAAAAAAAAAAAATGGGACAAAGTAAAACTATGTTTAAATAAGGCAAAATTAGTTGGTCAAGGTGTAAGAAATTTAATTTAATGGAACAGCCAACATCTGCAGGCTGTAATCTATTGGAATATTATAATAATGCCTGTGATGGTTAACAGATGTTTCTCTTAAAAAAAAAATCAAGCAAGGATTCTGAATCAAATAAGTTTCAAAGTTTCATTAACATTGCATATTAATTTTCTTTCTTGGAGAGTCCTAATCCACATTAACATATCACAATGAATATTAGCATATCAAAAGCACTAAGGAGCCTTCTGGTAGACACCATTTTTCCATACTTGTGTGTTCTGAAAACCTTTTTTGATCATTTGAAATCTACAAACATTGCAGATCTCTGTGGAAAACTACTTCACAATCAAAGCATCATGCAGGAGGGCGCAGGTGCAGACACTCGGCACATGACAGGCTGGCATCACTGTTAGAGCCCTGGTACAAAACAGCCAAGGACTCCAACAGTTATATCTGGGAATCATCCCCTACCTCTTCTTGCAGTGTGCGTTTTCAGTCTGTAATATCTTCCTTTGTGCCGACCTATGCCTTCCCAACCCTTCCTGACAATCACTTCAGTGTGCTTCTAGATTTTTCTGCAGACAGTGAAATTTTATTACAGGCAAGATAATATTGTCCATGATATGTTTATTTTCAAAGACAGCCATGCACACTGATTGACATCAGCTTATCCATGGCTGTGGAAGCACTTCTTTGACTGAATAATAACCCACCCCATGTTTCAACAAGATCGATTCTTATATAGGGTAATACTCAAGGGACTGTATATACATACATATATATATATATATACATATATATACATATATGTATATATATATATATGGCAAAATATCACCATCAAATGAGAAAAACAAACCTATGTGACAAGAAAATTCCACCACCGATAAACTGAAAAAGTGGAATAAATGGCTGGAACTTTAGTCCTGAGAAACTGAGAATTCTGCCTACAAAAGTTTTGGCCTTCTGCCTAGTCATCAAGAGCTGGACAACATAAATTAAGCAGTGTAACTAATGGCTTATGATCAGGAAAGCCAATAGAGACTTGCTAGGTTAACATTTCAAGGTTGCAAAGACTGTAAGTCTTGACTTGATGAAACTCTCTCCACCTATCTAATTATCAAGGCTGTGTGTCCTATGAAACCCTGCACATCGCATGAAACCCTGTAAGACATATTCCTGCATCTACTTTCTTACCAGCTACCACACTAATATAATCGGTTTTATTCTTCTCTAACTCTTGGTGCCAAATGCTCACCTTTTCAATAAATTATTACTGCCAAGGTTTGACACGTATGGAATAAAGTCGTATCAAGTTCCTTCTACAGGATGCGTCATTGTGGCAGAAGTGTCAACTACAATAAGCATGTGATGGAAATGATCTTCAGGGCTCTTGTCAGGTAGTGTGTACTAACCTGGCATTGGTGAAGACTGAACATTTACATGACAAACGTGGGTAACCAGGGCTGACAGCTGCCATTAACCCTGTGAAGGAGAATTATACTAGCCACATTTCCAAGATTACATAATTTACAGGTGCCTTCATAATTCCCACTATTAAGTTAAAAACAACAGAGGATTGGCTATCCCCTCAGAAATCCATCTTTTCTTCCAATCTATTTCTCAGCTGAACTGCTGTAATTACCTTCTAAGGGGAAGTCCTTGCCAATGATCGCATGCCAACTGGAAAAATGGCGTGTGACTAGAACTTTCTCCCAAGGAAGCAGAAACCTGCAAATGTGATGTTTTATCGGTGACCAAGCATTTCTGTGTTTCATAGCCCTGTGGCAGATGGGCAGAGCACACTGACTTTCAGAACACTGATACTCTCGATGGGAACTCAGACCTCCAGCCTGCCCTCCCCTGCGACTCTGCAGTCTTTGTATGTGCTCTTTAGGGTCATCACTAAAGAGAGGAGGGTTAGATGATCATGCAGACCGCTTCCAACACTTGCTGGCTGGAAAAGTGCTAGGGGACACGGAATCACCGAGGGATGAAAACAGCTCTGCTGCACCAACCTTCAGTGAAGCCAGACTGGCTGAAATATGAATCTGCCCATACCATTCTGTTTCAGTTCTTGTGGTGATCCCTTGATGTCACCGGCCTCGACTCTTCCAAAAGTCACCCTCCAAAATCCCTTGAGAGTGGCTCTCTGCACACTGGGCTGCTTCTTAACCTTGTTATTTTCTGAAACAATCGCAATGTGCTCACTCCTAACTACATCCAGAGAGCATTGCTTACAAACCCATCTATTCCGTACACTTCTGCAATAGCCTCTTAGTCACAGCCTTGCTTCAAGAAGTATGTTCTCTACACAGCAGCTGGAACAGGAATTTACAGCCTCATCAATGTGTGCAACTAGGCTGCTAAGAAGTTTCCAGGGCATTCTACCAAGTGGAATATGAAACCAAACTGCAGAATCCAGGTCATCCTCTGCCCATCTTGCGCCCTGGACTCTCAGATGTCATACCTCTCAGTACCTCCCCGCTTCAGCAGCCACTGCCTATTTCTGGTGTCTACACCAGAGATACGCCACATGCTTCCATGCTTTATCTTCCCACACAACGCTTTATCTCTGCTTGACATGGCCTTATGAACCTGTTTGTGGTCTAGAAAACTAGATGCCCTCTCCAGAATGAAAGCCCATGAGATCTGGTATCTGTCAGTCTTAATATGACATTCTCAGACATTAGCTCCAGCAACAGCAAATGGATAGATGGATGGATGGATGGATGAGTGAGTGAATAAATAAATGAATTTATTTATAAATAAATAGCTGAATTTGCAGGTCCTGGCCTTTTATGCCCACGATGTGCATTAGCCAGTGACATTTTTCAGTTACTCTGTCTCATATTTCAATTGAAATTTGTTCAAGTTTCCATGTTCTTCTCAAGACCCCCACCTCATGTCCAGGGCAAGATCCCCTCTCTCAACTCACAGCCTTTGTCTCTGACATCATATCTGGCATGTGTGTGTGTGTGGGGGGGGTACTCAGTCATATCATATAAATGTGTAAGTGTTCAAAGACAATAAGCCACATAAGAAATCATTAACAAGTGGAGGTGCAGACCTAACATTGCGGTTTTTAGGTCCATGGCTAAATGTACATGACGTCATAGTTGCTGTGAAATATAGACTTCTTTCAAGTGAAACCCATGATTCTGCGGTGTTTTTTCCTATACTGCTTTCAACATAGTTGGCATTTTGGTTAAGTAAAGCAGACAATTGTTTAGGGCATGTTACCTAAATATTAACTTTCATAGATCTCCTTGGCACTTTCTACAGAGGGATGCTTCAGCAAACATTCTCAGGCATTTCCCAGAGTGGGGTGTGTTATTGACTTGACTCGTTAGAACAAGCGCGTTTGAAGAATTTGCTCCTAAATTGATGGCGGTCAATCCGAAGGACCAAGCCTTTGCTATCTGAAGGTATGCTGTAATAAATCATTTGATTGGAAACATATCTCTAGAGCTTGTGTATGCCAAGAGAATGGGACAGAGGCAAGTAAGGAGTTTTTCACCCCTAAAAAGGAGCAGAGCTGAGTACCGGTTATCTAGAATATTTGGGTATTTCTGATTTCATATTTATTTCCAAATATGAAACTTTTATGCATATATGGATTATGTGAGACCCAGGTCTAAACGTGAAATTCATTCATTTCATAGCCATCTTACACACACAGCCTGAAAGTAACTTCGTATAGTATTCTTAGTGTGCCTGTGTGTTGTTTTGTTTTTAAGTTGGTGATAATGCAGTGTTTAATTGGTTTTGTTTTTAAACCATTTGTGTTTCTTTTTCTTTGTTTTGGGAGTGTTTCTTGAGATTTTAACTTAATGACAACACTTCTTCCTTCCTTTTTCTCCCTCCAAACCCTTACCTTATACCCCTCCTCGCTCTCCTTCAAATGCATGGCCTCTTTTTCAAAATTTTATTTATTTATTACAATGTATTCACTTTGTATTCCCAGCTATAGCCCCCTCAATCTCCTCCCAGTTGCACCCACTCTCCCTCTTCTCCCCCTGTGCCCCTTCCCTAGTCCACTGATAGGAGAGGACCTCCTCCACTTCTATCTGACCCTAGCCTATCAGGTCTCATCAGGGCTGGCTGCATCATCTTCCTCTGTGACCTGGCAAGGCTGCATCCCCAGGGAGAAGTGATCAAAGAGGCATGGTCTCTTTTTTGTTAATTGTTGTTACATGCATATATGTATATAGTTAGATATATATATATGTACGTACATATGTCTAAATATGTCCTGATGAGTCCATACAATGCTACTTACATGTGTTCTATTTTCCGGGGAACTCCACCTCTCCCTAGCTTTCCTTGGTTGAGTGTGCCTGCTTTGGCTACAACTTGTTCTACACTGTCAGGTGTACAATTTTTTGTTTGTAAAATCACGTTCGCCCTCAAAAACTTTCAAATTTGGATTCAGAATTCGGGGCTAGGGACATTCATTCTATAATTTTAGTTTTAAAACATCAGATTTTATTCAACTCAAAAGTCTACTTTTTCTAGCTGTCTATCTAAAGTTAAGCTAAGGGGATGAGGATCTTCTCATAAAATAATGAATGAAACTGTATCCAGTAAGAGCCAAATAGACCATTTTGTTCATGATCAAAACTGTTACACTGTGCTATAAGAAAAACCTCCTGGGGATAGGGGGCCCCACACAAACATGAGCCAGCACCCAGTGAGGCAATTTTAAGTGTTTTCTAAAGTTGTTTTGTGTGGCTTAATGTCACGATAGATGAGTCACATGGAGTCACGACAGTCAAGTTACAGCTCAAAGTTTCCATCAGGTGAGGCAAATTTCCCCGTGCGAAACACTGAGAGTTCTCACGGTTTCACTGAGAGACTTGTCTAAACAATAGACGTGAGTTGAAAACCTGGATTTCAGAACTGACTGTGTCACCCATTAGTTATGCTAAGGGTCCTGGGAAATGTTAAGGGAACTGGAATGAACAGAATCTCCTGCTTCTTTATTGTACATGAGAAAAGATAGACAAAGACATGGAGGCTGAGGAAAATCATAGATACTTCCATGAGCTGCGAGGCGGAGGCAGGAGCTGCACAGCTGTTTGCTTGGAGGCAGGGATGGCTGCCTACATAAGTCGGAAGGAGCTTGGTCAAAACCAGACAAGCAACTTTCATGGGAACCCCAATTCTGAACCCGAGTCACTCCAGATTCAGTAGCATCTCTCAGGTCAGCTTATCCAGTGCGGAGGCGCCGTAAAGTTCTTTTCTCCTGTGTTCTCAAGAACACAATTCCGTCTCCCTCAAAAACAAGGAAATCTCCTTTCTTTCAGAGGAATCTTTGCATTTTTTTTTTGTAAGCAAGTCTTTGTCAACTTATGGGAAAACTTTTTTCTTTTATAGTTTCATGCCACATTCATTCATTGACTCAAAAGTTACCCACGACCATTCCTTTAGGCCAGATACTACACTAACTATAAACAAAAGGATCTTACTCTGTCATCTGCTGCTGCTTTCAACGACTTCACTGTATTACATAACAACAGTCAAAATAGCAATTCCCTCATAAGAATTCAGCTCCTCCCTTGAAGATGGCTCTGACAAACACAAGCAACAACAATTACATAAAGCCTATATTTGAAGGTGTGTGTATTGACTAAGGACTAATGAATAAATATAAGTTAGTTACGTTACTTATTATGAAGTTCCAAGAATTTACACTCTAGCTGCTGACGGAGATACTCACAAACATATCAAATTATCAGAGGATGTAGAAATATCAGGGGAATTAGTAGGAAAAGGAGAATTGCCAAAGAACTGGAAAATATAAATTCAAAACTAGGCATATTAGTCTCACACTAGTAGGAGAAATAATGGCAATTTAAAGTGTAGAGTACACGTGAAAGGCTGCTGTCTATATTGTTAACAGTTTACTGACCTGTATGTAATGTGTCTCTTGGTAACTGAAAGTAGTGGCTTTTGTAATGTTTATAGTGCTTGTTTCAGTCATTAGGCAAACAGACTTGTATCATGTATCTGAAGATGAAAACAATATACAAATCTAACCCAAGTGTGTGTCAGTGTGTCATGCACACCAGACTTCAGTAACTGAGCTGTCCAGCCACTTAGGTCACAGACATGACCCTTGAGAAAGATGACGGCTTAATGGAGGAGAGTAGAAATCACTATTTAGTTTTCTGGGAAGGTTTGGTGTAGAATAATATAATAAAATTACTTCTCTGTTTTTTTCATTTGTTGTTGTTTGTTTGTTTTAATCAATGCCCAAACATCCCTCTCAATGTTTTTCTACAAGTTGAAAACATACCAGGTGGCAGCATGCAGATGTAGCTTGGACAGGACAGCACTTTTGGGATTTGTGAGCTTTTAAGCAACTTTCAACAGTCTCCTGCTGACAGACATTAAGTCAAGTCTGCGTAGTTCAGCTGAAGTCAGTGCCCTCACGGCTGCTCAGAGCCCAGCTTTTCTACTTTTAGTTAGGAGTGTGGCTCTGTGTGCAGCATTTACTAGGGCTGCTCAGTGTCTTCTAATCTACTACAAGGCCTGAGACGATGAGGAAAATATATTTTTGTATTTAAGACAAACAAATGCACTCATAGAAGAACAGGGCCCAAGTTAAAATTAGCAGCCTGAACTTTCATCCATGAAAAAAAAAAAAAAAAAATATATATATATATATATATATATATATATATATATGGGTTTTGTTGGAGCTTTTACATATTTGTCACTGCAAATATGCAAATATAACATATTATATATTGATAGATGTAGAATGCACATTCACTCAAACAGAGGCCCTTCTAACAATCATCCCTCAGCACATAAATGTGTGGCTTACTTTTAAACAGCTGTTGAGAATAAGAACAGAGTAAGAATATGGCCCTAACTCTAAGAAAGCACCAGGCTAGTTTGTGACCACCAATACTATTTAATCTTCCCAAGTTTCTTCTGTCAGATGCTCCCCTCACAAATTAATACCTTGCCCATTTCTTTTTGAGATAAATTGAAAGAGATTATGAATACAAAATAATAGGCTGGTATACACAAAGCACTCAGAAAAGGACTCCCTGTCTCTCTGCTTGAACCCAAAGGCTCACCCATGCTGCATGCTGGGATGTAATATATCATTGATCTAGAGCATGCACACTGTCCAGTTTCAATGTCAAACGCCTGGAAATGGGTGGAAATACCTTGGTAGTGGTAGAGATGGCCCGTCAAAACCTGTAGAGGATGACATAGTTCATAGCAAAGTGCTTAGAGAAAATTCAGCAGCCATACTAACTGAAAGTAAAAAATAGTGTTTACGTGCAAATGACGTGAGTGCACAAAGGCGCATTAATCAGAAATTAACCAAAAGTACTGAGTATGTATGACTTTATTCACATTGTGAATCACAAAGAGAATAAGCAAAAGTCTACCTTTATTTCTTTTTTCCATTTCATTTTTCATTTATTTACTCATTGTGGGGAGTGAACAACAAGAAGAAAAAAAATGCCTTATTCAAATTCCTACTCAGGCTTACACTGAATGGTGCCGGGAAAGTTTCTTTCTTAGGAGACAATTCTATATGTAATTATATTTTCTTCAGAATAGGCTGTGGAATTTGAAGACAGGTGTTTAGTGGAGCAATTAATGTTAGAGTTATATATCCTGCCTCCTTTACAAACATACAAACATATAATCCTGTGTCCTTATTCTGTGCTAATGTCTCAGACTGAATGGAAAAAAAATCTCCAAAAAAAAAAAATAAAAATGAATCCTGGTACATGCCATGGGATGAACGAACCTTGAATATAGGATACTAAGTAAAATAAATAAATAAAATAAAGTGAAATAAAAACACAAAGGGACAAATGTTGTAAAACTCCACCCATAGTAAATATCTAGGATGTTGAAACTCACAGGAACAGGAAGTAAAATGGCGGTTATCAGTGGTGGGATGGTCAAAATAGAAGAATCAGTGTTTTCATGGAAACAGAGTTTCAGTTTGGCTTGAAAAAAAGGTAATGAACACCAGTTATGAAAGAGAATATAAAGCTAATTGATTTTTTTTTCTAGTTCTAACAGCCATAAATTTTTTCTTTGTTTGTTTTGGTGGTGGATGCATAAAAATGTCTGATGTGAAAGTATAAATCCACCATGAAGCTCCACAGTTTCCATACTGAATGACTGTTCTAACTATATGGAAATTCATTTAGCTGTATAGCCTTTAGGTCTGGTTAATTTTGTTGTGTGACACTATTTTATTTGTGATGCCTTTTTTAAGCAATGAGGTTTAAAATAAATATTTAAAAAATTAAAAACAAAACAACAACAACAACAAAAAAAAAAAAAACAAAGAAAGTGTGGAAAGTTTTCAAAGAACACCCAATGCCAATGTTAAAAAAAAATTCGAAAATAGAAAACCAGGTCTGATTTCTCAAAGTTGGTAGACTCTGGAAAGATCTGACCTCGGTGTGCCTGCATGTAGCTTAGGATATTGTGGCACTGGCACGTGACAGCCTAGAGGGAAGCCGACAAGATCAGTTACCACATCACAGAAAACTGCAGAGAGTCTTCAGAATGACAATAAAACAGCAACGTGCCGATGCTCTTTAAATATAAAAGAAGAGGAATATTAATTTCAGAAAGTGGGTCACAGGCAAGCAGAGAGTGGCAAAGAAGTCCGTCATGGCAGCAGCCCTATCATGACACACTTCACCTTTTCACTCGATAGTGGAATAACGAACAGTCGCTAAAAAGTTATTGCAATATTTGTTCACTTGAACATGCTTCAGAAAAATGGCCGTCGTCTCAAAAGATGGAAAATAAGCACGACCTGCAAAGGTTACACTGCACTTAGAGTTACAAAGAGGCTCTATCTGAGAGCCCTGTTTGAAGCTGAGAAGAAGAGATGAAAGTAGGTTCTGGGGAAAGTTGGTGGTATGAGAGTGAGGAGAGGGATGGATATGATCAAGATATATTTTATACATTTCAAAGAATTATTATATTATTTCAAAGAATAATATAAATAATTAATAGAATGGAATAGAATACAATTAAACGAAACTAAATGCCTATGACTTGCTTAAAGATTTTCAGACTACCTATTTTCAAAGCTTTCACTTCTGCATTGAGATTCTACTGTATCTCCATCACCTTTACAAGACTATAGGATCTGATGAGACAGCTGTCTGTAAAGTGTTTGCCATACAAACATGAGAACCTGAGGTTAGAACAGCACCCACACGAAAGTCAGGTATGGGTGGAACATATCTAGAACACCAGCAATGAAAGAGCAGAGACAGGAAAATAAACCAGGAGCTTGCTAGTCTACCCAACTTTTGACCTCCATGTTCATGGATAGCAATCATATCTCAAAAACAGGGGACCTCTGAAAGACTTTACCCACCAGGGTATGGAAGGAGATACTGAGACTCATAGCTAAACTTTGGGCAGAGTGCCAGAAACATTATGGAAGAAGAGGGAGATAGGAAGACCTGGAGAGACAGGAACTCCACAAGAACAACAGAGCCAAAATACCTGGGCCCAGGGGGTCCAATACTTGGTTGGAGACCAATACTCCAACCAAGGGCCATGCATGGAGAGGACCTAGATCCCCGGCTCAGAGGAAGCCCATAGGCTGCTCAGTTTCCAAGTAGGTTCCCTAGTAAGTGGTACAGGGGCGGTATCTGACATGAACTTGGTGGCTGGCTCTTTGATCACCTCTCCCAGGGGGGGTGCAGTCTTGCCAGGCCTCAGAGGAAAGTGATGCAGCCAGCCTTGATGAAAGCTGATAGGCTAGGGTCGGATAGAGGGGTGGAGGTCCTCTCCTACCAGGGGACTAGGGAAAGGGCATAGGGTGGGAAGAGGAAAGGTGGGTGGGACTAGGAGGAGATGAAGGAGGGGGCTACATCAGGGATACAAACTGAATAAATTGTAATACAGAAATAAATAAATAAATTTTAAAAATTAAGGTGAACAGTAGTTGACTGAGAAAGACACCAACGCTGACCCCTGACTTCCATTCATACACATGCGCACCCACGCCTGTGTATACAGACAAGTCCACATGCACAATGGCTAATCTTAAGCACATAATCATGTCTAAGGAGTCTTCTAGAACCCACTGGAAGTTCTTTAATGTCATCCACCTAACCGTCCAACGAAGACCGTTGATCTCTCTCAGGAAAATAGTTGTCTTTGATGGTAGCATCGACTGTCTAGCAGAGGCAGTGCTGAGCTGTGTGCCCTATAACTAGGCTCTACGTCATAGGCACAGCCAACTGAACATCGGCCAAAAGTCGCAAGCAATGTGCTCCATGCTTAATCTGTATATCATGATTAATTACGACACTTGTAGCTGGGCTGTCAACGATGCTGAGGTCTGCAGAGTAGATGGCACCCTGGGGCTCAGGTACCCATGGTTCTAAAGCATAGTGGGATATGTACCTGGAGTACCAGGAGCTCCACTCTAATTCACAAAAGAAATCACTTCAGGACAAAGTTTTCATTCCTTTTTATAATGATGCACAAGCGCATTAGATTACATGCAGGATGTGTTTCTTGGGTGAATTGCAACTGAGCAGCATAATTCTTCAGAATTGGGCACGGATACAAAATCACAGTCAGCTGAGGTTCTTACGGGTAAAACATGCCATTTTGGCTCCTATTTATTAACTAAATTAGCATTTAGACAGCTAAGCAAAAAGTGTATGCTACCATGTGCACAATAAGAGTCTTCGGGACGGCAGCAATTCTTTTCTACTGTGTGAGAAAAATGATTTTTTTTTTTCTGGTATCTCTAAGCATTCCATCAGCGGTTTATAAAGATAAGCTTCTACAATGAGATTTTAAGTCTCTAAACATCAGTCCAACCCAAAATTACATTGAGGAATCACAGTGGGAGCTGTTTAATGAGTTAATTAGTACCCACTCTTCCAGTGGAGCTGAACTCATCAATCTGGGGGATAAACAGCAGATGCTTGCCTTCTGCTTTCCGAGTGTCTTTCCCGTGTCCCCATCCTCCATTTCACCGCACGATCCAATCAGGACAACTGTCTGAACCACATCTAAAAAAACGTCACTAATCTTTGGTTATGTTTGTTTGTTTGTTTGTTTGTTTGTTTTTGAAAAGCTGACAAATGAGTTATTCCGTTACTTATCCCAAAAAGATGCAGGATTTTCTATAAAAGATAGAAATCTTATCTCCGTAGGGGATGATTTTGATTAACTAGGGTGACTCTCCAGGGTTAAAATTAGTTCCAAAGCTGCAGCTCCCACTCGTGGGATATAAGTGAAAGATATCTAAACTCCATACTGGGAGGCTAACACTACACTGGTAAACAGCGCATAAGATGAAAAATGAAATTGACGTAGGCTATACGAAGTGTGTAGTGATTTTAAGAAATGAAAACTACTATTCTAGCTGGCCATTTTCACAGCCTCAGGGTGTATACATATTCCAATATTTATAAACACATATGCTGTCTTTCAAAAAGTAAACAACAAACACAAAGATTGGCAGGCCAATTGAACAGTCAAGTGAAAATTACTGATAATGAAAAAATAAAAATCTAAGTTTGCGTTACTAAATATACAAACTACAGAGTATGCTCTTAGAAACTCTGTAACTCAAAAGGATATCACTTGGAGCTGCCTTCAGTCATAAACTAGGAGCCTTATAGGCAAAGCACTGGGGAGGAAGGTGGGTGAGTACCCCATGATTTATTAGCAACTTAACAGGAGGAGAATTTAACAAAGATGCACCAAGGATATCAAACCCAAGACTCCGAAAACAAATATTCTGCCCCAATAAACACAAAAATCAGCTCCTGAAAGAGGAGGAATTTAAAATGTTGTGCAGCCTTTTTGCTTAAAGGCGGCTTGTCCTTTTGTCTTTCTATAAAAAAAAGAAAGTCCTAGTCTGACAAGTTTGTTCAGGAAAGGCAGGCAGTTCACTGAGCCAAGATGCTTGTCTCTGTGACTTTGCCACAAACCCTTGTTTCAATGCAATTTCTGTCTTTATTGCAGTCCTGTAAATGAGAGAACATCGGGGTTTCTAAACTTGCTTACTTTGTCCTCAGGAAGGTACCACGGTCTGTCAATAATAGCATGATCAAAATCTCTTCCTGTCCATACTAGTTCCTTCTTTCTGGAGCTGAACATAAAAGCCTCGTGATTTAGTTGCAGCTTGTCCAAAATTTTCCTGTTTTTTTTTTTTTAACATTTCTTTAACAATTCTTCTCAAATCCTCTACATCATGCTTACTAATATAATTTATTAATAACATAGCAGTAAATCTAAACAGGTTCTATGAAAGGCTCAATTTTCTGCATAACTGTTTTTTTTTTTCCAGGAAGCCACCATTAGGTTTATTTTTTTTTTTATTAACACCAGCTTTTGTTACATTATTCCAACTCTAGCTTTTGGAGAGAGGCCCTTAACAGTAAGAAATAGCCACCAAGGGCAATGAAGGGTCAATCCAAGGTGTGAAGGCACAGGAACTTTGTCAAGCAATGCCCCCAGGATGCTTGGCCTCAACACTTAATCCATAAAACTATGTCATTATCATTTGTAGACTTCCAAGAGTCTGTTCTTCATGTGCAGAATCTATTTAGGTCTGTGTCTTTTTTTTTTTTTTCCCAGAGATCAATTTTAATTTTAGAAAATACTCAGGATCTCAATCTAATTAGAGAATAATAAGAATATCTCCATTTACCTAAACAGAACCTAGGAACTTCTTTGTCATGGAAACACATCATTTGGGAGAAGCCAAAGTCACCTGCAGACACATTTGTCCTTCTAACGTGTCCTAGTAGGTGAAAACACTGGGCCATACATATCAGCCGTGGAGATCGTGGACTAGAAATGGCGGAGTACGCAATGAGATCTTATAAAGAAGGCATTCTTGTTTGCAGTTTTGGCGTCTGCTTCTAGGTGACACAAGTTAGATATCCATGGGAATTCAAATGTGAGCACTGGAGGGAAACGAAATGATTTTTTTAATGCTCTGTTCATGGAGAATGTGCCAGCTACCGGCACTGTTCCAGACAATGTGAGCAGGACCCTGAACAATGCAAGTGGAAACCCCCCCTTAGTGAAGCAGGACAGCGCGCAGAGGCTCATAAGGAAACACAGAGAAGACAGGGCAGCAGAATGTTAGGAGTGGCAGGACCAAGGGTTATCAAGCAAAGTGGGAGGCAGCGATAGAGGAAGCTAAGTCAGAATCAGAGAGGAGGCTGCACAGACATGCAGAGGGCATCCACCGCACAGAGCACCTGGCAGGACAGAGTCTGGGATGAGCCCTGGGGCTGGTTCTCTGTTGTCACTACCATAAAACATTCCTCTAGTGATTATATGTGCTGAGTCACTATGATCCTTCTGCATTTGCATATGTGGTGTTTTTATTAATTGTATCCTCCCTGCTCGCCCTCTTCCTCTTCTCTTCCCCTCCTGGTCCACTTCTTCCCGAGTGGTCCTTCCTTTACTTTTAGATCATATTTTTGCTTGTGCGTTTGTTTTCAGTTTCCAAATATAGGGAAAGGTAAATGCAACACATGCCGTTCTGTGCCCTGAGGATTTTGCTTGAGGTGATGACGTCCAGTTCCATCCACTTCCTTCAAATGGAAAAAGTGTTATTCTTTTCCATGCTGAGTAAAAATCGTGTGCATGTGTGTGCCCACATGAATCTGTGTGAGTAGCTGTGTTGCGTGTGTGTGTGTGTGTGTGTGTGTGTGTGTGTGTGTTCATGCAAGTGTTTCCACCTACCTCACATTGACACTCTCCACTCTTAGAAGCATCACCCCTGAAATAATGTAACTTTCTTATTCTGGAAGATGATGCTGTGCTTGTCCCAGAGGGTTAAACTCTGTATTCAAATGACATCTCCTACAACACAAGGAAGTTGAGGCTGGCTGCCAGTGACTTCCACTGTGTCAACAAACTCTCAATAGCCTTTGTATAACTAATATATTAGAAGCAAAATGTTAATTGTAAGACATTCTCCAATCTCACTTTCTCTGCATGAAATAGTTGCTTCCATCCAACAGCCTTCACTAAATGAATCCACCTTTGACTCTCATTAAGTGCACTGAAATTAAACTCACCAAGCTCAATAAACTTTTCAGATGTTTCAAAAGATAACTCCTCTTAATTTAATTTCTAGAGCTCTGAATGAATGCATCACTCTCTCTCCCGCAGCTGGGAATCTGTAGAGAGCGAGCCCTATAATCTCCTCTGATGATAACTCCAAAATAGATCAAAAGACCTTAAATTCCTAACACTGAGCCTAATAATGGAGACGAACTTGACACTTACCCTTTCTTTGGCTTTTGACTCAGTTAATGAAATTATAAATAATACATCATTCCAATATGCTCAGTTTGTGCTAAATAAGCCTTAAAGCTTTGGTACGTGAGATGGGGAGGTCCATTCTTTCTATTTAAAAAAAAATGTTTTAGAGCATTCCTCTTTACTATAAATATTCCTTGGTTGTACATTGTTCAGACTCCTCGGAAATTGCAGAAAGATTGTAATAACCCTATGGCCTGCAATTTTAACCCTTCAGCTAGTAATACAGACCTAGAAACCTAACAGTCAGAACCAACTCAATCAGATCCTGAAACAGGGCTCAGAGGATGAAGGTGCCTGCCACAAGACCAACACTATGAGTTCAATCCACAAGACCCGCATAGTGGAAGAAGACAGCTGTAAATTGTCTGACCTCCATTACTGTATAATGGCACGGTGTGTGTGCACATATACACACACACAGACACACACACAATGCATTTAATTTCTACTTAAAAATCAACAACAGCCTCATGACTGTAATAAGGTAAATTACTTCTTTTAAAAAAATGGGGTAAAGAATTGAAATAGAGCATGTATATCATTTTAGTAGGTCTTCTTACTGTAGAAATGTAAAGATTTGGGTGTGAAATGTTTCCAGAAAAGGTGTATATGCTGGAAGGCTGGTCTTTTTCAGATTTTGAATTTTTTAGGAGGTCGGCCCTAAATGGCATAAGTAATCTTCTATATTCTTTTCTCGTCTCCTCCCCTAAATGTTTATCTCTCTCTCTGTCTCTCTCGCTCTCTCTGTGTGTATGTGTTCTCTCTCTCTCTTCCCTCCTCCTTCTTTACTTCTCTCCTGCTCTGCCCACTACAATGTAAAAAGAACAAAAACAAACAAACAAAAACCTGAACCATATTCTCCCATCACAACATCACAATAATGTTCTGAGCAACAAAGAAACTAACTAATGATACATTTTTTAAAAGGTGAAAATGAAGAGAATCAACAGAAATATACCTTTTCTCATTAAAAATAAAAAATGAAAACTCAAAGAAGACACCTTGTAAAGGTTCATCAACATTACTAAGCAACAACTTCTTATGCATAGGATTCAGTTGAAATCTCCCTTCTATGAACTTTTGATACAATCCTAACTATATTTACACATATTCTAAATTTATCCTTGTAAGAGGAAAAATAACACTGAAGGACAAGCCATAAGCAGAAAATATAATAATCTTTCAACTGCTAAGCTCTTCCAGGAGGTAAAAATGATGGAAATCTCCATTGTGTCTTCAATTCAGTAAGTCACAAGTGTGTCCAGAATGAGTCTGTAGAAACAGTTCTCAGAACCTTGCTCTTCCTTAGTACTCTCTTAGTCCAGAGAGACAATAGGAGGTAGTTTCAAGCAAATCCTCTCTCCAAATCTGAACTGTTGATGAGCTGCAATGCATCAGCGAGATCTGTTTCCATTTGCATATAAAAATACCTTTGGTGTAAAGAAATGCCAAATGTCTACTCCATTCTTCACTTCACATTGCCAATGAACATTGGAAATTAGGAGAAAACATTTCATTCCTATGCCTTTTACCTAGAAGGTATCCTTAAAGAAAAGGTATACTAATCCATATAGTATCAATATTTTGTAGATGTGTATGTGCTTGCGTGCATGCGTGCATGCGTGCGGCGTGTGTGTGTGTGTGTGTGTGTGTGTGTGTGTGTGTGTGTGTGTGTACAGGCATGACACAGGCTGCTGGGGTTGAGCCTAGGTCCTCACACATCTACCACTGAGGAGCCTGCCTACCACACCAGAAGCCCTTCAGCACTCTTTTGGAGGAAGCTCTCCCAAGGTCTGTTCTGCAGTCAGCGCAGCTACACTAATCATCTCTCCACAGAGCGCGCACCACAAACTGCTCTCCCTGTGCGGTTGTTGGCCATGCAGTTCTTCTGATCATAACTTAACCTTTTTTCCAAATAAAAATCTCTATGACAGTCTAGGAAGCACTCAGGTGAGCCCTTTCGTTCCAGCCACTATATCAAGGATCTTCATAAAAACATTTGAAGATTAGGTATGTATAAGTATTACCATCTACATTCAAGGCCTATACCCAACCAGCACCCTATATCCCTTCTAAAGAGAACATTTACTGAAATGGAGGGAGAACAAGTCGTTCTTCACATCTGAGCAAGGTAACAGGCACAGTGAGAGGGCAGGGAAGGACAGAACACTTTGTCACCTGTTTGTTCCTCATGAGAGGGACCCCTCTTCTCTATTAATACCATGTTTCAACTTTTTTTAATTTATGCTTTAGTGGCATCGAGACAAACTGGATATGACTACCAAATATGTATGAATCTTTTAAGCAAGTAGCTTGAAAATAAATAGAAGTAATGCCCTATTAACATGCATTTGACCAAAGGCTATAAAAGATGAGTAAGAAAGGTCTAATATGGAATCCTTCAATTATTATCCTAAGCTAATTCAGTTTATTTCTAAGCTATTATTTTTTTTTAGATCAAATACTGTTAAGCAAGAAAAAAGTTTCTATGAGTAGAAAATATTTGTTCTAGATAAACCAAATGAAAACTATAAGACTGGAAATTAGCAAGAGTGTTTAATGCTTAATTAAAGAAAAAGGCTTTTTATTTTGATGATGCTGGGATACTGAGAAAGAACAGGATGGATAAATAGAAAGGGATCATGGAGTGTATCTCAGTTTTACCATGACCTCAGAGGACAAAAGAGAAGACAGAAGAATAAAACATATCAGAGCTTTTCCTACAAAATGTAAATATTATAAAAAACTAAAGGGTTTAGTTAGGTAGACAAGGAGCAAATGAAAACTGGAAGCACATTATTCTTTCTGCATTCCCAAAGGCCCAAAAATACAGTACTTTAAAAAAAATTCCTTGTTGTTTATTTATCTATCTGTCTACCCACCACTTCCAGGGCCAAACTGGCTTAGTAATTAAAATTTCCAGTTGAGTCAGTCTCACATCAGTGAAGTATGGCAAATCAGTACTAACCACAGCAGAAGAATCGCCAAATGTTTTCATTCGGATGCTAAATTTTCTCATTTAATGAAAACTCATGAGTATAATCGGATGTGAAATCGACGAGCCAGAACGTATTTATTAAGCACCTGCTCAGTACATGACACTGTCCTGGCATGATAGGTTAATGAAGAATAAAAAACACTAGAGGTTTGGTTTTAGGAATCTGTGACTACATTAGGGACACACAGCAAAAATATAAATATAATTTATAGGCTGTAAAGAGTCAAATTCCAAGATTATATTTTCAAAAGTGAAGGATGAGTTGACACTGTGATTATATTTTGCTCACCATGGTACCTAATTTATGGAGCTAAAAACTAAATAGAATGAAGAAAACAGCATGGAAGTTCAGAAGGGAATGAGTAGATCTTATCTGAAACGTCTTATTTTACCCTGGGAGAAAATGGGGACAATCATTAACAGGAGACTTTGTTAAACACAGTCACTGGGGTATCTAGAAAAATCATGATGGGAACATTCACAAAGATCATCACTTCATAGAGCATAGGGGAAATGCAGAAAAGAAGAAATCCTAAGAACTTAGAGACTGAAAGCACAAAATAAGATTAAAGATGTGGCTCTAAGTGTATCACAAAAATAAAACTAATATAAAAAACAAAAACTGACTATGTAAATTTAATTATATGTGCGAATCTATTATATATAAACTGCCCTGCTTGCCAGTGATACAATGAGTGTATCAATTGCCAAACAAACTGATATGCAGGCAAATAATAAACTAAATAAAACTGGCACTTACAACACACAAAACAAGCCTTCATCTACAAACCAGACCTCCAGTTTCAAGCATTGCTAGAGACAGATGTAAATATTGCAAGAAATAGAAGAACATGAAATTGTTGATAGACCTATTAAATTTTTTTCTGGAGGTATTAAATTATTTTCAGAGATATAAAAACACTACACACACATACACACACCTACACACACACACACACCACGAATGCACACACGCACACCTATTATATCTCAGTCCATTTCCTGGTTTCCATTTTGGCAGCAAAATCTCAGGGTAAAAGGAACAAATGTTCCTTATAGGAATAAAATCCCTCAACTCGAGGAAAGAGGAGTGCAACCCAGCATGGAGTCTGCCTGTGTAGAAAAAAAGGAGGGGGGACCATTATCCTTCCCAGACTGGAGGGGAAAACAGACAGCTAAAGAAAACACAGGAGGAATTTCATGTCATCAGCCAAATCACTCGGTGCCTTTGAACTTCAGGTTCAAGAATGGTGTTGGCTATTCAACCTATACTTGCATTCTGCCACCATGCTGTGTTATACAGGATGCTGACAGTCGCAGAGAGCTGAGAGGACATTTTATCTAGGAGTGCCAGGGAATGTGTCAGGCGTTCAGTGATAAGTAAGTTTCTTTACTGTGACAAAGAGACTACCTGCATCATCCATGTGGCCCAAGGAAACAGCTAGAAAAAAAAAAAAAAAAAAGATCACAGATGAGTTGATGACTGACTCTGCTCTCAGATTCTTCAAAGGCAAAAAGAACCTGTGAGCCTGTGAGCACTGATGCTATCACGGCTTCAACCCGACAATGATTACATCATGTGTAAATTATGTCATTATAGTACAGACCAAATTGTTATATTTTTTGGAAAATGTTGATGATGGAGATTATTTCTTAAATAAAAAGTATCATGCCTAAATTAGTTTTCCCAAAGGATCAAAACACAGGCTACAATTATAAGTGTGATTTTTAATACTACAGAAATTTTGGTATTTTATATAAAAAAATTCCAATACTGGGGACCTACTTAATGATTCAGGCATCTGGCGACCCTTGCAAAGGACCCAAGACTGGTTCCCAGCACACACACACAAAGCAGATCGCAACCATCCCTTTCTTTAATTTCAGTTCCATAGGATCTGATGCCCTCTTCTGGCCTCCGTGGACACCAGGCATACATGTGGAACAAACATTCATACACACAAAATAAAATAAATAAATATTACAAACAGTATTCCCACACCGCTCCTCATGAACCTGACACAATTGTAGTCCACACAAAACACACAACTTTTATTAAGAGTAAAAGCAAGTCAAAAAATTGTTCCTATATGGGCGTACAATAAGTTCAACCTAGCTGACTCCTTTATATGTTAAGAATAAAGTCACTCTTCCTTCCTCTTTTCGTTACTATAACTGTTTTCCTTCATGAACGCTCTATCTGTCAGAGCGTACACGTTCAGCGTCCCCACACTGAATTGAGCTGTTATGAAATGCTTACGCACTATTTTGACAGAAGTACAAGCAGAGGAAATGTAGATTCGGTCTGGTTAATGAGACATTTTAATTCTTCTCATCCAACTGGGACACTCTCACCCACAGAGGATTTGCAACATATGCTCCACCTGATTCCCCATGAGCCCCAACTGCTTCTTCACAGCCACACCTGCCCCTTAGTGTGGGGAAGCAGAATTGTATTAGGTGCTCCTCATTCCCAACCCCATATAGATACGTTCATAGAAGGAGGATGATTTACTAAGGGCTAAATGGCTGCTAAAGATACTCCCAAGACGGGCCTTAGGTTTTACAGAGTGCCGAGTTTTAAGCCGGGATGTGTATCTAGAGCCAAATGGAGGGCATGTGTCTAAAATACGATGATGCCTAATTTCTCCAAACCCTAGAATCCATCCTAATAACTGACTAGCATGTCCAAGCTTTCTGTGTGAGACAAAAGAACCTGTGATGCAAATGGAACTAATCTCATAGAGAACAAAACAAGCTTTTTTTATTTGCCACGCTCAAAAATTAGCTCACCCTTGATCTAAACACATTTCTGAACACCTGCTTATTTGTCTTGTATATTTCACAGAATTAACTAGAGGAATACTTGAGAAGTCACGACGGTTGCTCCAAGTTCAGATGATATTGTCCGTGTGCTAAGGTAAGAAAAATACCAGAACAAGTAGTCTCTGTCTCCACTTTCCTTTCTGTGTTGCCTTCTAATCTCCTTGTCAGTTCATTGGATCCTCGAGAATGAATATGGTTTTATTTACTTTGAGCTTCAAGGAAAAACACATGGTAATGTGTGCGTGATTACTCCTGAGAATTATTAGCAAATATGAAAAAATAACAAGGCGCAGATTGAAGAGACTCTTGTATATTTACAATTAAAGCCAGAATTATCCTCCACTTTAACTCCATAGAATGAAGACATGGTAAACATTTGGATTCATCTTATTTTTCTCTCTTGATGAAATCTCCTTTCTTCCCTTCTCCTTCACTAGGAAGGGATGGCTCAGGAAGAGTGTGACAATTAAAAAAGCGTCTTGAATTTCCAAAGGTTAGAAAATCACTCTGCCAGTTGTGTTCAATTGCTGTAACAGTCCCTGGCACCTCCCCTGCTCTTCAGGGAGTGAATCCCAGATTCCTGCTAGATGAACCAACAGCCAACGGAGAGGAAATCATAAGCCAGCTTTCCAGAGTGATATAACAATGTCGAGTCCTCAGCTCTTTGATCGCTTTGACTTGCTCTATCAAAAGGACCAGAGTGCTTTTAAACAGGCTCTTAAGAGCATGATAAAAGAGAGACATACCCTGGGCAGTGATCAAAACTAGGCTAAGGCTGAGGCTGGAACCAGGCCCACTCACATCCATCTAGTGCTCAGATTGCCACATGTCTGCCTCGCTCCAATACTTTGTCTTTCTCATGTTTGGGAAATGTCCCAGCCTCAACAAAAAACCCTTTCAGTAGGCAATGACTATGGTCTTATTCAGCCTCGCAGGGTTGTTGATTGTTGAATTTTTTCCCCATCATTCTGTATTTTAATATCAAGAAGGTGCTCATTCACTCTTTGACTCTTTCATTGAGAGGCAGTCCTCATTGGCTCTCTTTATTGCGAGTCTACAAAGTACCTAGCACCACGCTCAGTAGAAAATAGTAAACACCAGATGTGTGTTGCCTGTATTCAGTAGAGTCTACGGCTATCTCATCGAGGAATATGATATGTGCACGCCTCTGCAGGTCAGCACATATGGTATGGGAAGGCTGATATAATAACTGGGTTGACGCAGAAAGGAAAGAAAGAAGTTGCTCTCTAACAAAGCCCTTCCCTTCTCTTTCACACAAAGCTCTGTTTCATTTGGATCAATACTGCTCAAGGTTTCTGTTGAGGATCAGAATACTCTACCTTCTCTTTTTTTTTTCATTTTTTTTTAATTTTATTTTTCTTTTTAGTTACATTTTGTTAACTCTGTGTCCCAGCTGTATCCCGCTCCCTCATTCCCTCCCCAACCCCGCACTCCCTCCCTGGTCTCCTCCCTGCCCCTTTCCAAGTCCACTGATAGGGGAGGACCTCCTCCCCTTTCATTTGACCCTGTTTTATCAGGTATCTTCAGGGCTGGCTGCAAAGTCCTCCTCTGTGGCCTAACAGACTGCTCCTCCCCTGGGGAGGGGGGGTCAAAGAGCCTGCCCTTGAGATCCTGTTAGAAATAGTCCGTGTTCCCCTTACTTTGGAAAACTACTTGGTTACTGAGCTACCACGGGCCACATCCGAGCAGAAGTTCTAGGTTATATCCATAGATGGTCCTTGGTTGAGTGTCAGTCTCAGAAAAGACCCTGTGCCCGGATATTTTTGGTCCTTGTAGAGCTCCTATCCTTTCCATATCATACTAACTTCCCTTCTTTCATATGATTCCCTGCACTCTGCCGAGGGTTTGGTTATGAGTCTTAGTGTCTGCTTTGAAACACTGCTAGGTAGAGTCTTTCAGATGCCTTTTGTGGTAGACTCCTGTCATATGTTCAATGCACATCCCATTTGTCTTTCTAAATGAGGATTAATCACCTTCGCCTGTGTCCACTTTCTTGATTATCTTCTTTAGCTGTGTAGATTTCATTATGTTTATCATATCTTGTAGGTCTATATAAGCGAGTATATACCAAGTTTGTCTTTCTCCTTCTGGGATACTTCACTCAGAATGATCTTTTCTAGATCCCACCACTTGCCTGCAAATTTCATGATTTCCTCCTTTTTGATTGCTGAGTAGTATTCCATTGTGTAAAAATACCACAATTTCTGTATCCATTCCTCCGTTGATGGACATCTGGGTTGTTTCCAAGTTCTGGCTATTACAAATAAAGCTGCTACGAACATGGTTGAACAAATGTCCTTGTTGTGTACTTGAGCAAATTTTGGGTATATACCTAGGAATGGTATAGCTGGGTCTTGAGGTAGCACTACTCCTAGTTGTCTGAGAAAGCACCAGATTGATTTCCAAAGTGGTTGAACCAGTTTACATTCCCACCAGCAATGGAGGAGGGTTCCCCTTTCACCACAACTTCTCCAGCATGTGTTGTCCCTTGAGTTTTTGATCTTGGCCATTCTGATGGGTTTAAGGTGAAATCTCAGGGTCGTTTTGATTTGCATTTCCCTAATGGCTAATGAGGTTGAGCATTTCTTTAAGTGTTTCTCTGCCATTCGATGTTCCTCTTTCGAGAATTCTCTGTTTAGCTCTGTTCCCCATTTTTTTTAATTGGATTACTTGGTTTGTTGCTTTTCAGCTTGTTTAGTTCTTTATATATACTGGATATTAGCCCTCTGTCAGACAAAGGGTTGGTGAAGATTCTTTCCCAATCTGTAGGCTGTCTATTTGTTTTGATGACAGTTTCTTTTGCTTTACAGAAGCTTTTCAGTTTCATGAGGTCCCATTTATTGATTGTTGCTCTTAGAGCCTGTGCTGTTGGTGTTCTGTTCAGGAAGTTGTCTCCTGTGCCAATGAGTTCTAGGCTGTTCCCAACTTTTTTTTCCAACTGATTTAGAGTATCTGGTTTTATGTTGAGGTCCTTGATCCACTTGGACTTTAGTTTTGTGCAGGGTGATAAATATGGATCTATTTTCATTTTTCTGCATGTAGACATCCAGTTGGTCCAGCACCATTTGTTGAAGATGCTGTCTTTTTTCCATTGAATGGATTTGGCTTCTGTGTCCAATATCGAGTATTCATAGGTATGTGGGTTTATTTCTGGGTCTTCTATGCGGTTCCATTGATCCTCCTTTCTGTTTCTATGCCAATACCATGCAGTTTTTATTACTGTTGCCCTGTAGTACAGCTTGAGATCGGGAATGGAGATACCTCCAGATGATCTGTTGTTGTACAGGATCGTTTTGGAGATTCTGGGTTTTTTGTTTCTCCATATGAAGCTGAGAATCTTTTTTTCAAGGTCTGTAAAGAATTGAGTTGGTATTTTGATGGGAATTGCATTGAATCTGTAGATTGCTTTTGGCAGGATGGCCATGTTCACAATGTTAATCCTACCAATCCGTGAGCACGGGAGATCTTTCCATCTTCTGAGATCTTCTTCAATTTCTTTCTTCAAAGACTTGAAGTTTTTCTCAAACAGGTCTTTCACTTGCTTGGTTAGAGTCACACCAAGGTACTTTATGTTATTAGTGGCTATTGTGAAGGGTGTTGTTTCCCTAATTTCTTTCTCAGCCTTTTTGTCTTTGGTATACAGGAGGGCTTCTGATTTTTTTGAGTTGATTTTGTATCCTGCCACTTTGCTGAAGGTGTTTATCAGCTGAAGAAGTTCTCTGGGACATAACTACGGACACTGAGGAAATCCAAACGATTATTAGGTCATACTACAAAAGCCTATATGGCACAAAATTTGAAAATCTAAATGAAATGGATAACTTTCTTGACAGATTCCATCTACCAAAATTAAGTCAAGATCAGATAGAAAGACTGAATAGCCCTATATCTCCCAAGGAAATTGGAGCAGTCATTAACAGTCTCCCCACCAAAAAAAGCCCTGGGCCAGATGGCTTCAGCGCAGAATTCTACAAGACCTTCAAAGAAGTACTAACACCAATTCTCCTCAAACTATTCCACAAAATAGAAATAGAAGGAACACTACCAAACTCTACCTTCTCTTAAAGAAAATAAACCAAGATTGGGTGGGGAAGCGTAAAACTCAACCATCCTTCATTGGAACAAAAAGAACGCAAGGGATTTCTCTCCTTTGATTTCAAATTGAAATTTAAATTCATAAATACTAAGTGACGGGACTATCACTCACGTGAAAGAATCACATTACTTCCCGCTATCTAAAGCATGCCAACCATGAGTTTATTTTGTTTGCTTTTTTATTTTATAAGAAGATGGCCTTTTCTCCCTTGTCCTATTTTATGAAGACATTAACAATGTATCTCATTCTAGTTTTCTCATGAGCTGGTACATACTTGGAGCAACAGTTTAATAGATTTAGGATGAACTCCAGAGGCTAAAGGGATGGCTCAGAGGTTAAGAGCACTTGTCCTCTGGAAGAGGACATGGGTTGAGTCCTCATCACTCACTCTCTCACATACTGGCTCACAACTATCCACTTACAGTTCCAGGGAATGTGATGTCCTCTTCTGACTCCCTGGGCAACGGACACATATGTGCTACATGTACATAAATTCAAGAAAAAAGCACTTCTACACATAAAATAAAATGTATAAATTTAATTTTTAAAAAAGCTCAGTATCTGTCCACATAGAGGTTATTCTCAAATATCTTGCATCTATTTTTTTTAATTGTTCCATTCTGTAAACGTTACACTGCCATTTCATTTCTCCCTGGAACTTTTTAAGACAGCATCCATCTTCAAGACATATTATTTCTAACTTTACAATCTGAAATCCTCCAGGTGCCTGAACTGTAACTTCTTGTAAGTCCCAACACTTTCAGTATCTCTCTAGACGGAAGGTATCTCTCTTTAGCTGTTGAAATCTGATGTCATCATTTTTTTCCTAATATAAACTATCCAGGTTGGGTATGGGATCTCACAGAAGTGAGGCAGATTAGTCAGGCATCATAGCAAAAATCTTGTTTACTTAGAACGTATAAATCCCTGTGCAAACATTAAGTGTGGCCCAGTCATACCCTGAGTGCTTCAGAAGTAATTACAAGCAAGGAACATAGATCTTGTCCATTACCCCTCCCCCTGGTTTATGAGGCCTGTCACTCTATCCAAGAAGGAAATGAAATGTCTGTTATGATTTGTCTTCATGCTGTTTGCTAGTTTATTGTGCATTTTTATTCCCTCCCACCCGATGGTCTTGTTGACAATTTCAGGCAAGTAATGAAGGGAAGGGCAACCGCTAAAATGAGAAACCAGCAAGAGACCTGAAATCCGAGGTCAACATTCAGCACAGGACTGCGAGCATGCAGGCACACCTGTGAGGATCCGAGCACACCTGCAAGCTTCCATATAGACCTGGGAGCATCCAGCTACACCTGGGAGCATTTAGGCACACCTATGAGCATCCACACACATCCGCAGTTCTGGAAGTGAGAGTCATGCCCCTATACAAGGAACCTGAGCAACAAGAGAATACAAATAGGGTCTCAAGAAGTGACGTATTTTTTATGTTCCTTCCCATCTTTGGGTGTTTCCTACAAAGCCAGAAGCAGTTCTCAAGATCAGGGTCAATGACTAGAGTGGCAAGTGGATGAACACAAAGCAAAACTGCAAACAGCCAGTGCCTTACAGAAAAATAAAGAGCCCAGAGGTGTTGGGCAAGCAGCTTCTTTCATAGCACCAAGTCCTGAGTTTGAAAGTCAGCAACACACACACACACACACACACACACACACACACACACACACACACA
>NW_026596166.1:5746308-5769153 GCF_907164565.1 Psammomys obesus | reverse complement strand
ACACACACACACACACACACACACACACACACACACACACACACACATGCTCACGTGCACACACACAGCATCTACATTCTCTCACAAAAAAGAAATAAATGCATTTTTCTGTTGAATGCAAGTATCTTTTATTTCAGATGTTTTTTCAAAGAAAGCAAAACTTTTGGGCTGTGAATGAACTGCATGATTTTCTGCACATTTTTAAAATTTATTCTTCTCTCATACAATATATTCCAATTGCAGCCTTTACATTTAAAAGACAGAAAAAGATTTATCAAATAACTCACCTTTCATTTCAAGCAGTTAGAATGCCTCTGGGTAAACATGGTTAGGAACCCTGAACTTACTGTTGATGATAAAATAGAGCAAAGATTTTTCTAGATGTGCTTTTTGTCAAGGTAAGTAAATTATTCTAATAACATGAGGAAGAATATCGAGACTATTTTTCAGTAATTTTCTTTGACTATAGAGTCAACAAAATATTTCAATTAATCAAGAAACATTTTACCTAAGAATTTCCTTAGTAAGACCTAGAGAGGACAGGAGCTCCACAAGAAGAGCAACAGAACCAAAATACCTGGGTACAGGGGTGTTTTCTGAGAATGATACTCCAACCAAGGACCATCCAAGGATATAACCTAGAACCCCTACACAGATGTAGCCCATGGCAGCTCGGTATCCAAATGGGTTCCCTAGTAAGGAGAACAGGGACTGTCTCTGACATGAACTGATTGGCCTGCTCTTTGACCACCTCCCCCTAATGGGGGAACAGCCTTACTAGGCCACAGATGAAGACAATGCAGCCCAGTCCTGAGGAGACCTGATAAGCTAGGGTCAGATGGAAGGGGAGGACCTCCCCTATCAGTGGACTGGGGAAGGGGCATTGGAGGAAATGAGGGAGGGAGGGGGGATTGGGAGGGGATAGGGGAGGGGCTATAGCTGGGATACAAAGTGAATAAGCTGTAATTACTATATAAAATAAAAATTTAATAAAAAATACAAAAAAGAATTTCCTGCCTTCTTTCAAGTGTGCAAGTGAGAGGACCCAGTCTGTTACAGTCTCCTTGTTCTTTGATTCCGTTGCCTTAGTAAAGTGACATGTTTTGAATCCCAGCACCCAGTTGCAGAGGCAAGCAGATCTCTGTGAGATGGAGGCAAGATTTAGCTGCCTAGTTCCTACAGGTAAACTGCTCACCTTGTGGCCTCCAAGAAAGAGGTGGGGAGAAGACTTCCCCAAATTGCTTTACACTCACCTAAGGATCTTCCCGCTAAGATCCCTCTGCCCAAGGTTCTAGTGCCCTTCAATAGTACTGTCATGGGGATCAAGCTGCTGACACATGGACCGCTGGGATGCATCCAAAAGTCAAAGCCTGTGACTGTTCCCCTTACCTTCCCACTGTACAATATAATAGTTCAGAGTGAGCTTACACGAGCTATGCCATGCCTTGGCTTGGAAGCATGAATTGTGACTCTACTTCACTTTCAATACCAACTCTTCCACCACTCCCATCCCGTAATTGTTCAGTCATTTTTATTTCCACTGTACTTAAATGCACAATTGTCTTACTTATTTTTGCTTTTTTTTTTCTTCAGTATAATGATACTATAAGCTCCAGGAAACTAGAATCAGGGGATGTTTTATTCACTAACACAGCTCAAGTTCCTACAGTAGTGTTTACTCCTTCAGACACCTAATCCTTCTCAATTAATGTATGACAGAAACTTTTAAAAACAAGTAGATACAAAAAAAATGTCAATTCAGTTCTCTGTGATAATGTCTTATACATGCACACCAATTTCATAATAGATAACAAAAAGATTTGAATTTAAAAACCTTATCAAATTGTAAATAAGGAGGAAATTACCTGCTTTGTTAAAGCAGTAATATATACCAGGCTTTGTTGTTCAATTAGAAACATTTCATTTACATCTGTGAAAGGAAGGTGTGCTCATTTCCATAGCTATCATGACCTATTTTACTGAGTCTCCAAGAAATGCAATAAGATCATGTAAAAACAAAACACTCTAGGATGGCGACAAGGAAAGTCATGTGAGATTGTCACTTAATAATAGCCAAGTGGAATCAACAGAATACTAGCATAAGACACACTAAATCTGTTAGAAGAAAAAGTGGGGAAGAACCTTGACCTCATGGCACAGAAGACAACTTCCTGAACAGAACACCAACAGCACAGGATCTAAAATCAACAATCAATAAATGGGACCTCATAAAACTGAAAAGCTTCTGTAAAGCAAAGGACACTGTCATTAAAACAAAACAACAGCCTACAGACTGGGAAAGGATCTTCACCAATCCTATATCTAACAGAGGACTAATATCAAGAATATTTTGGCAGAGTACAGGGAATCTTATGAAAGAAGGAGAAGATAGAAAGACCTGGAGGGTACAGGAGCTCCACAAGGAAAGGAACAAACCAAAAAGTCTAGATATAGGGGTCTTTTCTGAGACTGATATTCCAACCAAGGACCATTCATGGAGATAACCTAGAACCCCTATACAGATGTATCCCATGGCAGCTCAGTGTCCAAGTGGGTTCCATAGTAATGGTAACAGGGACTGCCTCTGACATAAACTGATTGACATATTCTTGGATCACATCCCCCTTAGGGGGGTGCAGCCTTACCAGGGCACAAAGGATGACAATGCAGCCAGTCCTGATGAGACCTGATAGAAGAGGATCAGATAGAAGAGGAGGAGGACCTCCCCTATCAGTGGACTGGGGGAGGGGCATGGGTAGAGAAGAGGGAGGGAGAGTGGGTTTGGGAGGGGAAGAGGAAGGGAGCTACAGGTGGAATACAATGGGAATGAATTGTACTTAATTAAAATAAAGAATAAAAAAGAATATGTTACCATCAAACACAAATTAAAACTGCTGAGTTTTTCTCCCCTTAACAACTGTATCTATGTTTTTATAATATCTGTAAATGGGTTTTAAATCAGAACTAAGTTAAAATTTTCTTCTTAAGGGGTAAAAATATATAGGCAAGTGGAGGGGAAGGATTCATCAAGGTAAATGAGACCACAAAATACATGGTGTACCTCCTCTGGGCTTTAGATGTAAAATGGGTCACTAATAGTGACATAAATGAACAGCAGAGAGTATGTTAAAACAAATTTGAAATGTCATTTGGAGAAAAGAAGTTGGCAATTGACTCCAGTTTCTAGGTAATATAGGAATAGTTTGTCTAATTGGTAGGCACTCTTTAAATTCCATTTATATGACCACCTAGAATAATTATATTACTCTGGCAAAACTAAAATATAAAAGGGTAAGTTGGATTTTGGCGTGCATTTGGAAAACTCTTTGATTGCTTTCCTTGTGTGCCTGTGTGAATGGGTTATGCACACATGTGTATATACGACTTGTGCATGTGTATGTGAGAACACATGAATTTGTTACAGAAAAAAGCATTCATTTGGGGGGAGATGTGGGCGTAGGGTCAAGGGAGGAACTGGAGAAAAGGGAGGGGAGGGTCTTACAAAGAAATATCGAACTTATGTAAGAATTTCTCAAAAAAAATATTTGAAAAACCACAACCAATCAAAATTCAGAATTGTGGAGACAAGTCCTGACAGATACATCAACAAAGAACTTTTACACCTAAGGCTCAGGGGACATTATGGTGGAGAGATTGTAAGAACCAGAGGATCAGGGAGTTCTCTGTGAGACTGTGTCTCTCAGTAACATCAGAAGCGAAACCCATAAAATCTCACCAACATGAGTGCCTAAACATGAACCAGACAAGGGCAACCCCAAGAAACACTCCCAATATCTTGTGGAAAAACCCACAAGACCTCAACCCTACACAAAGAACTATAGGCAACTTAGTAAAGCTGGGAGGAGGAGGAGGAGAGGTGGTCCTCCCCAGGAAAGAGCACACCAATGGGCTGTCCAGTTCCACACAGTCAGCCCTGAAAACATACACATATAAGTAACAAATGGACTTAATGGTATATATAATATGTGTGTGTGTACATGCAAGAACAATTGATGAAAAAAAAGTTTTATGGAAAGTAGGGAAGTATGTATGTGAGAGTTTGGAGGAAAAAGGGTGAACAGAGTAATATCATTAAATTACAACTTCAAGATATATATTTTTTTTAAATCACGGTTAATTCTCACTTTGTTCTTAAGACTGAGGGTGCCAATAAAGAAACATACCCACAGACATTCTAATAGAAGTAATCAGAGTGAAAGGGGCTGCATCTTCAGGACTAGATGCACAACATGCTAATGTATTTTCTTAAAACTGAAGACTATAACAAGGGTTATTATAAAATCAAAGTTGCTAATTGATTATAATGAGCTATCAGACGTTACCCATATTCCTTCTACACAAATAGCAATCATTCACAACCATTTCAATTGAATGAGTCCCCACTAATGCTGGCTGGTGCAGCCTAAAGTAGTCTTACTTGTGTTTACATTTTCAGGAGGGCCAAACCTCTGTAAACTGAAAAAAAAAAAAAAAAAAAAAAAAGCCAAAGATGGAATCGAAGAAGAATGTCACAAGGATTTATTCTTATCATCATCATCATCATCATCATCATCATCATCATCATCATCATTATACAATTTATTCACTTTGTAAAGGATTTAGAAGCAGCATGCCACTCCAACCAATGAGTAAATTTGGGGAAACAGGATTCTAACACAGACGCAGTTAGAAAGATGCAGAAAATAAAGATACCATATACTTTGCAATAACGGTAAGCAGTGAGCACTGTGGCTTTTTTAATTTGGGACCAGAACTATTAATCGTCTTGAAATTTCCCACTGGAAACCGATGAAAGCTCCTTAGGGCTCTCCTCTCAGATTTAAATACGCTTTATATTTATGTACAACATATAAAGCACATACATTATGTGCTTCCTTGAAGATATATAAACGTCATGCCTAGTGTCAACAGGAGAGGGATATGATGATGACCAGCTTCGGTGATGAAAACAGGTTTAATTACTTATGCTCCTATGATGATGGAACAGACCAATGTGACCTCTAGTACCTTTACTTGGCAAAGACTAAACAACAAGATACAGTCTAATTTGTGAGCAGTCTCTTGATCCTATATGTCTCTGTAAGGCACACCTCAAGCACATGGATTGCACACAAACAGTTTTATGCCTGCCTTGGTCCTTCCATTCTCTCTTGCTATAACAATGCAACTGGCCATTCTCTATTATTAGTCAGACACACGTACATACTCCTTGCATTTTCTGATCATATTGCGACTACCCTTCCCCAGCCATACTGTCCTTCATGTTGCTTTTCCTCAGCTATTAACATGGCAGACACATCCACAACTTCCCAAAGGATATTGCTCCATGCGCTTACTCTTTCTAGAGGGTGCTTCCACAAGATTATTCACAGAACACCTCACGTCATCTTCAGTCCTCAAGTATGACCTTTCCCATAATCCTACCTGATTCCCCTCTAGAATTTCTGTGCTCTGCTTCTCTCATATTTTTCCATATGCTAATTATTATCATCCACTGATATACTATAAACCCTCGTGTTTCTGGGTCGCTCATCTATTGCTTTTCTCCACATTTTAGGACATAAAATTTGATGACAGCTGGAATCTATGTTTACTTCAGTGTTGTATTCCAAGCCGAACAACAGATGGCTCATATTAGGTGCTTAGCAAATATTTGTTAAATAATTTAATGGAGTTGGGCCCCCACGCTTATGGCTTCCACATATGACAATTCAAACAGCCACCACAGGTTTAAAAAAAAAGTATCTCTATTAAACATGTTCAGACTTTTCTTATTATTCTGTAAACAGTATAACACAACAACTTTTTCTCATAAGTAATCTAGACATGATTTTTAAGAACGCATTGATAGGTCATGCACAATACTATGAAACTTTATGTAAGAGAAGTAGCCATGTGCAGATTTGGGCATCTAAGGGGGTTGTTGGGACAAATTTCCTATAGACACCAAAATAAATATCTTCTAGGGACTAATCCTTTATAGACAGCAAAGTATATATCTCTAACATTCAGAAACAATTACAGGAAAGATATTAATCTTTCATCTAGGAGAAGGAAAGGAAACCTTAGAAATATCAATAAATGGTCCAAAATTACACAAACAAAAACTGTAGAACTGTCAATGCCCAATACTAGTACACAGGTAGGTAGTTTTCCTGATTGCCAGAACAAAATACTTAACTGAAACAGCATTAAGAGAAGACAGGTTTATTTTGATAGGAGTTTCTGTGCACATTGACAGGGAATGCATGGCAGAGCTAATGGTCCTAAGAATGTGTGTCAATAGCTCCTCATGTCCCAGATGCTCGGGAGAAGACCAGAACTGAAAATAGGAAGTGTTGGAATCCTTGAAGTCTTGCTTCTAGTTGCATTCCCATAGCCAGCAAGTTCCCATGTCCTCAAAGTCAATCAACTTCCCCAAAAAACTGCCACCGTCTGGGGAATCACATGCTCACAGACATGAGCCTGTGAGAAACATTTTATATTCAAACCATAATAGTAAACCACAGCCTAGCTCACACTTCATATCCAATGGGAAGACTGTTGCCAAGCATACCTTCATTTTCTCTGTGAGGAGAAATAGCTGCTCAAAAAAACACACCGGAGAAATGAAGAAAAAACACCAAGTCATTTACTGTTGTTGGCAATTTTAATTTTTTAAAAATGAGGGATGAATATGAAGAAGAAAAATAGCAGAAGTCAATAGTCAATTTTCCAGCACTACCTGTATGCACTAAGTCAAGTACAAGAAAAATACATCTGCCAGAACAAGAGCCCACACACTCCCAGTGCCTTCAATTCTCCTTTAGAGGAATAATATTTCATATTCTCATTCCAGTCTGTAGATACACGTCTAGATATTGGCCTGAAATTAATAATATTTTAAAGTGACGACAGTCTAGAAGTGAATGTCATGTTTATTCCAAGTTTCCGTTTATGTAATTTTTTTTCAGCTTGAACATAAAGATATTATTACATTGAAAATAAATGCTTACTGGAATTTTTATGAAGCTAGTTTCTTTGTTTTTTTGTTACATATTTTCTATTTATTTATTTATTGTTCTGACAGATCTATTTTTCTTCTACTTGACTTATTTCATACAGGTAGCACTGCAAAATTGACTATTTACTTCTGCTATTTTTCAGAAGCATCTTAATATTATATTTAGTAGCCAGGAATGGTGGCTCCTGCCCTTAATCCCAGTACTCAGGAGGCAGAGGCAGGTGGATCTCAGTGAGTTGGAGACTGGGCTTGTCTACAAAGTGAGTCCAGGACAGCCAAGGTTACACAGAAAAAAAAACCCTGTCTCAATAATAATAATAATAATAATAATAATAATAATAATAATAATAATAAATAAGTAAAGTTTAAAATTAAATTACATTTAGTCACTTGGCCATTATATTAGCTAATCTACCTCCAAATACGGAAACGTTGTCTATAGTAATATAAAAGTGTCCCTCTCAATCTGTCAGATAATTCTTGGGTAGGGTTGAATTTGATGTATTATACAATAAATAGGTTTGGACATATGTATGGATGTTTATGTTTTGTAAAAACCCACAAGTCAAAATCCTTTTCCTCAACATGTACTATCAAGAGGGAGGGTGCCTTTGTTAGGATGCCTATTGACGTGACCGAAAGCAACCTAGGAGAAAAAGGATTATTTCATTTTACAAGTAACTCTCGGGTCACGCTCCACCACTGAGAGAAGTCAGGGCAAGTACCTAGAGGCAAGAACTGAGGCAGAGGTGATGACGGAACGCTGCTTACTGGCTTTCTCCTCATGGCTTGCTCAGCTTGTTTCCTTAGACTGCTCAAGACCACCTGCCCAGGAGTTTGGAACCGCCCCTCACTGGTATGGTCCCACCAACATCAAGAAAATTCACAACAGACTTATAGGCAGGTCTTCTGGAAACATATTCTCAATTAAGATTCAGCATTCCCAAGTAGGTCCAGGTATGTCTCTAGCTGACAAAAAAACAACTAGCACAGAGGGCTTTATCGTAATCAAGGACTTTTGATGGGCACAGCCTTTGATAGGCATGACGTTTTGAAAAGCAGGGCCTTTGGAGAGGGAGAGCCTTTAAGGCAAAGGCCTTATGGATGTGTTAAGCTTACAACAGAAGCATGGTGGGTGCTTTGTTCAACCCCTGTGCTAGATGACGTTGCCAAGAAAGCGCCATATGAGAAGACAGGCCCTCACCATACCTTCCCTGAGCCTTGGACTTGGCCTCACCTAGTAATGTATTAATAGGAGCTCATAGGAGCTAAATACTATGCTAATGAGAAAATATTCACAATTCAAATATGCATCCCTTGACATTTTAACAGGAAGAATGATGTCTCAAACGTAAGTTTTCCAGCCAAGTTCTATTAAATTTTGGAGTCTGCAGCCTTTGTGAGCAGATTCATTGTCTTAGTCATTTATTTTATTTTATTTTATTTTATTTTATTTTATTTTATTTTATTTTATTTTATTTTATTTATTTATTTTTTTTGTCTTCAGGATTGAAATAATGCCTGGCTCAGAACTGACATCTAATATTTGTGGGAATCAGATTAATGTACCACAGGTAACAATCCAAGCTCTCCCTTATTCCGATCAAGCCATATGGGAAAAAATAACTATCTGTATTCCTAGATGGCTCTGTGACTGGCCTAAACTCATTGGAATTCCTACCAAAACGTTCTCTAAAATGAATAACACTCTTTCTCTTGTCACACACACACACACACACACACACACAACACCACTTTCTTAAATTAATTCCAACTGAGTACATGACTCGGCAGATTCTCCCGAAGCCATCAATTCTCATTCTTGAGAGCGGTGCTGTAGTGTTACCCGGGAGCTGATTCACCCAAGGCTTGGTCCTCAGCCCACCATGCTACCAGAAGGAGATGAAACCTTAAGGCACCTTTTATTGAATATTGATTTGACACCAGGTATTAGGAAAGCATTCTATAAAGGTATAACTCTAACTATGGTTGCTATATCTACTGTTATTATACTAATGTAACATCCACATAGTAAATAGAAAAGGTGCCCCAGAAATGACCAAATGTTCCAACATCACCTGCATGGTGAGCGGCCCAGTCAGAATTTGAAACCACCTGTGGCGGATGTTGGTGTCCCTAACCACAACCATGCCCAGAATAATTGTTTATTTGCAGGAACATTACCCAGCTTAAAGGGACAGAGCATTTCTTGGCCTTGCAATCTGTGCATGTTTTCTTTATACCTCACCAAATAACCTGCACCTTGCTGGGGTCCCTGTGTTATTTTATTAGGAAGAACAAACCTGATGTGAGAAGTAATTAACTTCAGGAAAACCCCCTGGTTCTTGGAGCCTTTTCATCAGAGCACTAAAACAAACATGGGTGTGGACCCACTGAGCTGTCTTTTCCGCTTTTCTGTTGAGGGAAGGGACAGCTTTCACTGCCTTCACTTGAAGCTCTGAAAACCCCCAGGGCTGGCAAACATTACTAACGGGATCTGAGGACTTGGACAGTCGCAGCCATCAACAGACCTGGCGTGCGAGGAAGTGAGGCACAGAAAAATAAATGTTGGGTCTCGGCAGACAGCAGTCTCACCCTAAGGACTCTCAGCGCTGGGAAGGATTTTGCCTTAGTTTGATGGGAAAGGAAGGGATTCGGATGAAGAGGAAAACCACAGAGGCCAAATGGTCTGCAGAAGTAAGTGTTGTCCCAGAAGAGTCCAGAAAGATCTAGAAGCAATTCACGTAAAAGGTCAAAAGGGTCATTTTCTGGAAAAACTAGAAATTACAGTTTGAGGTTCATACCAATGAAATAAGGATATAAACTAATATAAAAATCATAGCTTACACCACTGTCTAAAACCTGTCTGAATGCCAAAAGATGGTATATTAGAAAATAATGATACTTCAATTTTTTTTCCATCCAAGTAAAGTATGTTTTTCTCTCATTACCAAGCTTTATTTTGTTCTGCACAGACTCTCCTTTTCACTTGAAGAAACTGAATTTTGTTTATATCTTTCTAACGCGGGGAATCATGTTTGCTGCTCCCTTTTCAAATTTACCCTTGGCAGAGAATGAAAAGCTAAACAACATCTTATTTTGTCTCATTGTCTCAAGTGCAATGCTTTTCTGAAAATATCACTGTATTCACACAAATACTAATAATTCATTATTAATGTGATAACGCCTAAAAACCTATCCATTCTACCTCTCTATTATAAGAGGAGAGGCTGACTTAAAGACTGAAAGTGTTCCACAAATTTATCTGCATCAAAATCCAGTATAATACTAAGCATAAAATCCTTTCTAATTGTACATATAAAATCCCGCTTAATACTTGCTCTGACTATTTACTGAAAATGAGATGAGAAAAGAATTTGCTCAATATGCCTGCCTGAAAATGGACCAGGCATTCTGATGAGGTACTCTTTCGTTGACCCATTTTCACAAATTCATTTAACTACTTGGACATCATCCTCTTAATTCTTAAACCCAAAGCAAACCCCACATTATTCTTAATACCTGAACATTCCAATGGCTCTTTTCTTTTAACATCTAATTGATTTTCTACTGAAATTCCCTTCAAAAGACTCAACTGGAATCCGATTACTACAAGAAGGATCATATTAGCAGTCAAGGATTCTTTCCTAATCTTTCTATCAATGACAGGATACTCCCTGCCTGCTTTTCCATCACTCAGGGTTGTTGTGTGGCCTCAGCATTACTGAGCCAAAATTCTAGTATCACAAGATGTGTGATTTAGGATGAGTTACCTATTCTCTTCCACCTGGTGTCCTCATCCAAGAAACGTTGACAGGAATGTAAACTTATTTGTGAAACTAAATAGGAAAGTGTTTATGAATGTTCTTACTAAACTTTAAGTGTTTTACATACATACATATAAGCAATGATTTCCCACTTTGGCTCCATGTTACATTCAAAATAAGCCATTACTACATGGATAAAGAAGGCATTGTTGAGGTAGGACCCACAAACAGAAATCTTCTTTTCTTTATCTAAAGATCCTCTTTTATTTATTTTAATTTTTTTTCACTTTTGAGACTCTCATACAGGAACACAGTATTTATATCATTTCTACCTCTTCCTTACCTTCCTCCAACTCCTCCCATATCCCCCACTCCCTCTCAAGCTCATGATATAAGCAGAAGTTGCATAAGAAAAGATATGTCTGAACCCATAATACTTCAAAATGATTGTGTGGCAAATATTAAGCACACTACAAAAGCAGACCAAGTACTATCACTTGGAAAGGGAGGAGAGGGAGTGTGTAAATGTAATATTTATACACAAAATTCTCAAAACATAAAGAAGACACAGGAAAGTCACGTGTACACACACACACACACACACACACACACACACACACACACAAATTGGAAGCTATAATATGTAGTCAAAGGACCTCTAAGTTTTGTTTCACTTTTCATTTGTTTTTTAGAGAGAGAGAGAAAGCAAAGGCATGGAGTTGGGCAGCTAGTGAGGTAGGGAGAATCTGTGAAGAGTTGGGGGCGGAGAGAATCATTAGAACGTATTGTTTGAGAAATGTTTCACCCAGAAACAAAAAATAAACCTTACTAGATAAATTAAGCCATGCAAACCACGAAAATTTAACCTTGAATGAAATACAGTTTCACCTGGGGAGAGGGTAGCAATTCATTCTTGTAATTCATTAAGCAGTTGATCTTCAGAACAACTAAACAAAGGCAGATCTATGAGAATCTATGCACTTTTAAAAAGTGTTCTCATAAAATTGCGGGGGGAGTAAAAAAAAAAAAAGGAGAAAAAAATATTTCAATAAAAAGAAAAATAAGAGTTTTTCAATCAGAGAGGACAATGTGGTTTTCCCATCGTCTCATATTTTTAAGGAAAGTAGGGCTTAAATTATATTTTAAAGCATGAAGAATAACACTCAACTCAGGAAAGCTTCCTTTTTTGACCAAATCAGATGTTAACAGTTCTGGTAAGATGAAAGAAAGAAAGAAAGAAAGAAAGAAAGAAAGAAAGAAAGAAAGAAAGAAAGAAAGAAAGAAAGAAATGGTGTAGACTTGTGCCCCCTGGCACAGAAACATTTCCCCATTGCATTGTAACCATGCAAACAGATTACAAAACAAGATGAGTATTGTGTTTTCTTTAAAAAAAAAAAAAAAGAAAGAAAAAACAAACAATAGGTATAAGTGTACTTGTACACTGAGGAAATGCCAGGAAGCATATTACACAAATGCTCCTATATATTGAAGTTTCCAGTGATGATCATTTCTCTTTTATGTGGTGTTCTATATTTCATTACAAGCACATATTATTTTTACACCCTGAAAACAACAAAGAAGTTATTTTCATTCTTATTAGAAAACAGAAACTAGCTACTTCCCCAAGACACGCTATTTTAATAATGTATAATTGTTGTGTGTCTTTTCCTGTGTGCTTTCTAAAGGTAGAATTGCATTCTGGGATGTGCCAGGACAGAGAGGAAGTCAGAAAATTGAAGTCCAGCCCTGCTGAGATGGCTAACCTGGGCATATATCTCACTCCACACTGGAGCAAAACCTGGGAAGGTTCCATGTCTCACTAGCCGGATGTTTGCCTCAAGCCAGGTCTCTTCGTGCTGTTCTCCCTCCCACAAAACCTGAGTAATAGCAGCTCTGTTCTCATGAGGTTATTCTGAGGATAAAATGAGTCAGCATTTGTACGGGACTTACATTCTTAGCTGATAGTATAGAAAGAGAGACCGTTAGCTGCTTGTTATAAACTGAGATGACGTCAGTCAGTGGTTGCTACCGTTCTCATCAGCCCCTGGCATGTATTATCACCTACGGATAGATACTACAAGAGAAGTCACTTTCTCTGTCTCTGAGCCAAGCACTTGGACTGAAATGGTTCACTTTAAGTATAGTCTCTCCAATCCCATCATAGAAAAAGCAGATGGTAAGGGAATAAAAAGGTGAACTTAATAACCAAAGCCCCAAGATGTCAACCTTTGGCAGAGTGTTATTAATTACTTTGAGAAATCAGTGAATCCCTACGTAAAGGCATAACCAGCATCTTGCATATATGCTGTGCTCAAGAGCATCCAGAGAGCATTCCAATTAAGCCAAATGAATGGGGAAATGAACTGTGCTCATCCTAGCTTTCAGACACTAACTCCCACTGCGGAAAAAAAAAAAATGATCAGGCAACTGGAGGCTTCCAGTGATGAAGATGAATGAGGACAGAAGGCAAGTGACACAGACCAGGAGCCAGAATACTGATAAATCCCAGCATCCACGTGTCAGCAGTCTCAGAGAAGAAAGCTGAAATTCCGTTTCTGCCCTCTGGAAAACAGAACCTCTCATGAATGGAAAACACAATGTACCAAGAGTGCTAACTATGAGACGTGCAATGGGGCAAACTGTCTCAGCTGCCATGTAACGTAGCATCTGCCTATTCACACCCCTTATCTCTCCTTCAGTGCCAGCGTGAGCCCTCTGGGCCACAGCTCTTACAGAACCTCGGCTCCAAAACTGCTGAATTCAATACTGCCCTTGGTCAATGTTTGTTTGTTTGTTTGTTTGTTTGTTTGTTTTCTTAAGGCAAAAATGTTTTGTGTTAGGCTCGTATTAAATAAAAATTATGATATGTCAAACAAGCTTCATTAAATCATGGAACCAAGATACCAAGAAGTATTCGAATTGGTTAAATTTTTGAAAAAATAATTTCACTTTCCTGCCTTTCTCTGCCTACTCCTAAGAACCCAGAATGAAGAATCTGGAACTCAGGTCCAGCTTTACACAATGGAAAATAAAAATACAGAGAGGGCTACATAACCAGATCACCTAACAGAGGTCACGCAGCCAGTTATAAATTTATGAAGCATACTCCTTACACAAAGAGGTTATGCAAGCTGCAAAAGAGCTTTCTCTTTCAACACAGCAATTAAATACATTAATTGCTCCATGTGGCCCTTAAATGCAGCACAATTAATTATCTCTTCCTACTAGTGACTCTGCGCCTCTGTGTGGCTCTCTACCCGGAGAGTGCCTCCCCAACGTTTATTCTTATCCTTATTCTAGAATGGCAGAACACACTCTGTGGCAGAGTGAGAGTTTAGGTGAGAAAACAAACAAACAAAACTCAGACAAATGGGGCTCAGCATGCTCCATAATTAAGCAAGGTTGCAGGGACATGAGGATCTGTTTTTCACTCCCTTGCTATCCAAAAACTACTCATTAATCCAAAGCAAAAACTATGTGCTAAAGACCTATAACTAACCCAATTACAGGAAAGAAAAATTAAGCACGTCCTTTCAAATACATGGAAGTGATGTTTGTGTCTTATGCTGCTAAGAGTAGAAACTCAAAGCCTTGGTCTCGTGTGCAGGGGCTGGGAGACCAGGTAGGCCAAGGAGGAAGCTGCTTTGGCATTCACCTAGAAATTTCGTGTGATGGAGAGGGGTTTCCAGGAAGCTTGTCATCACAATTCTATACTATCTTGGCTAGGACAGGATTCTTTGTGACTGGAGGTGGTCCACCAAAGCCCCAGAACTCTAGACATAGGCACTGGACAGGACTTTCCCACAGTATCTGTGAACCAGCCATCTTCACGCTCCACCAGCTGCTTTCGGTGCCTAGAGTGAGCCAAGCTTGACCTATCTCTCAGGGACCTGTGGATTAGTTATGAATGCACATTGGACAGAGATAGGTCCAGACTTACAGACCAAGAGATGGTGAGTAAACGGTGTCAGTTTGTTCTGCGTAAACGGGAGCAGACACAGCGGGGCTAGGTTTGGGGGACTCTGAGAAAGCCAACAGGATTTTATATCTAAATATTTAAAACAGCTTGTGGTGTGTACTTCCATTTGATTTTATAGAAACTCCATTTCATAGACCTGTGTGACTATGCCTATGACCAGAGGTCTATTCCACTTATTCTAGGTTGTAATTATAAACCATATAAATGATCATATAGATGACATATGCCATATTTAATATAAATGTATTTAAATATTATTTCTTATTCAACTACATCAAGTGGTTTTCCTTTGATGTTTCTTAAGTTTTCAGGACAGACATGGGATTTTATCCAACTTTTAACCCTTAAGCCTCTGAACTTATACCAAAATAATTATAGCTATATCTCGTTGTTCTATTTATGCCCATAGAGATAGAGAAAAAGACATATGTTAAATCCCTAAGGACATAAATACATATGAGAGAGACTGTGTGTATGTGTGTGAGAGAGAGAGACAGAGAGACAGAGACAGAGAGAGATTTAATAAATGACTCTGAAAAAAATGAATGTTCACATATAAAAATTTCAAATGAGAACCTTATCTCACACCAAACACAAAAACAAATTCAATTTATTAAAGACTTAAACAAAAGCCAGAAATAGTAGTTCACATGCGTAATCCTAGCAGACAGGAGATTTAGAGCAAGAGGTTTTCCATGAGTTAAAGACTGGCCTGGGTTACATAGTGAGCTCCAGGCCATTTAGGGTCATAGTATAAGATCCTATCTCAAAACAAACATACAAAAAGCACTTAAAAAGAATAACTGAGACTGTAAAAAGCCATGGGTGGGAAACAGAAAAAGATCCTTGAAGTTTTTGCTAGACACTAAAACTTAGCAAGTGAAATGAGATCAAACCAAACGATTTCTCTACAACTAGCAAAATCAATGAAAAGGCAACCCATGGGATGGAAGAATATTTTTAAAATAACTGTCCAGGAGGGATTAATATAAAATATACATAAAGAACTCATACAGCTCAACAGCAGGTCAACATCTCAGTAATGGATTAAAAAAAAAAAAAAAACTAAACAGAACTTTCTTTTTTAACATATTTTTCATTTATTACAATTTATTCACTTTGTATCCCAGCTGTAGCCCCACCTTCATTCCCTCCCAATCCTGTCCTCCCTCCCACCCTCCCTCCCTCCCTCATCTTCTCCCATGCCCCTTCCCCAGTCCACTGCAATCAGGAAGGCAGTTCTCCCAGAACTTTCTTTTAAAAAGGCATACAGGTTCTTGTCCTGTTCCCTGTCTTCTCCTGCTTCTTATGTCTATCTCGTTTGTCCCTCTGAATGAATGTTTACCTTCTTTAGGACTATAGATTTTAATATGTTTTTCCTATATTATATGGCTAATAATCACTTATGAGTGAGTATACAGGACAGGAGCCTACCACAGACAGCCTCAGAAAGGTATCAAAGCAGAGGCTGAGACTCATAGCCAAACTTGGGGCAAATTACAGGGAATCTTATAAAAGAAGGGGGAGACAGAAAGACCTGGAGGGAACAGGAGCTCCAAAAGGAGACCAACAGAGCCAAAAAAAAAAAAAAAAAAAAAAAAAAAAAAAAAAAAAAAAAAAAAAAACCCACTGAGCCCTGGGGCCCTAAAGAGAACGATACCCCAATCAAGGACAATGCATGGAGAGGACCTAAAACCCCAGCTCAGATCTAGCCCATAGACTCAATCTCCAACTGGGGACCCTAGTAAGGGGAACAGGGGCTTTCTCTGGCATGAACTCAGTGACAGGCTCTCTAATCACCTCCCCCTGGGAGGTGCAGCCTTGCCAGACCACAGAGGAAGACAACGCAACCAGTCCTGATGAGACCTGATAGGTTAGGGTCAAATGGAAGGGGAGGAGGACCTCCCCTATCAATGGACTGGGAAAGGGGCATGGGAGGAGAAGAGGGAGGACGGTTGAGATTGGGAGGGGTGACAGAGGGGGCTACAGCTGGGATACAAAAAGAATAAATTGTAATTAATAAAAAATAATTAATTTTTAAAATGGATACAAAGAAGAGGAGGAAAGGAAGGAGAAAAACAAAAGCTAGCGGGGTACGGTGGCACACAGCTGTAAACCCAGAATTCATGGAAGCAGAGACAGGCAGAACTCTGTGAGTTCCAAGCCAGTCTGGTCTACAAAGTGAGTCCAGGACAGCCAAGGCTACAGAGAGAAGCTCTGTCCCAAACAAAACAAAACAAAACAAAACAAAACAAAACAAAACAAAAAAGGCATACTGAGCCAGGTAGAGATGGTACACACTTTTAATCCCAGCCCTTATGAGGTTGAGGCAGGCACATCTCCCAGTTTGATGCCAACCTGGTCTACAAAGCAAGTTCCAGGACAGTCAAAGCTTCAGAGAAACCCTGCCTCAGAAAAAAGGGGGCATACAAATGGCTGAGCAGTATATGAAATCAGCACCAGTCATCAGAGAAACGTAAATCAAAATCACAATGAGGTGTCACCTCCCACCTAGTGAGACGGCTGTCTGCAAAACAGGGAAACATAAATGTTGGAAAAAATATGGAGAAAAGAGGACCCTTCCATACTGCTAGGAGGAATTTAAATTGATGTAGTTCTTATGTAAACTACTCTCACAAAATTAAAAATAGAACTACCATATGATCCAGAAATCCCATTTCAGAGTATTTATTTATATAAATGAAATCCAGGAATTGATGAGATGTCTGTACTACCGTGTTCATCATGGTTTTATACACAATAGGCAAGGAATGAAACAACCTAAGTGTCCATCGAAGCTAAGCAGGTTGTCTTACTTAGGATTTCTTTTCTTGTGACAAACAACAGTATGACCAAAACCAAGATGGGGAGGAAAGGGTCTATTTCATCAGCTTGCAGACCATCATCCAGGGAAGTCAGCCCAAAAACTCAAGAACTCAAGGCAGGAGCTGATGCAGAAGCCATGAGGATTGTTGCTTGCTGGCTTGCTGGCTTGCTGGCTTGCTGGCTTGCTGGCTTGCTCTCTCAGCCTACTTTCTGATAGCTCCCAGGACTGCCAGCCCAGGGAGTGGCACTACCCATGGTAAGCTGGGCCCTCCCACATCACTCATCAATCAAGAAAATGTCCTATAGTCTTGTCCATAAGCCAGAGAAGTGGTGGAAACACTTCTCTACTGAGGTTCCCTCTTCCTAAGTAACTCAATTAGTGCCAAGCTGACATAAAAGTAGCTAGCACACAGACAACTAAAGTGAGGGGGTGTATCTAGAAAAATTAATCTTTCTTGACCCTGATGTTTGCATTGGCAGAGAAGAACCTTGAGGATTTCATACCAAGTGAAAAAAACCCAAGCTCAGAAAGAAGATGCATATTCTCACTAATATGTGAAAGCAATAGAGTTAAACACAGAGAAACAGAGTAGAAGTGTGGTCACAGAAGGCCAGGGTATAAGGATGAAGACATTGATCAAAAGATACAATCTTTCAGGAGTAAAACACATTTTGGAGACATAACATACAGCACAGTGAACACAGTTAATAACCATGTATTTTATACTTGAACTACACTAAGAAAGTAGATCTGAAGTAGCCTGCCCACTCCTCACCCACACAGACACGGTAACTGTAATAGATATGCTAATTAGATTTTTCTGGCAATCACTCATTGCATATCATAATATGCATAATGTGTGTTAAAATATCAAGTGATATACTTCAAATGTATGTTCTATCTGTCTGCCGTACTTCAATGAAACATGAAAATAACTAGCAAGCTGCTGAAAAAGATTTGGTTGCCTGTTGCCTTTGAACTACTTTTTTTTTTTTTTTTTTTTTGGTTTGCCATAATTTAAATCTCTATATAAAGGAAGGGAGAAACACTCTGTAAATGACCGTTTGAGACATATGCTATCCTAGCCCACTTCAAGACTAATTAAGGCACACACTCATTTCAAATGGGAAATAAACCTCAAAAGGTTTAAAACAAACCAATGCATGGTATTAAACCATATGGTCTCTTTGTGTGTGCCTATCGCTTTTGCATATTTAACTTCTCGTCTAAATGCTTCCTTCTTCTCTTTAAAAATTCTCCAAAAGTGCACTGTTTTATTTGTCCTGTTGCATGTCATAATAAATGTTTCTCAACATTAGCTTCCTGTCAGTCTAAAGTATATATTTACATATATATTTATATAATAGTGTATAAAGTTACATAGGGGTGCAAGTATAAATACATAACCATTTTGCATTTCACCGTACAAGAAAAAGGAATAAAAGAGTAACAAGAAAAAAATAACGAGTAACCAGTCCTTTCCTACTGCCCCTGTCATGTGCACCTGGCCTACATCCCCAGAGAAGAGCCTTTGTGTCTAGATGACAAATGAGACCCATAAGCTGTCTCATAGCTGTCTCATGGCTGCCACAATAACCTTTAAAAGGAAAACTACTCTGCAACCTGCAGTCAGATTTCCAACTATGGGTTTCAACAATGTAAGTAAAAATCTTTGTGTATTTCTGATATAATACTAATGAAATTCTCACATTAATAAAATATGATATGGAACACTATAGAAGAATCTTTGCAGAATCTGGCCTCTGAGGTCAGTGCACAGAGCCAGGAAGATAAGATCTTTTTGTCATTAGCCTTTCACAAACTTTAGAAATGACAAGCTACAGATTGTTCAATACCTTACAGTGAACTTTTCAAAGTGTTTCAGGCAAGAAATACTGAAAGTTAGATGGGGAAAAAAGGGAAATAGTGGGAGAGAAGAAAGAAGAGCAAGGATGTGTGAAACAAGAAATGTGCAGTAGAGTCTACGCTGTGGATCTTCATGAAGTACCCCTTTGTGGTTGCTCTGAAACATCCCCCAAAACCTTCGGATGTCTTTGACAAGAGGAGTTATTTGGGTTTTTCTATTATAATTTTTCCAGTAGATCAAAGTCTAAGTAAAATTGTTCTATGCATCTGGTGAACTAGGTTATCAAGAAATACAAAGTCCCAAAGATACCGATGCTTCACAAAATGATTGTTAAGGCAACAGGAGATAGGTCTCTGCTGTCTTTATCTAGACCACCATAACAAAAATGCTGAGCAACTTAAACAATGGGAATTTATCTTTTACAGTTTTTAAGGCTGGAAGACAAAGGTCGGGGTGTGACAACTAGGGTTTGAATGGGTGCCCTCTTCCTGGCTTTAATGACTGCCTTCCCACATGTCTGATAGAGACAACCTTGTTTTATCTTCCAATTCATTTGTTGTTGTTGTTGTTGTTGTTGTTTTCTTCATGGTGTTTGTCATTAAACCTACCCCCTTGGCCATACTAATCAAATGTTCTACCATTGGCTTCACCTCCCTCATCCCTTTTCCTCCCCTTGTAAGGACAACAGTTCTGTCAAGTCTGAACTTTAACCCATGATGTCATTTCAGCATAATTACTTCCATAAAGGTGCCATAGGTGCCATATTTCCAGCACAACCATGTGAAGGGAGAGGGCTTTGACAAATGAATGGGGTTGGGGACAATTCCATCCCTAGCACCTGCTCCTTTGGCATGGATCAAGGCTGAAGGGTGATGGAGAACACACAAGCCCTCATTTCCTGCTCTCCTCTCCACCTGTTTCTCATAGAATAATGCTGACACTAGACTGCAGACATAATTAGCAATGGCTGACAAGATACAACCTGACAGGAGACAAATTAACGTAAAACGAAAACAAAAATTCAACAATGAAAAACATTCATGTTCAAAACTAAGCAAAGGACTTGAATAAGCTTTCTCTAAAAACAGCAGCAAGCGATCATGAGAAAGATGTTTACTATTTATTTATACTGGAGAAATACAAATTAAAATCACAATGAGCTACCACCCCAATAGGATGGCTAATATTTTTTAAAGCACACACATACACAGAGAGAGAGAGAAAGAGAGAGACAAATGTTGGCTTAAAATGTGAAGAAGAGGGTTGGGGAGAGTGTTCAATAGGTAAAGTGTTTGTCTCTCAAGCATGAGAACATGAGTTAGATCTACAGAACACAATTAAAAATGCTGGGTATTTGAGCATGCGATTGTAATCCCAGGATGAGATAGAGAGAAGAAACCCTGAGGCTTCCTGGCTAGGCACTAACAAGCTCCATGACAAAAAGTAAGTCTGATTCAAAGAAGCAACTGTGGTATGAAAACTTTGAAATTGTTTGGTCAGTAGACTTATGTTGTCTACATTTTCTTATATTTTGGTAAACTCTGGCCAAGAGTTCAATGGTAGCCTTGCTGGAAAACATATGGATTAAATATTCAATAGGTCAGTAGATTTCTAGTTTGTTCTGTGGCCTCAACAAGATCTTGACTGACGATCAATGAACACTTGAAGAATCACTTCTAGAAGCAATAAAATTGTCGGGCACTGTCCTGGGCATTTTATATGAATTAACTCATTTAGTTTGCACAAACAACAATTTGATGAAATAAGCGTTACCCCACTTTGCAAATGACAAGTCAGCAAGAGCTTTTGTCCCCAAGATTAACAACAGGTCTGCAAAAAGGAACCAGTGGCCACCTGCCTCCTTACAGAATATCAATTCCTATATATTTTGTCCTGCTTGATCTATAAGACAACCTTCCTTTAACTGCTCACTCATTCCCATTTCAAATGCCTTCCCAACTGGCCGACAGCGTTCCTTACTCTTACAGTGCTCCTTACTCCTACAGTGTCCTCACCCCTACAGTGTCCTCACTCCTACACTACTCCTTACTTCTACAATGCTCCTCCTACAGTGCTCCTTACTCCTACACAACCTCCTGACTCATGAATATCCCACTTCTTGTTTTATCTGCTTTTTTGTTGTTGTTGTTCTCATCTTACTAGCTGCTAGTTTGGGGAAGTCACCAGGACTAAGTTGCTCGTACTTTTTCTCTACACACACTCTACCATGAGGATGACGAAACAATGACCGTGACTATAAAAACATCCCTGCGCCATTCCCAAATATGTTACAAGCCAGAGTTCCTCCCTGAAACCTAGATTCATCATTTCAAGGAGCTACTAAATTGCTGTGGCTATATGGCTAACAAGAATCTCAAACTTCACATGACTTTTCAAAACTGAGCCCCTAATTCCACCACATCAGTCCCTCCATAAATTCTAGCTTTCCTGAGAGTCTGCCTCTTCCTCAGACGCAGGCAAATGTTGGGGTCATCTTTAACTTCTCTCTCACTTTAAAACCCCACCTCTAGGGGCTGGAGAGATGGTTTAACAGTTAGCAGCACTTGCTGTCTTCCAGAGAACCTAGGTTTTGATACCCAGCACTCATATCAAATTGCACACAACTACATGTACCTCTAACTCCAGGGTATATGATATTTCCCTCGCATCTGTGGACACTTGCATGCCTATGGCACATATACACACACTCACGCACACGCACACACACACACACACACACACACGAATAAAACAGAAACATAAATATTTTTTAAAACCCATATGTGATCTGTTAGCAAGTCTTGTTGGGTCTATATTCAAAAACTAACTAGAGTCTTACCACTTCTTGCCATTTCCATTGCTCTTTTCTTAATCTGAGAAATCGTCGCTTCTCACTAGAATCACTTCAATGACCTCACTGAATTGACTCCGTCCACCTGACCTTGTTATTCTAGAACTCACCGCCAATGCGATGGTCAGACTGACTGTGTTAAAACATATCAGACCGTGTAATTTCGTCTCAGAACCCTCAAGGCGTTACCGTTTACAAATTAGAATAGTCACGGAGTGCTGCCTACCCTTGGGACCATTACCATTTTCAGTTCCTACTGTGTCATTTTCTCTGGGTACTCAGTTTATAACAGAGACATAGCATTCAATCATGTTTTCCAAACTTTCTTTTTATTATTAGCCATGGTGACTCTCATTAGTCAGCCTTTTTCTGCTCTAATTTCTACAGGCCAAGTTCTGGAAATAAACAAATTCTTGGTACCATAAGGAGACATTTTGTTTTCATCCTCACCAAACCAGTAGACACACACTCTGTAAACTTGTTTGTGTGTGTGTGTGTGTGTGTGTGTGTGTGTGTGTGTGTGTGTGTGT
>NW_026596166.1:5707274-5746298 GCF_907164565.1 Psammomys obesus | reverse complement strand
TGTGTGTGTGTGTGTGTGTGTGTGTGTGTGTGTGTGTGTGTGTGTGTGTGTGTGTGTCAGGCCAAAGACTTTAAAGGTAATGTTGACCCAGCAACGTTAACAGGGAACAAGCTCTATAGGAATCCAAGTGATTTTAACTAAAATCAAAGCTACACATGGGCTCACTCAACATGGGCAGCTCAGATACAGTACTCAAATCTAATATCTGTCCAAGTCCAAACTCAAGCATCACCTATGACTTGTCACTAAAATTCAAACTGCATTGTGCTGATTCGCTCACAGATACAGAATGCCGCCAACTAAAGGTTGAGAGGAATTTCAGCCCCAGTTGTCTTCAGTTTGGCTGGCATTATAAGAGTGGATTTATTCCCATTCTTTTATTGCTGTCTGGTAGCCCAAAGAGAAAAAAAAAAATCAAATCTTAGTTTAAGAAATTGAAGATATTTTGATCCAGCTTCATCCATGACACTGGTAAATTTCACACCTTTCTTTAATTCTCAAATATAATCCTGAAAAGGTTAGATGAATAACACAACCTACACTAAAACTTTTATGTTACAATATTAATCAGTATAATAGATGTGGTTAGGGAAAGATGTGGTTCCGGAGATGAGCTTAAGGCATGATATAATACCAGAAAAACAAACAAACAAACAAACAAAAATGGATCTAACAGATAAAGAATCCACAAAGAGAAGGCAAAGGATCCTGGACACCGTAATGGCAGCACTGTTCTGAGAGCTGGGTCCAGGCTATAGACAAGAGTCCAGGCTAGACGAAGTTAGAGGGATCCCAGGAAGATGCACCCAAAGAGCAAAGTTACAATGACCCAGCATAAGTGCCTGAAGATTAAATTTACATACTGGAGGGAAATTTAATGATCAAATTAAAAGAAGCAGTGGAAGACAAAAAAAAAATAATTTAATTATAATCGTTAGCCTAGAGGGAACTCTGTTGTTCGTAATCAGAATGCACCACTGGCTTGCTGTAGAAGGTGTTTCGACAGTAATGATATTAAAAACTACATTTTGATTGGATGAAGATTATTATCGCAGCCCTTTTTCCAGAGAATTTGGAAGAGACAAGAAAGTAAATACAAGTTCATGGGTAGAAGACTGAGAGTGAACCCAAACAGGCTGAGGAAAATCCCAAAGCAAAGAGGAATATCTTACTTCCTGTGCCAAATGCTGGCAAGTCAGAATAGTGGGAAATCGTGTATAGAAGAGTCCACATGACCACAGACAGGTAGGAAAGGGCTGCAGACAGTCCTCAGTAGGTAAAGCTTGCCTCACCAGCATGGAGATGCGAGTCCAGAACTCACAAAATTCTGATGCTTTTTGCTACACATCTGCAATCCCAGCACTCCTACCGCCAGATGGGAAGAAGGGACAGGATAATCAAAGATAAGACCCTGACTCAAACAGGGTGGAAAATGGGAACCAACAGCAGAGACTGTGCTCTGATCCCTACATGCATGATATGGCACACAAGTGCCTACAGTCACATATATAAACACACACACACACACACACACACACACACACACACAAAATTATCACAGTCGCCTACAATTAGCCAAGGTGCAAAGAATAGCAGACCGCAGAACTCTAAGCTCTGAAAGGAACATATACGCTGCAAACCCTTCTCAAGGCTCAAGGATCATTGCAGAAGAAGAGGTGGAAAGAGCATGAGAGCCCAGGGTATGGATGAGTACAAGATGACATTCTGTGTTGTAGGGGTTTAGGTTTATGATATGTAAACATGTTTTTCTTGTAATCCCAAGTGGGAGATTTTAGTTTATTGACACCTGTTAACTGTCTCATGCAGAGCGTGGTCTTTGCCAGCTGGAATTAGTTGAATTCTGAGGAGTTTGAAGGGTATAAATATGATATCCAGGGGACGGGGGAGTGCAGGGGGTTGGAGAAGGCAGAGGAGGACTGCTTGCTGAACCTGCTGGCTTGCTGTTTTGCTGGTTCCTTGACTTCTGGATTTCCTAACGATGGATATTGGTATTATCCCCAAAAGAATCCTATGACCTACCCAGCAGGAAGAAGTAAAGAAGGCTCCATCCCCCTTCCCTTATAACCTTCTTTTTCCCCTACCTGGGGTGGGAGGTTGGAAGGGAGGTATAAGCTTTAAGGAACCCTCAAATAAAGTAGCATTTGAAAAACTAGCACCTACAGTTATGTTCGGCACACAGCAGGTGAGTTACACATATGAACTCACAGCAGTTGTGCCAAGCCCGAGCCAGACCAAATGCTAGCAGGGAGAGAGGGGTTGGAAACACAGAGCCATCACAAGCCATGGTCCTATTGGCAACTGTTAGTTCTGGAAGAGGGAGAGAGAGTTTTCTCTAACGTTATAGCCCTGTTAAGTTGATAGTCCTCCAGGAGAGGACACACCCAAGAATATCTGAGCAGCACAAATCGGTCTTGAAGAATTATTTTTAAGGGGGTAGAAAGGGGGATGAATTGGGAAAAACATGGGGGTGCATGTGATCAAAGCATGCTGGAAATACCTTTCATAGAACAAAAAAAGAAGAGGTGGACAGTGCTGTTGAGGTTGCTTTAAGAAGTAGAATGAGGCAGAGGTCATGAATGTGCCTCTGTCCATAAAAACTGGAAATCCAATGTGTATTTGTGCTTCTCCACTCATTGTTCACAGATTTTTTTTAACCACCATTGAAGTATTTAGATTATGGAGAAGTTGTGTGGTTTTGACCATTTTTCAAATAAGGAGTATCAAAATTTATTCATCTTTTCCATACTAATGTTCCTATCACTCCTGGCATACTGGTCTGGAGTATACAGACAACTTCCCTGAATTTGTGACTCACATCTTAGTTAAAGAGGCATGCCATAAACATATAAGAAAAATATTTTTATTTTTTATTATCATTTATTGCAGTTTATTCAATTTGTGTCCCAGCTGTGTCCTCATCCCTCATCCCCTCCCAATCCCACTCTCTGTTCGTCTTCTCCTCCTATGCCCTTCCCCTAGTCCACTGATAGGGGAGGTCCTCCTCCCCTTCTATTTGACCCTAGCCTATCAGGTCTCATCAGGACTGGTTACATTGTCTTCCTCTGTGGCATGGCAAGGCTCCCCAGGAGAGGTGATCAGAAAGCCTTTCATTGTTCATCACAGAGAAAGCCCCTGCTCCCCTTATTAGGGAACCCACTGGGGGACTGAGTCTATGGACTACATCTGAGCTGGTGTTTTAGGTCCTCTCCATGCATTGTCCTTGGTTGTGGTATCAGTCTCTACAGGGACCACAGGGCTCAGATTTTTGCCTCTATTAGTCTCCTTTTCTTGAGTGAGGTAACCCAGAAGCAGAAAGACACACAGGATATATACTCACTCATAAGTGGATACTAGACATATAATATAGGATTAAGCATACTAAAATCTATACTCCTAAAGAAGCTAAACAACAAGGAAGACCCTAGGAAAGATGCTCAATCTCATACAGAAGGACAAATATGATAGACATTGGAAACAGGAGAAGACAGGGAACAGGACAGAAGCCTACCACACAGCCTCTGAAATACTTTACTGATCGAGGTATCGAAGCAGAGGCTGAGACTCATAGCCAAACTTTGGGTAGAGTGCAGGAAAATATTAAAGGGTGTAGTTACAGACTTTAACAACATAATGAGATAAAATATGACAGGTACATCAGGTTAACTAGGAAACATATACTTCGTGGCAGTGAGACACAGACAAAGCACTGCAAATTATCAAGACTTTATTAATTTTCTCTCCAAAGAATTACAAATATAAGAGTCTGAACTGTCTCATCCTTGTTGGCATCACCAAGCAGTCTTTGTTCCTTCCTGTGCCACCCATCAGGTATGGCCTGTGCTTCCCATGTTTCCTCCTCCCTCTTGGGAAATCTCATCATATTGTTTGCTGTCCTGTGACAGGGAACTAATTGTCAACAGGGGATAGAGACTTACATCTGTTTGGGAAGAGTAATCAAAAACGCATAAAGTGCTATTTCTAACAGGAGGAGTCTGTCATCAGAGAAATACCTGGGAGCCAGCTCTTCCCATTAAGTAGCAACCGTTGGAAGAACTGTTTGGCCTATCAGGAGAGCTGCCCTTGATCTATCAATGATTCATTTCTGGTATCATGGCTTTCAGCACTTAGCAGAAATGTGATCCAGAAATACAGAGAAGAACTAGCAAGAAGAGTGGGTAAGGAGGCAAGCAGGGAGAAACGCCATAGCAGCTACAGTTGTTCATGTGAGCGTGAGAAAGAAGCTACTAAGTTTGTGGATGCAGGGAAGCTGCGAGAGCAGAAAAGAAGTTTATTCCCAAAAGAAAGTGAATGGAGACAGGAAGCAAGTCCTGCTTTAGGAAGCATGAACATGAAGAATGAGCAGATGCAGAAGGAGATAGATGGCCAGGCTGTGTTTATTCACATGTGTATGTGAAAACAATTGTTACAGGGAGACTCAAGCTACACGGCAACTCTGACTACACTTTGGCCCACTTTACTAAACGTTAGAGTCAGATATGTAACAGTTCACATAGCCTTACAAAAGGGCGTGTTCAGCTCAGCCTAGTAGCTGCTTACACCAGCGCTTTAAAAGCGAATTCTCCTCTCTCCCTCCCTCTCTGTCCCACTTACAAGCACTAACCATAAGTCTGCCATCAAACCAATTCTAATCACCACCGCCATCGTCTTACGCTTTGACTGTTAAACATTCTGCTGTCTTCCACCCTTGAGACCTTACAGCTTTTTTTCCCCATAGCATTAGAGTGATAGTTATAAAACATGAGACAAGTCATGCTATGATTCAGGGATTTGGCAAGCTAAAACAGAGACATGATGAGCTCAATGACACCACAGCAAGATCCCATCGCAAAAGAAGAAGGAGGAGGAAGAGAAAAAAAAAGAAAAAAGAAGGAAGAGAATGAAGAAGGAGAAGGAGGAATAAAAAGAAAAGGAAGAAGACAAAGAAGTCTTCCTTCACATTTGACTCCAAATAAAAGCCATCTAATCCCACCTGACCTCAACACACACACACACACCCTTGCCTTTTCTAGCCCTGCGTTTGTATGAGGAGATTCAACAGTAAAGTAATAAATTTTTAAAACTACATCTTAAGAGCTACCATCAGGTCCCCAACTAAGGCAAAGAAGGGCGGTCATAGGTTTGGGAGAGCTGGAAAGGGTAAATATGAGTGTTGTACAAGAAAAGTGGCTCAGCAAATCTGCGAGGGAGGAGCCTGAAGAAGGTATGATACAGAAGTACAGGCTTCAGTGGCACTTTCTCTTGGCTGACTCCAGCTGATGCTCAAGGAGTCCTGGAACAGAAGAGGGAAGAGCATCCAGAGGAGGAGATTTGAGGGTGCTGGGCAGTAAGAGGTCAGGCTGAAGGAACGTGAGTGCTCCCATGCAGATGGAAGAAAGACTTTTGTTTTCCTAGGCATTCTTAAGGCAAAATGATGGGGGGTCTCAAAGAAGGTCTCGGGACCCTGAGGAACTTGGTAGACAAACTCAAGAGCAGCCCAAAGCAAGAAATCTTCCCAGAAATAGGAATCCCCTACCAAAGTCTGGGAGGAAGAATATATACATGACTTTTTTTTTTTTTTTGCCAAGGCCATCCTACAGACACCAATGTAAGTAGCTTCCCTTCACAATTATTACAAATTGGTAACCTTTCCAAATTAGAGACCCACAGATTCAGACTGATGGCCACTCTGAAATACGACTTTATCTTTAAAGAAGGTGGAATCCAAAGGGCAGCTGTTGAAGCAGCTTCTGAAAGGGCAGCTGAACCTTCAAAGAGAATTTGTGATGTCCCCAGCATTTCTTAAAAGACAAAGAGGATAAAGTTTTTAACACATAAAGATCATATCTCCTACACACACAGCCCAAAGGTAAGGCTGCATCCCTGGATGCTGACCTCCTAAAGAGGGTTAACAATTCAAGTAAAGATCAGATTTGCAAATAGGAAGTGATGACTTAGAAGTTGGCTTAGAAAGCACTCCAAAGAAAACCCCTTTCCAAAATCAAAACCAAGCATAAAGGTCTTTGAGTTTATTTTTCACTAGCCCTGAATATACTTACATATGGATTTATAAGTCTTTCAATATGTGAAAAAAAGTAATATTTTAGGCAAAACTAAAATCATCTGTCAGTAAACTTTTGAGAGCACCTGCATGAGGCTCACCTAAGGTTTTCATGCTCAAAGAACATGTCATAGCCTCCAGGTTGTTCTTTCAGACTGTTCTGTAGTACCTCTGTCCTGAGAAATGCATACCTTCTTAGAGGTCAAAATTGAACTTACTAGCTGAGCGCTGTGGCCCATGCCTGTAATGCCAGCACTCAGGGAGGCAGAGATAGGCAGATTTTTGTGAGTTCAAGGCCATCCTGTTCTACAAAGTGAGTCCAGGAGAGCCAAGGCTACAGAGAGAAACACTGCCTTAAAAAAATTTTGAACCTAGTGGAAATCATTAAATAATCCTGTGATGAGGAAATAAACCTCTCTTCTGAGTAAATACATAAATTTAGAAAGTGGGATTGCCTAAATTTCTGTCTGACTCAGTTGTGTTCTCTTCTCTACTCTCTTTGTGGCTCTCCTTTCCCAAGTACCTGCTTAGCCAGCTTCGTGCCCCTACAGTCTGGGTGTCAATTACTTTCTAGAGCCAATGACTCCTAGAGCCATCTCTCCATGGCTCAGGTCTCTGAAACCCCCAACCACATTCCAGACAGCCCAGTGAAGCCCTCCAGCCTGAAGACCTCAGCATCTCGTCCTGTGGTCCTGCTGACTCCTCCTCCTCTGCCTCAGAAACGTGCTTTGTGGCTCATCCAGCTCTTTGTAGAAATCTGAGTCCTTTCGGACTGTTCTCTAGTACCTCACAGATTCACCTCATCATCAACTACAAATTTAAAGACAGCTTCGGGAACATTTTGTAGATTCTCCGTAATGGATATCCCAAATAAGACTCAACCTAGGATGTGTTCCCTACATCTTACAGATGAAGGCTGACATGCACGCTCCTTAAAGTTTATCTCCTTGTTGTTCCTCTTTGCCCCAGGGATTTTTATGCAACTTCAAGAACGGGGGCACATAAAATAGATATGCAAATCAAGTATTTACTGCTAATAAGTCATAAAAATTAACAATTATTTGGTATACGTTTTACTATTTATTTAAAAGTTAAACAACTTTTCATAGTAATAAGAAGGATTTGTTTATTTTTACATAACGAATCCAATCACAGCTAAATATTAGATACTGCAGAACATAAAGCATCTGACCTTTTCCAAGGCTGAATACACTTATTTTTATAACCCTCAATGCTATGGACACCACATTTTATAGATGCATGGTATAAAATGGCAGAAGCATGCTTTGGGCCATTTCAGACTGATTGAAATTCTGTCCTTATCCTGAACCAAAATTCACTTACGTATTTTTTTTTTTTTTATGAAACTCAAGCCAGGAACTCAGACAATAATTATCAAGATCAAATATGCCAGTATAATACGATCCAAAGATGAACGAATTTGATACACACCGAAGAATCGGGGCAGGAAATATTAAAAGTCTGTTTTCTGTAATTAAAGCTCGTTTCTGTAAAAAGCAGCAAACTTGGGATATGCAGGGAAGACACTGACCTAGCACAGTGGCCTTGAATCTGGGCCAGCGTGGTAGGCAGCAGCCATTAGTGTTCAGGGGTGGGTGGTAGATGCTGTGCGAAGCATGTGTTCTATCTGTCCAGAACCATAGCTGTAGTGAAATCACAGGATGTAACATGAGCAAGCACTGCCAAAACACCCCCCCCACTTCCACATCTGATTTGTCATTCATGTTTGATCTTTGCACAGTCACAAATCTTTTACTGATGCCAAATTTCCGTGTACTTCACAGTCGGTCACAGGGTCAGGTCCCGCAGCCTAGGGAGCTGGTATAAATTCTTAATAAATGATGATGAAAAACTTGAACCTAGGTTGCCAGACTTGAAAGACTATAGCTTTCACAAGCCGCGAGCCACCTGCTCTGTCGCTTGTCCAAAGCTGGATTGCAACATTGCTGTGTTCGATGTTTGGTATGTTTGTTGTCTGGGGCCATTCCAGCGATACAGCAGTGGAGATGAATGGCTACAACAGAAATCTACCATCCACAAAGCCTAAAACAGTCACTGCCTGGCCCTTTACAAAAAAAAAAAGTAATTTGCCAACTCTACATTTAGACCACCCTCTCTGTACATGTCACACTTCATCATGTCTTCCTTTCTTTGTAGCCATTAGCTTCTCTAACCAATCTTCCACACAGACGAAGCAAATTCTTCCGTTTATCCCAGACCTTGCAGGATAAAAGCCAAAGCCCTCCCAAAATGATGAAAAGCCCTTGGATGTCATGCTTTCCCTTCTTTCTCTCCAGACACGTCCACTTTCCACTCAAGCCAAAATGAAATGAATCGAGTTCCCATCAAAAAAAAAAAAAAATCCATTCCTCCCCCCCTTCTCCCTCTCCCTCTCCTTATGCTTCTCCCCCTCCTTCTCCCTCCTTCTCCCACCGCCCGTCTTTTTGGAAGTAGGTGGTAACTTCCTTACTTGGCATCACATTCTAAGTTAGATGAACTGTATCACTCATTTGCTCACTCAGCATGTGATCAGTGAGCACAAAACTCTCCATGAGAAAGCAGTTTTCAACTAAATAAACAATAGCAAAATGAGCAAACACTGCAGTTGGGATCTCAATTTCTCTATTTGTTCCTACACAATCTTGGTTCCTGGTATACAGAGATGTAAGCTGGACATGAAGGAAGAGATGGACATTGATCTAGGTAGGAATGTAAAGTCAGGTGGGAGAGAGGGAGACAGCACAGTGTTTCTCTTGTCTGTCCCTCTGGCTGTATTAACAAGCTTAGTGAAGGCCAAGACGCTTCTAATGGCCACATACCAGTGCTGTATAATGACTGCTATAGTTCCAAATGGACTAAAGAATTCTCATAATACACAGTTCAGTTCCTGTGTGCCGGATCTCAGCACCACACCCAGGCTACTTAATAGACCATTAAGAACATTTCTTGTTGTGTTCTGGAAAGACTCTTTACAGATTCTGGGGGTTCTTGTGAAAATGTGACGTGGCATAAAAGGAAACAGAATATGAAAGAACATTCCTGCAAAGGGCAGTTCTATTTTGATAAGGAGTGGGGGGGACAAGAAGGCACCTTACACCGTCTTTTTTTAACTACTGGCCTACATCTGAAAGCAATAACCATAAAAGTCTACCTAGAACCATGAATTCTGAGCTCCACAAAAATGTGTCGCCTCGTGGGAGACTCGGTTCATTAAAGGAAAGAGGAGATAAAAGCAAAAATCCTTCTTACAGGCAAGGGTAGAGCAAGCACAAAGAACTGGCCCAGTTTCCAAAATAAACATCAGGCTTAAAGCTCTCCCCGTCCAGCTAAAGAAAATGAGCATGCTCATACTCCATTTCCTGCCTACACCACTAGAGCAGGCACAGGAGGCAGAGCAGTTAATGTTATACCTGAGCTAACTCAGTTTGACATGACGGTTGGAAGAATGTCCTCCATGTTGGATCAGAGCGACAACTCACTTTTAAGCCTTTCTGTGTATCCATCTAGGTTGGGTAACCTCTTAGGTCTCCACAGGTGTATTTGAAAAATGTCTCTTGTGTCCTGAGTCATGTGCATTTCAGTCGTCCCAATTCCTCATTTCTACATGGAAAGACACTTCCTTTTCCAAGTACACCTCGCTGGAGCATCTTTTCTTAGCTTCATAAAATCCTCCTGACAATCTTCCCTCTCTTCTCTTTACTAGGCTTGTGGAAAAGACACTTCTGCTCTTCATAGAGCTGTGTGTCATTTTATGATTAAGCCACGGAACTCTTTGGGACACCACCTCCTTTCGACAGAATCTTGTGCCCCTCCCCATGGACAGTGGTGTAACCATGTGAAGGAACACTAGAATGTCAGCATTAAAAAAAAAAAAAAAGTGATTTACTCAACTCCTGCATTCAACATCTGAAAAACTAAAACCCACAGAGATGTAAAGACTCTGTAAGATGGTCCTTTGGGCCTTGGTACCCAATTAATGGGTATTATTTTAGTCTATTGGTCTTCCACTCTCTATTGATGTTCTTTCCAAATAAGGAAGTGTGAAGGCAGAGTCCATAACCTCATCTTGATTCTCAGAATGCACAGCACAGAGATGCTAAGTGAGCTCACGACTATTGAAGAGGATGTATGGTGCTGGCCTCTGTTTGATGATGAATGACAGCTGGGTGGCTAAATGCATTCTGGTGACTCTTACTACCTACATGGAAATTCAAATTTCCCATCACACACATCCCATTGGCAGATTGTCTTCGTAGTCTGTTAATCTGCCAAACCACTTTCCTGCACTACAGGACATTTCTAGAGTGTTTTAGTGACCGCCAATGATATCATTTTGGAAAACTGCACACTATAATCATTATTACCTGGGTTTCTTGCTTGCCAATTAAAATGTATCAATTTAGTTATATTTATGGTTTTCAGTCTTGCTTTTCTTAGCTTTTCAAATCGCTCTCTTCAGACTATAGCTGAATAAATGCTCAGTTATATTTCATATGATTTAAGCTACCTCAGTCCAGAAACTAAACAAACAATAATAGAAAGAATAAATAATGTTTTAAATAAAATGAATGCTCAAAGTCTAATCTGGCAGCCCTTTGACGCATGCTGTCTGCATGCTTAATACCATATAAATAGAAGATTAAAACAAATACACATATATAAATATGTATGTGAAAAAACACTAATTATTTATGAATGAATTATCTGTAACTTACTTTCTATTCATGTTTCTCTGTTTTATGAAATTGTAATAAAGAAGCAAATATAGAGTTCTTTGTGATGGTTAGAGAAAACAAAAATGCAAGTTATATGATAATTTAGTAATAAAGTAAATTGCTTTCTTGATGAATATCTAGAAGAGGATTCATAAAAATACATTAAGACAAGAGGATAATCACATTAGAAAAAATCTACACTCATATCCTGTTGTTTTATAGCCATCAAAACAAATTATCGGTGTTCTAAGGTGTTTTATGAATAGCTGCAAAATTAGACAATCTGTTGATCTTTAGAAAGTGGAAAATTATTAGAATTCAATAACAAGATTATGTAAATGAAGTGGATTAGAAACCATTTCATGAAAGCATCATTAAGTATTTACTGATCAAATTGGCAAAGAGATTACCCACCTTTTGATTTAACAAAAACAAATCTGCTATTCTCCACAACTGCGGGAGAACTGGACTGCTATGATATGGAAAGCCTTTGATAGTGAATTTCATGAATGTCAACAAAACTTCAGATTCATTCACAAATGGACAGATGCAGAGCACTAGAGAGGACCTGACTATGTTATTAGGCTACTCCCAGAATTATAGAGGTCACTCCAGACAGGAAGCATGCAAAAACTGGGAAAAGACAAATTTGAAGTCATAAAAGAAGGGTTGAAAACATATGTTGAGAACAAAGAAATCAGTTCAGGTTGAATAAATGGATTCTCCACATTGGACAAGCCTAGGATTGAAAGTTTGACATTTTCCCTAATAGCAGATAACAGTAATATATTGTGATCTTACAGACATAGGAAGAAGCTGAGGTAAAACACTGTGAATAGGGAAAAGTTATAACTATTTCTTCTAAATTGAAGAAAGATTTAGGCGTAAGATTTAGGAAGCTGAGGAAATTAACAAGGTCCAGGTAGTTCATGAAACTACCAGACTTGAATAGCTCAGAAAGTTATGAGATTCATAAGGTCCCTCACAAACATTATAAAGGCAGAAAACAGTTTCTGGAGAAAGGAGGCTCTTCAGTGAAGCAGCCTACAAGTTGGGCATTGAGCTCCATGGCTGCAGTTTTCCTGAGTCATCACCCATACCAGGATGGGATTTCTAGTGAAGAAGCTGCTGTATTTGAGTCGCCTGTGCTCCTATAATTAACTCAAATAATCTTAAACTAGACATGAAAGCAATCATTTCTTTGGTCAGTCATCATTGCCCTACATGAAATGAAAAGATGTGTTTACATTCTCCCAAGAAAAAGCCAAATAACAATCATGGCCATAATGTTTCTTTAAAGATTTCTTTGGTATTCACTCACAAAAAAAGAGTCATCTGATTAAAATCTTGGACAGAGTCCACATGCAGTTTAGTGGCAGGTGGCAAGAGAATGGGAAAAAGAAAAAAACAGCGGATGGAAGAACTGTATGAGTTACCACTAAAATCTCTAAATTTTGTTGCACGGCATGAGAATTTCAAGTCGCTTTTTCTGGGATAAAATAAGTCATTGTTTATGAGTAATGATTATTTTTCTCATAGTCAGTCGGCATCGCCAGCATCTCCATCAACTTTTTGACAAAAGGTTTTTCATAGTTATTATGCTATATGGTCCAAAGTGGTTCTTGTCAAGCCGCCAACACAGACTGACCGGATTCTCAGCACATATGAAAGCATGAACTTTTCTATTTCCTACTTCCCTCTTCCCCTTCTCTCCTTTTACACGTGTGTGAGCGTGCACACGCACCAGAGAGAGAAAGAAAGAAAGAGAGAGAGAGAGAGAGAGAGAACCTTAAATCCCTGGCAAGGATGGACAGCATGTACTCAATTCTGAGATGAGCAGAGGTATGTTTTTGCTTATTTTCCTTGGTAGTATTAAGTGAAAAGTAAAACAAAAATAGCACCAACATTACAAACAACTGCAACCTTTATATTTGGTATTCTGTACATATGTGTCTAATAAAGCCTGAAACTGTGCAAGGTATCACACTTCACGAGTCTGAACAGTTCCTATAACCTCAATTTATTTAAAGGGAAATATGCCACGAAATCACCGAAGACTGCAGAACTAAGAAGGATATTAAAATCTATTATTTCCTTGGAACAATCTGGCTATAAAAGACAGATTCACACAGAGGCTTAAATAGAAATGTAAAGCCAATTGGCAGAAGGACGTTAAGTACCAGAATCGATTAAGAAAATGTCTACTCCTGATGCACCAGCCGAGGACCATGCATGGAGAGGACCTAGGCCCCCTGCTCAGATGTAGCCGATAGGCAGCTCAGTCTCCATGTGGGTTCCCAAATAAGGGGAGCAGGGGCTGTCTCTGTCATGAACTCAGTGGCCCGTTCTTTGATCAATTCTCCCTGGTGAGGTGGCCTTGCCAGCCCACAGAGGAAGAGGATGCAGGAAGTCCTAATGAGACTGAATAGGCTGGCGTCAGATGGTAGGGGAGGAGGGCTCCCCCTATGGACCAGGGGAGGTGGAAACGAAGGTAGAGAAAGGGTAGGTGTAACTGGGAAGAGATGAGGGAGGGGGCTACAATTGGGATGTAAAATGAATAGATTATTTAAAAATACATTTAAGTTAAAATAAGAAAAAAAAAAACAAGAAAGCATCTACTCATGCATTGAAATGATATGGCAGAAACTCTAGGGAGACGGCGGCCAGCCTTAAAACTAAAGAGAAACTGAAGATAAGAGGGTAGGAGATCTACATCTTGCAGATATATTCAGCCACACAGAGAATAAGATTCAATCAACTCTGAATCAATGAAGTTTTGAAAACCCAACTGAAACAATGTGAAAACTTCCAGTAGAGGTAGACGCAGAGGAAGAGCGAAGGGAGCGATCACCAGTGATGTATCTACTGGCTGTCTTCTTAGACCTTCTACCAAAGAGTCAACTGAGTGAGAGACGTACTCACTAGCCCCTTCTCTCTCTGAGCACATATAAAGTATAAAGACTGCTGATACTCTCAGAATCACCAAGTTGATGGAAATAGAGACCAGTCAAATGTTCTAGAAGGAAAGACTAGCCTGAAAGGTTTCAAATTAAGCTACTTGGAAGGGCACTGTCAAATCTGTTGAGCTGCCTCAGAGTTGGGCAGTGTGCTTCACAATTCCAGGTTTTATGAAGTATCACCCATGCTAGGGTGGAATGTGGGTGATAGAGCTTTGTTTAAGTCATTTAGACTTTCTAAGCAATCTCCCCTCCATATGTCTGTAAGTAACACCAACAAAATTCATTGGTTCACCAACCTAGGCTTCGGTGGTATCCATGCTTTTGTCTGTCATCAGTTCTCCATCAATAATAGGTCAGGGGGTGAGTGCTATAAGCAGAGGAAATTAGATTGGCTCAAAGAAAATCGATATGCTCAAAGACAGCCAGAGACCTAGCATGGACTGGAAGAGAAACAGACACAACCAGGAAGAATAGAAAATATAGAGAGTAAGAGAGGATATGATCTTGTCAATAAAGGTGGAGTAGGTACTAATCCCTACTGTGAATAGAAGCTTCTCTAATGAGGGCTGAGTAATCTGTGAGCATAACAGTAAGTTATTAGGAGTGAGCTTAATACTATGTCCATTTAGCACAATGACAGTAGTAGGCTCTCCCCTATGGTCTATGACCTATTTAGCCACAGGCTCTTGACCTGACAGTGGATTTCCACTTGTTGGGTGAAATTTAAATATAATCATATTTAAGAACTCACATGTTCATGCCACTATTGCACGACTGGGCACATCTTTCCAGAACAGATATTATCATAGCTTCCTGAGGCTCACAGATCTATAAGATTAATGATTATAGATCTCTTTTGATAGCATGGATAGCACCCCCAGAATTATGGAACCTAACCCATAGGAATGATACTTCCATATCACTACCACGTTGATAGTCACAGGTTTTGTGTGACTCAGGTGCATTGTCTCTTCAACAATAGGGTCTAATTCTCAAGCTGTCAACAGTAATCAATAGCACTGACAATAGTTAAATAGAAAGTCCATTCTTGACACAAGGATTTTTGTTAGTAAGTGGTATCAAATTGAGGCATTGTTGCCTAGTTAAGGTTAACTCCATTTCAATTCTTTCTATATGTGTGTATTTATATTTATTTTAGGAAGCTTCTACAGTAGTAGGTATTGTACAATGATTACCTTTTTAGGAGCTATTGGTTAGTGAGGTCCCATAGATCCCCAAATAACACAAGCTATTGTCAATGCTATTGATATATAAGTATGGAGTGTGTGTGTGTGTGTGTGTGTGTGTGTGTGTGTGTGTGTGTGTGTATTTAGATTTAATAGAATGGGTTGCAGGCTATGGTCCATATGGCCCAGCCAGTTCAACCATGGCCTACAAATGGAAAATGCAAAAATCCGGTAGTTGTTCAGCCCATGAGGCTGAATGTCTCAGCTGGTCTTCAGTATATGACGAACCCCAAATAAGCAGACTCTAATGCCAGTGAAGGAATGGACTTGCCAGCAAGAGCAAGCAGGCAAAGAGAGAGGCATCCTTTCATATCCTTTACATAAGCTGCTATCAGAAGGTGTGGCCCAGATTAAAGGTGGCTCTTCTCACATGAAAAGATCTGAAGTAGAGCTGTATGCTCCTACCTCAAGAGATATGGTTAAAGTATATTCCAACGCTATATACATAAATGGAAAGAAGTGCATGGGTAGAAGTTGGGAGATATTTACATAAAAATACTGTCAGTGTTCTCCAGTAATCAGTGTGACTAAAACAATCTGCTCTCTACATGTTTTTATATATTTTTATTGCTTTAAACATTTTTCTAATATTTGTTTACAGTAAGCTACATTAAATTTGTTGATTTAATGTATAGTTTCATATATGTGAAATGCATTCATATTAGAAATATTATATGGTTGAATAAAATTTATTCTCAGTAAGAAAAAAAAGAGAAAGATCTGGTTAAAAGTGGGTCTTCCTACTTCAAGTGATTTAATTGAGAAAAATCCCTCACAGGAGTACCCTGCCACTTGGATTTTAGTTAATTCCAGATGCAGTCAAGTTGACAAGGAAGAATAGCCATTGCAATGGAGAACAGGGTGGATCTGGGAAGGATTAAAAGGGTGGATTTTATCAAAATTGTACGAATTGTATAAAATTCTAAAAGAACAAATAAAAATAAAATAAAATTTCTACATGTATGGGAAAACAGTAAGTAATCTTGCATTTCTTTTGTATGTATTGGAGATATCTGTGGTGAGGAATGTTGCTGTATATTTACTTAAAGGGGTACTCTAGCTTCTAGAGTCTAGACAGAGATCCTAGGGCAAGAATAGCAATGGAAGCAAAATATAGGAGACTGTTTCAAAGGTCCAAGATATCAACAACATTGATTGGGTCTTAGGTGGTAAGCTGTGGAAGCACAAAAAAAGTAATTAAATGTAGTTAGAAGGTCAAGTCAAAAGGCTTTGTTGTGAGTGGATATAACACAAAAGAACAGAAATCAAGGATGCTTCCCATTCATGGGGCTTGAGGAACAAAGGAAATAAAAACATGTTTCAACATCTACATAGTTTTTTTTTTAATTTTACTTTGATTGTGTTATGAAATACTATTCCAGACTACCCATCTTAAAAAAAAAAGAGTCTGGCAAATTCTTTAAAAACTAAATATGTACTTACTTGTAATCCTGGGCATTATTACAGAGAATTAAGAACATATGTCCATACAAAAATATATCTACAGATATGCAAATACCTTTATCTATAGTTCTTTCAAAGTAAAAACATTCAAAAGGAGTCCAAGTTGATAAATCACAAACATACTTGCACATCAGAATGTAGAAGTTGGCAGAATTCTCACATTGGTTCCCTGTCCTGTGGAGTGAGGGGGATTGTGGTTGGAAAGGCTAAATGGAAGCCTTTGCTATTGCCTCTGACAAGGAGAAGAGTGTGAAGTGAATAAAAGAAATCATATCGAATCCCTGAAGAAAGTTCAGGAATTAGTGCCACCATCAAGGACTTGGAAGATGCAGGCATGGTGGTCCCCTCCACATTTCCCTTTAACTCCCCTATCTGGACAGTGCAGAAGGCAGATAGACCATGGAGAATAACAGTTGACCACTGAAAACTCAGTCAAGTAGTGACTCTAATTGCAGCTGCTATACCAGATGCTGCGTCCTTACTTGAGCAGATTAGCACATCTTCTGGTACATGGCATGCAGCTATTGATCTAGCAAATGCCTTTTTCTTCAGTCTGTCCAAAAGGACCACCGGAAGCAATTTATTTTTATTTGGCAAGGCCAGCGGCATACCATTACAGTTTTACCTAAAGGAAATATTAACTCTCCAGCCCTGCGTCATAACTTAGTTTGAAGAGATTTGAATCATCTGTTTCTTCCACAAAATATCACACTGGTTCACTATATTGACAACATTATGCTAATTGGACCAAGTGATCAGGAAATAGCAACCGCTTTGAACTCATTGGTCACACATACACACATCAGAGAACAGGAAGTACATACAATCAAACTTCAGGGCCTTCTACCTCAGTGAAATACTCCAGTCTGTGGGGCATGCAGAGACATTCCTTTCAAGATGAAGGATGAGTTAATGTACCTGGCCCCTGCCACCACCAACAATATTCTAACAGTGGCCTCCTAGAATCCTGGAGACCACACATTCCTTTCTTGGGTGTGTTACCCTGGCCCATAAGCCATGAAACTCAGAAAGCTGCTAGTTTTTTTGTGGGGCCTAGAACAGAAGGCTCTTCAACAAGTCAAGGCTGCTGTGTCAGCAGCTCAACTACTTGGACCACATGACCCTCAGACCTAAAGGTACTTGAGGCATCAGTGGAAGATATGGATGCTCTTTGAAGACTTTGGCAGGCCTCTATGGGTGACTCACAAAGAGAGACATCTGGAATTTTGGAGCAAGGCTCTACCATCATCTTCAGACAATTTTCCCTCTGAGAGACAGCTCTTAGCCTGCTCCTGGCCCTTAGTGGAAATAGGACATTTGACAATGAGCCACCAAGTTATGATGAGACCAGAGCTGCCCATCATGTTCTGAGTTTTATCTGACCCATCAAGCACTAAAGTAGCAGGTGCGCAGCAGCAACCCGTTATCAAATGGAAGTGGTATATACATGATTAGCCCTGAGCAGGTTCTGAAGACACAAGCAAGTCACATGAAAAAAGTTGCCCAAATGCCAATAGTTTCTACCCCTGTTCCAGTGCTGTTTACTGCTAAGCGCGCACCTATAGCCTCCTGGAGTGTCCTCTGTGGTGGGTTGGCTGAAAAGAAGAAGACTGAGGCCTGATTTATTGATGGTTCTGAGTGTTTTGCAGTCAGCACTCAGAAAAGGACAGCTGCAGCATTACAACCCCTTTCTGGGACAGCCCTGAAAAAGACTGGCGATGGAAAATACCCAGTGAGCAGAAGTTCAGGTAGTGCACGTGGTCATACATTTGTTTTTCGAAAGGAGAAATGGACAGATGTGCAATTGTTTACTGATTCATGCAGCATTCTTCCTGACAGGCAGGTTATGTAACCAAGGAAGGTGTCCAAAAACAGAGGGACAGATAAAGAAGATACGGTATGCAGACTGCGCATGTGTGAAAGAGACAGGAAGAGGAAGGAGTTTTATGTGAAAAAACATAACTGCAACTGAGATATTAATTTTAATTAAATTAAGCAAGTCTCAGAAAGACTTTGTGTTTTCTTTCATTTATAGTCCTTGGGTTTAATATAGGTACATAAAGTCATACGTGTGTATATGTCATGAGCGCAGAGGAAAATCATCTAAGAGAATGAAGGCTCCTAATGGGAGGAGACAGGGAGAAGGCTGTGAAGGGCTACGTACAACGTACAAGTGTGTTGAAATGTCCTTACATAACACAGTGTCATAGGTAATGAATACATATGAAGACTTATTATGAAACATAACTAAATTAAAACTCTTAATTAAGGACATCTTAATTAATAAAACTCTTAATTACGATGTCCTTTAAAGGGTGAATGGGCAAACAGTGATGGTCCAAACCACAAAATGAAACCCAGAAGAAAACAACTGATAAATTCCATTTACATTCATCTCAAATTGGATGTATAAAAGGCAACTTTTAAAAGTTTTGTTTCACATGATTGTTATGATATCTTAAAAATCACAAGATCATAAAGATGGAGAATAAATTATTCTCAATAGACTGCGGAGGGCAGTAAAAGACGTGTAAAAAAAACCTGTGGTATTAAGAGAACTGAAAAAATCTGCACACCTAAATAAGGTGAGCTAGAAGGACCCTGGGTAAGATGATCCATCCTCACTCAGAAAGGCAAACGGGATGGACAATGGAAGAAGGAGAAAACAAGAAAGAGGACAGGAGCCTACCACGGAGGGCCTCTGAAAGACTCTACCCAGCACTGTATAAAAGCAGATAACGAGACTCATAAACAAACTTTGGGCAGTGTGCAAGGAATCTTATGAAAGAAGGGAAGATAGTAAGACCTGGAGAGGACAGGAGCTCCACAAGAAGAACAACAGAACCAAAAAATCTGGGTCCAGGGATCTTTTCTGAGACTGATACTTCAACCAAGGACCATTCATGGATATAACCTAGAACCCCTGCACAGATGTAGCCCATGGCAGCTCAGTATCCAAGTGGGTTCCCTTGTAAGGGGAACAGGGACTGTCTCTGACCTGAACTCAGTGGCTAGCTCTTTGAGCGCCTCCCCTGAATGGGGGAGCAGCCTTGCCAAGCCACAGAGGCGGACAATGCAACCAATTTTGATGAAATAAGCTAAGGTCAGATGGAAGGGGAGGAGGACCTCCCATCTATGGACTTGGAAAGGGGCATAAGAGAAGATGAGGGAGGGAGGGTGAGATTGTGAGGGAGGAAGAAGGGGACTAAGCTGGATACAAAATGAATAAACTGTAATTAATATAAAAATAAAAATTTAATTAAAAATTCATAATATGAAATGTTACATTCACAACTTAAAGGAGTAAGTTATTCATATTTTGAATTAAATAAAAACTACTATTGGTGATTTTATTTCCACCCAGTCATTTTCAATGTACATTATATACAAGTGTTTTAACCAAAAAAACTAATTTTACAATACATGTAAAAATATGGGTTAGTTAAAATATTTTTGAAGAAGCAGAAAATAAAAGATTTTCTTCCCCCTCAAAAAAATAATCTTTTCTGTTTTGTTTTGCTTTTTGTGTTTGTGTTGGTTACTTTTCTATCATGGTATAAAACAGCATGACCAAGACATCGCGTGGAAGAAATAACTCATTTGGGCTTCTAGCCCAGAAGGTTAGAGTCCATGATGGTGGTGCGAAAGCATGGAAGCAGGAGCAGGAATCTGAATGCTCACATTTTGAAGGTCAGGTAGGTAGCAAAGAGAGCCTCCAGTGACACACTGCCTCTTACATGGCCACACCCCCTAAGCCTCCCTCCCAGGACCATCAATCAGGGACCAAGTGTTCCAAGGGACATTTCACTCCCGCCACCACAGTCCTGGAGGTCAGAGTCAGGGCCTTTCAGGCTATGCAAGCACACTCCCACTAACCTACGTCCACAGCTCCCAATCCCGTATCTTAATTGTGAGAACAGTGATAAGACTCGGCACCTGTGGCAAAACATAGACTGTAAATTCTGATACTGTATCCCAGGGATGAGAGAAGAAAATCGGGAGGAAGCAAACAGAGCCTTTCTCTGCACAGGCACGGCGGCTTCTGGTGCTTTTGTAATTACTTCAGAATAAAAAGGTCACCAAACACTAGATGTGGGTAAGTGTCCGGGAACCTGGACTTCATAGTTGTCAAAAGCAGCGTCATGCCGAATTCTACATTTGACAAAACGTTTTCTTTGTCATATCATTGCCTGAACATCTTTTAAATAGGAGTATCCATTGAATTGATCGTGGGAGATGTCCGTGTACAGAACACAAACCCTTTCCCCCACCCCAAGACTGCTAGAATAGATAACACTCGCGTTCTAATCCTCCCCCTCTCGGAAAACCTAATCCAGACTTACAACCCGGGAATTTTTGGCTCTCTGGCTGTACACACGGTGAATAAAGTAAGGAACTACACACTTAATAACACTGGTGCTCCAGAGACTTACCAACACTCTCAACAATGAATACTTAGACAGGGATTCTCAACCTGTGGGTCGCAACCCCCCCCCCCCCCCCGGGGTTACATACCAGGTATGCCCGCATATCAGATATTTATACTATGATTCATAACTGTAGCAGAATTCCAGTTATGGAGTAGCAACCAAAAGAACTTGGACGGTAAGAGTCACTACAACATGAGGAACTGTATTAAAGGGTTGCAGCATTTGGACAGTTGAGAACGGCTGAACTCTAACATCTTTCTCATGAATGTCCATATTTTTGGAGCCTCAAAAAAAAATGAAATGAAAAGAAGATTTACACCACATTATACCAAACACCAATGCTAACAACTTCAAGGCTTAGTTAGGAAATATCTTAACACTGACCACATCCTCAGCACAACCTTAAAATTACACCAGGTTTCTGGACTAGGCTTGAAGGAATCATCTAGGGCAGCCTAAGGGTGGAAATGCCTGGAAACTTTCCTTTGAGACATTTTAAAACGGCATCTAATGTCTGTCCCTCTTTCATTTCTGGAACTCTGATACTGTTCAGTCAGAATGTAAGGCAGAGAACATGCTCTTTAGCTCTTTGAAAGGGCATTCTCCTTTCAAGAGCATCAGCAAGTCCCTGTACTCAGGCATACACACTGCTAAAGGCCTTCAGTTCACCAACCCTTTCACTCTCTGGCAAAACTCAACCGACTTCAGTGTTTGTCAAAAGGCTACATTTATGAACTGCTTTTCACTACCCTTCATTATAAAAAAAAATACATCTAACTGTATCCTTAAGTCCGCTTTAATTCAGAAATTCAGTTATTGACTAAAATATTTTCTAACTATGGTCTTATATCACATCCCATCTGCTTTTTTAGGAATCCAACTGCCAACAAAACCTACAGAATGCGCCAGACACCTCCTGTCTAGATACCAGAGCTAGTTCCTTCTCAAGAGCTGCTAGGCACAACACCACGAATGGAATCCAGTCACAGACATCCCAGTCTGAGTTTTCTACCATCCCCCGCACATGCGCAGTTTTTCATGTGCTAGTGTATTCCAAAGAGAAAAACACATTTCTTGCATCTCTGATTTTCCAGGGCTGCATCAAAAGTAAACCAGTGGCAAGTGATTTTAGTTTAAACCTTTCATAAGAAAAAGATCGTTTCAATCCGGTCAGAGTTTAGAGGCAGGAAAAAAAAAATTGCAAACACTAAAATTAATAGAGAAAGCAAAAACGGTACTTACAGCCAACCATCATCATGGCCACTGAGAACATCTTTTCCACGTCTGTGGTTGGAGCTATATTTCCAAATCCTATGGTTGTAAGGCTCGTCATGGTGAAATAGAGGGAGGAGACATACAGGGAGTCCTTGCTGGGTCCTCCTTCCCAGATCCCAGCACTGGTATTGTAGCGATACGGAGTCCCAATGCTCAAGGCCAACTGGTAGAGCCAGCTGTCTATTTGAATGGTGTTGGTGACTTCATCAATGACTTCATAGTCTCCGATGCTGTACCAGATGCAGGCCAGCCAGTGAGCAACCAGTCCAAACACACACACCAGGAGCACAAGGACCGCCGCTCCATATTCCAGGTAATGGTCCAGTTTCCTAGCAACTCGGCCCAGGCGTAAGAGGCGGACCACTTTTAAAGAACTGAAGAGACTGCTGATTCCCTGTGCAAGTGGAAAAAAAGGTAAATGACAATGGGAAACAATGTAATGGGCTACCCTTATGAATTTGATCACCCAATTATAAACGAAAAGCATGCGTGTAAGAAAACTCTGTTTTTTTTAATTTTATTTTTCTTTTAGTTACAATTTGTTAACTCTGTGTCCCAGCTGTATCCCGCTCCCTCATTCCCTCCCTCTCCCCAACTCCCTCCCTCTTCTCCTCCCTGCCCCTTTCCAAGTCCACTGATAGGGGAGGACCTCCTCCCCTTTCATTTGACCCTGTTTTATCAGGTATCTTCAGGGCTGGCTGCAAAGTCCTCCTTTGTAGCCTAACAGGACTGCTCCTCCCTGGGGTGGGGGGGGGGGGAGGTCAAAGAGCCTGCCCTTGAGATCCTGTTAGAAATAGTCCGTGTTCCCCTTACTTTGGAAAACTACTTGGTTACTGAGCTACCACGGGCCACATCTGAGCAGAAGTTCTAGGTTATATTCATAGATGGTCCTTGGTTGAGTGTCAGTCTCAGAAAAGACCCTGTGCCCGGATATATTTGGTCCTTGTAGAGCTCCTATCCTTTCCATATCATACTAACTTCCCTTCTTTCATATGATTCCCTGCACTCTGCCGAGGGTTTGGTTATGAGTCTTAGTGTCTGCTTTGAAACACTGCTAGGTAGAGTCTTTCAGATGCCTTTTGTGGTAGACTCCTGTCATACATTCAATGCACATCCCATTTGTCTTTCTAAATGAGGATTGATCATCTTCACCCATGTCCACTTTCTTGATTATCTTCTTTAGGTGTGTAGATTTCATTATGTTTATCATATCTTGTAGGTCTATATAAGTGAGTATATACCAAGTTGGGCTAATATCCAGTATATATAAAGAACTAAAGAAGCAGAAAAGCAACAAACCAAGTAATCCCATTAAAAAAATGGGGAACGGAGCTAAACAGAGAATTCTCGAAAGAGGAACATCAAATGGCAGAGAAACACTTAAAGAAATGCTCAACCTCATTAGCCATTAGGGAAATGCAAATCAAAACAACCCTGAGATTTCACCTTACACCCATCAGAATGACCAAGATGAAAAACTCAAGGGACAACACATGCTGGAGAGGTTGTGGTGAAAGGGGAACCCTCCTCCATTGCTGGTGGGAATGTAAACTGGTACAACCACTTTGGAAGTCAATCTAGCGCTTTCTCAGACAATTAGGAGTAGTGCTACCTCAAGACCCAGCTATACCACTCCTAGGTATATACCCAAAATTTGCTCAAGTACACAATAAGGACATTTGTTCAACCATGTTTGTAGCAGCTTTATTTGTAATAGCCAGAACTTGGAAACAACCCAGATGTCCATCAACGGAGGAATGGATACAGAAATTGTGGTATTTTTACACAATGGAATACTACTCAGTAATCAAACAGGAGGAAATCGTGAAATTTGCAGGCAAATGGTGGGATCTAGAAAAGATCATTCTGAGTGAAGTATCCCAGAAGGAGAAAACTCTGGTTTTAAGTAAGCAAGAAAAAGCCAAAATGATAAATATTTTTTCTTTTAAATGTAAATTCTATCCCACCCAGGAATAGAATATTGCAATAGAGGAATATCGAATGGCTGAAAAACACTTAAAGAAATGTTCAGTTTCCTCAGTCATCAGGGAAATGTAAATCAAAATGACCCTGAGATTTCACCTCATACCCATCAGAATGACTAAGATCAAAAACTCAAGTGACAGCACATGCTGGAGATGATGTGGAGAAAAGGGAAACCTCCTTCATTGCTGATAGGAATGTAAACTTGTACAACCACATTGGAAATCAATATGGCTCTTTCTCAGATAATTAGGAATAGTACGACCTCAAGATCCAGCTATACCACTCCTGGGCATATATCCAAAATATGCACAAGTATACAACAAGGACATTTGCCCAACCATGTTCATAGCAGATTTATTTGTAACAGCCAGAAGCTGGAAACAACCCAGATGCCCTTCAGTTGAGGAATGGATACAGAAATTGTGGTACATTTACACAGTGGAATACTACTCAGCAATTAAAACAAAAAAGGAAATCATAAAATTTGCAGGCAAATGGTGGGAACTAGAAAAGGTCATACTGAGTGAGGTAACCCAGAAGCAGAAAGACACACAGGATATATACTCACTTATAAGTAGATGTTAAACATATAGGAAAAACATAGTAAAATCTGTTCACCTAAAGAAGCTAAACAAGAAGGACACTGGCTAAGATGCTCAGTCCTCATTCAGAAAGGCAAAGGGGATGGATATCAGAAGAGGGGGAAGACAGGGAATAAGACAGGAGCCTACCACAGAGGGCCCTTGAAAGACTGTTCCATGAAGGGTGTCAAAGCAGATGCTGAGACTCATAGCCAAACCTAGGGCAGAGTACAGGGAATCTTATGAAAAAAGGGGAAGACAGAAATACCTGGAGAGGACAGGAGCTCCACGGGAGACCAACAGAACCAAAAAATCTGGACACGGGTATTCTCTGAGGCTGATACTCCAACCAAGAACCATTCATGGAGATAACCTAGAACCCCTGCACAGATGTAACCCATGGCAGCTTAGTGTCCAAGTGAGTTCCCTAGTAATGGGAACAGGGACTGTCTCTGAACTTAGTGGCTGGCTCTTTAATCACCTCCCCCTCAGGGAGTGTAGCCTTACCAGGCCATAGAGGAAGAAAATGCAGTCACTCCTGATGAGACCTGATAGACTAGGATCAGATGGAATGGAAGGAGGACCTTCCTATCAGTGAACTTGGAGAGGGGCATGGAAGGAGAAGAGGGAGAGAGGGTGGGATTGGGAAGGGATGAGAAAGAGGGCTACAGGTGGGATACAAAGTGAATAAACTGTAATCAATAAAATAAAAAATATTGTCATTAGCTAAGAACTGTTCAATCTAAGAGAATTATAATTTTCAAATGCATTCTGCACTGAGTATAGATAAAGAGGTGGTATATTCAGGCCCTTTCTTTTTTCTTGCTATGAAAGTTTTCATTTAGTCTTTATTTTCTAAAAGTTTAAAAACTTCAAACCTTCTGAATAAGGAAACCCAGTCTGACTAGTGAAGAAACAATAAACACTTCAGTGCATACAGGGACAAGAAACAAAGATCATTATTCCCACTGTCCCAGCCTGGATGAATAGAGCTAACCCTAGGGTTTGTACACAGACTCCAAATTCCCACCGTTCTCTAACAGTCATAAAGAACTTATCCAAAAAATAAAAAAAAGAGCAGAAAGACATTCACATTTTGTTAAGAAACATATTGAACTCAAGGAATGTCCCAGAGTCAGTTTTTCAGAAGCATATGATAGGTTACCAGGGGAGGAGGGTGGAGGGGTAGAGAGGCAGGGAAAATGCATTCCTGACACAGGTTGAAAAACAGAGGAAAATTAAAGCAATGACCTGGATCCTCTCACCTGCAAATCAAGTGAAAGCCATGAGCTCCTCACCATGAAATCCATTCCCCAGATGGCAGACAAAGCAACCATCCTAACCTACTCTGACTGGCAGGCTGGAACCGATATGACATCAACAGAATTCTAATCACAGAATGGTGAAGTTCTTGACATTTAAGGCAAAATAAAATAAAATAAAATAACAGTTTCAGAATATGTGTTTTTTTTTTTTAATCTTGGAAATTTTGAAAAGAAAAAGAAAACCAGAACACAAGATGCAGAAGCACCTCATCCTGAAGACAAGAACCATTCGGTAGAGAAGGCCATTCCAGCAGTTTCGTTTCCACCTGGCTCTCTTTAGGCTAGCCTCAATTTCACTTGCCAGCTCTCAGATGTCATGTCATATCAACAACCCGGAAATAAATTCCCTTTTCATTTGAACAGCTGGAGTAAAAGTAAGAGTAAAGTAAAAGAACTGTAAGTGGTTAAAAGAAGTAAAGTTAGTGCTGAGGAGACAACTTAGCCCGTGGAGGGCTTGCTGCTCTAGTATGGGCAACCAGAGCTTAATACCCAGAAACCTTGTAAAAGAGGTCAGGCTTGGTGGCCTGTGCTTGGAATCCCAGCACCAGGGAGGCAGAAACGGGAAGATACAGTCCCTGGTGGGAGACACTGCTTCAAAACTGAAAATAAGGTTGACAGTGTTTGAGAAGCAATTCATCAGTATACACACACACACACACACACACACACACACACACACACAAACATTTATGCATAAACACCAGAGAGAAGAAATGAAGGAAGGAATGAAGGAGGGGGGAAGGAGGAAGGGAGGGAGGGAGGGAGGAAGGAAGGAAGGATGAAATTAAGACAAATAGGCATTACACAGTGAGAACAATGTTATATAAAGTTCAAGACAGCTCAGAAATGCTCAAACATGGAGATGTATGATTGTATACAAGAAAGAAAATAAGGGCTTGTGGAGGACTTCTGTATGCCGGGGCTTTGGGCTGAGTGCTGGGGACATTAAGATAAATATGCCTTGCCTCTGCTTTAAAGGAATTCATAATTGAGATGCATGAAAACTCAGACTTCAATTTTTTTAAAAAAAAATTAAATGCTGCTGTGGATGCCCTTTTCTAGGTAGCTTAAATGTGTGAAGAAATGGCGGAGCTTTTTTAAATGTTCCATAGGAAAAAAAAATCGTTTTTGTTTGAATTCTTCTCCATTACAAACAGAAGGAAAACCACATTATCCCATTGGACTAATACATTGCCACAAGCCCCAGCTAGAATGCGCGAATGAGAATCTACTAGAATGGGAGTCCCAGAGACATAGAAGATGTATCCACAAGGGATCAGGCCTGCCTGGAGCACAGCTGCTTTTGGGGCCGCCTATTCGAAAGCATGTTTTCCACAGCCTGGCCCGACTTCACTTCAATAATACATTTGGTGCTTTGTGAACACAGGGTCGGTCATAGCTTCTATAGTTGCCTTTTTCTCTTTCACTTACCTTTTTTCATTCTTTATTAATTACACTTTATTCACTTTGTATACCCCTGTGGTTCCCTCCCACCTCCCGTCCCAATCCCTCCCTTCTTCCATCCTCTGCATGCATGTCCCTCCCCAAGTCCACTGATAGGGGAGGTCTTCTTTTCCTTCCTTCTAATCCTAGTCAATTAGGTCTCATCAGGAGTGGCTGCATTGTCTTCTTCTGTGGCCTGTCGTCTTACCTTCCCCTTCAGGGGGAGGATATTAAAGAGCAGACTAATCAGTTCATGTCAGAGACAGTCCCTGTTCCTATTACAATGGAACCCACTTGGATACTGAACTGCCATGGGCTACAACTGTGCAGGGGTCTTAGGTTATCTCCATGCATAGTCCTTGGTTGGAGTATCAATCTCAGGAAAGACCCCTCTGCTCAGATTTTTTGGTTCTGCTGCTCTCCTTGTGGAGTTCCTGCCCTCTCCAGATCTTACTGTTTCCCACTTCTTTCATAAGATTCCCTGCCCTCTGCCCAAAGGTTGACTGTAAGTCTCAGCATCTGCATGGATAGTCTGAAGGGCAGAGCCCCTCAGAGGTCCTCTGTGTCAGGCTCCTGACTTGTTCCCTCTTTTCTCCTTCTTCTGATGTCCATCCTCTTTGCCTTTCTGGATAGTAATTGAACATTTTAGCAAGAGTCCTCCCTCTTGATTAGTTTCTTTAGGTGTACAGATTTTAGTAGGTTTATCCTATATTATATAACTATATGAGTGAGTATATACTGTGTGCATCTTTCTCCTTCTGGGATAGCTCACTCAGGATGATCTTTTCCAGATCCCACCATTTACCTGCAAATTTCATGATTTCCTTGTTTTTTGTTGCTGAGTAATATTCCATTGTGTAGATATACCACAATTTGTGCATCCATTCCTCCACTGAGGGGCATCTGGGCTGTTTTGAGCTTCTGGCTATTACAAATAAGGCTGCTACAAACATGGTTGAGCAAATGTCCTTATTGTGTACTCGAGACTCTTTTGGGTATATGCCTAGGAGTAGTATAGCTGGATCTTGAGGAAGCACTATTCCTACTTGTCTGAGAAAGCACCAGATTGTTTTCCAGAGTGGTTGTACAAGTTTACATTCCCACCAGCAGTGGAGGAGGGTTCCCCTTTCCCCACAACCTCTCCAGCATGTGTTGTCACATGAGTTTTTTATCTTAGCCATTCTGATGGGTGTAAGGTGAAATCTTAAGGTTGTTTTGATTTGCATTTCCCAGGAGACCAGAACAGAACACCAACAGCACAGGCTCTAAGAGCAACAATCAATAAATGGGACCTCATAAAATTGAAAAGCTTCTGGAACCAAAGGACAACGTCGTCAGAACAAAACGACAGCCTACAAATTGGGAAAGGATCTTCACCAACCCTATATCTGACAGAGGGCTAATATCCAGTATATATAAAGAACCAAAGAAGTTAAACAGCAAAAACTCAAGTAATCCAATTTAAAAATGGAGTACAGAGCTAAACAGAGAATTCTCAATAGAGGAATATCGAATGGCAGAGAAACACTTAAAGAAATGCCCAACCTTCACAGGGGTCTTTCCTGAGACTGATACTCCAACCAAAGACTATGCATGGAGATAACCTAAGACCCCTGCACAGATGTAGCCCATGGCAGTTCAGTATCCAAGTGGGTTCCATTGTAATAGGAACAGGGACTGTCTCTGACATGAACTGATTGGCCTGCTCTTTAATTACCTCCCCCTGAGGGGGAAGCAGCATTACCAGGCCACAGAAGAAGACAATGCAGCCACTCCTGATGAGACCTAATTGACTAGGATCAGAAAGAAGGAAAAGAAGACCTCCCCTATCAGTGGACTTGGGAGGGACATACATACAGAGGATGGAAGAAGGGAGGGATTGGGACGGGAGGAGGGAGGGAACCACAGGGGGGATACAAAGTGAATAAAGTGTAATTAATAAAGAAAAAATCAAAATAAAAAAAGATTAAAGCTACTTTTCTCTACAAAAAAAGAAAAAAAGAAAAAAAAAAGAAATGCTCAACCTCATTAGCCAACAGGGAAATGCAAATCTTTAACTTATTTTTAACCAATTTCCCAACTGGCATCCTTTGCAAAATCACCTTCCAAGGCTACCCTTCTCCACATTTCTCTATGTTCTGGGATTCTCATCATGCATGTCTCTAGACCTTTTAAGGTTTCCCCTGTCTTTTTCATTTTCCTTTTTCTTCAAGATGTATTATATTTTATTAAGACTCTCTATAAATAGATGATATAATATGTAAAAAATAATTACTAGTTTTTCCAGGAATCCAAGTCTGTTTTTAAGAAATTTTTTTAATTAGAAATTAGTCATTCAGGAAATGCAAATCAAAACAACCATGAGGTTTCACCTCACACCCATTAAGATGGCTAATATCAAAAGTCAAGTGATTATGCATACTGGAGAGGATGTGGAGAAAGGGGAACTATCCTCCATTGCTGGTGGGAATGTAAACTTGTACAATCACTTTGGAAATCAATTTGGTGCTTTCTCAGACAATAAGGAATAGGGCTTCCTCAAGATCCAGCTATACCACTTCTAGACAAATATCCAAAAGATGCCCAAATACACAGCAATGACATTTGCTCAACGATGTTCATAGCAGCTTTATTTGTAATAGCCAGAATCTGAAAACAACCCAGATGTCCATCAATAGAGGAATGGGGACAAAAATTGTGGTACATTTACACAATGGAATACTACTCAGCAATTAAAAACAAAGAAATCATGAAATTTGCAGGCAAATGGTGGGAATGAGAAAAGATCATCCTGAGTGAGGTAACCCAGAAGCAGAAAGACACATATGATACATACTCACTTATAAGTGGACATTAGCCATATAATATAGGAAAAACATACTAAAATCTATAGTCCTAAAGAAGGTAAACAACACGGAGGAATCTAGGGAAGAGGCTTATAATCCTCATTCAGAAGGGCAAACAGGTTAGACATCAGAAGTAGGAGAAGACAGGGAACAGGGCAGGAGCCTTCCATAGAGGACCTCTGAAAGACTCTACCCAGCAGGTATTGAAGCAGGTGCTGAGACTCATAGCCAATCTTTGGGCAGAGTGCTGGAATCCTTATGGAAGAAGAGGGAGACAGGAACCCCACAAGGAGAACAGCAAAGCCAAAATACAAGGGGCCTGCAGAGACCAATATTCCAAAGGAGAACTATACATGGAGGACCTAGATCTCCTGTTCAAAGGAAGCCCCTTTGGCTGCTCAGTTTCCAAGTGGATTCCCTAGTAAGAGGTACAGGGGATGTCTCTGATATGAACTCTGTGGCTGGCTCTTTGATCACCTCCCCCTGGGGGGTGCAGTCTTGCCAGGCCACAGAGGAAGATGATGAAGCCAGTCCTGATGAGACCTGATAAATTAAGGTCCTCCCCTATCAGGGGACTAGGGAAAGGGCATGGGGGGAGAAGAGGGAAGGTGGGTGGGACTGGAAGGAGACAAGGGAGAGGACTGCAGTGGGGATCAAAATGAATAAATTGTAATAAATAAATATATAAATAATTTTTAAAAGAAAATTTTGTTATTCTTTTAACTTTTATTAATCACACTTTATTCACTTTGTATCCCCCCCATAAACTCCTCTCTTCCCCTCCTAATCCTACTTTCCCTTCCCCTTTTTCACTCATGCCCCTCCCCAAGTCCATTGATAGGGGAGGTCCCCCTCTCCTTCCTTCTGATCTTAGTCTATCAGATCTCATCAGGAGTGGCTGCATTGTCATCTTCTGTGGCCTGGTAAGGCTGTTCTTCCCTCAGGGGGAAGTGATCAAAGAGCAGGCCAATCAGTTTATGTCAGAGGCAGCCCCTCTTCCCATTACTATGGAACCCACTTGGACACTGAACTGCCATGGGCTACATCTGTGCAGGGGTTCTAGGTTATCTCCATGCATGGTACTTGGTTGGAGTATGAGTCTCTGGAAAGACCCCTGTGTTCAAATTTTCTGGTTCTGTTTCTCTCCTTGTGGAGTTCCTGTCCTCTCCAGATCTTACTATTTCCCACTTCTTTCATAAGATTCAATGGATCATCCCGAGTGAGCTGTCCCAGAAGCAGAAAGACACACATGGTATATACTCACTCATATAGACATATAATATAGGATAAACCTACTAAAATTTGTACTTCTAAAGAAACTAATCAAGAGGGAAGACTCTGGCTAAAATGCTCAATCCCTATCCCGAAAGGCAAAGAGGATGCACATCAGAAGAAGAAGAAAACAGGAAACAAGTCAGGAACCTGCCACAGAGGGCCTCTGAAAGCCTCTGCCCTGCAGACTATCAATGCAGATGCTGAAACAGAAACCACTCTTGAATTTCGCACGCAAGAGGCAAATGCTGTCTCCTCCACATTTCCTTGTGAAACCTCATGGATTCCAGAGGTCTGAAGGGCAGAGGGGTGCTTCACTTCTCTCAGCTCGGTTCCTTATCCCTTGTCCTGTAATGCACATCACTGTTGCCCACCTGGTCTCTGAGCCTCGATTTTTCCTTTTTCTTATAGATCAGCCTCGCAAGCCCTGGCTGCTCTCTGTTCAAGGTGCCTGAGAGCAACATTTACCCAGATTACACATCTATCAAAATGGTTTTTTTTTTTGTTTTTTTGTTTTTTTTTTTTTTTTTTTTTTTTTTTGCTCCTATGGCCATACTTTTGTCATGGTTCCATGTTTTGTTTCATGCTAGCCATAGTCGCTGCTGGTATATTTGTTGTGCTCGTGTAATGGGAATAACCTCTATGCCCTCTAAGTGCCAATCACAGTGTACAAGCTGCCAGGATAGAATCGTTAAGGTGTACATCTGTCTAATCGTGTGCCTTTCTGACCTAAAACCGTTCTCTGCTACCTTATTATTCACGGGATTAAATATGACTTGCCTACCTTGATCACCTGGCGCTAACCTCCCACGGCCACTCCTCTATATGACTGGCAGGCTGCTGCAGGATCTACTCATCGCAGTGAACAGAATCCCAGGCTATGCCATACCTTGTTACATACGGGTCATTCCCTCTACTTAAATAATCCTTGCCTCCCATTTTCTTGGCTGCTACGGAGCTTATGTCATGGCAAATATTCTCTCCTCCACTGTCCTCATTGTCACGCTCTTGCCTCGTTTATTTGCCAAAACAACTCCATGTGATAAGTATCAAGAAAACACGGTCCAGAAAAGTTTAGTCATTTCAAAGAGTTCACATAGCTAATAACGGAAGGATCTAAGAACACACATGAGCAATCTGGCTTCAGACTCCTTGCTCATCCCGAAACTAAGGACGCCAAGAGCACATGCACTAACCTGCAAGCTGGCTCAAAGGAGGAGCATTCTTTCTCTACAGGACAGAATAAAAGATAACATACCTAACCCCCTTTGGCAGGACTCAATCACAGCAGAGGTCCACAGAGGATGGTCTGCGGAGGTCTGTAGACCCTGAACAGACTGGCAAGACATTCCATTTTACAGTAGTGGGATTCTGACCTTCATTGCTCACAGAGGAGCAGAGAGGCTTCAAGGTCCCAGCAAGCAAGCAATGCAGCATCACCCAGGCACAGCCCTCAAGCTTCTAACACATCCTTCCTTCGCAATAACCACATGTTTTGAAGTCTTCCTGTCCAAACCCCATCACATCCCACGTAATCCCAACAATAAGAACCTTGCTAAACACCAGAACTGAACATATCTTCTAAGGCCTCATCAGCATTTAAAGTTAAACACACTCTCTACCTGCTGGGCTTTGATACCCACAGCAGAAGAGAGAGTGTAGACACTCTAGGTCATTTTCTACTATTAGTCAATCCATTCATTGTTTCAGGTAATCAGAAACTGCTACCCAAAGTTTACAGACAAATAATTCAGTTGGCTCTGTTTTATTCTTGTTGATGTTTTGGTTTCAGTTTTGATTTTTATAATGTATGCTTTATTTTCCCGAGACAAGGTTTCTCTGTGTAGCCTTTAGTGTCCTGTGCCTCACTGTGTAGTACAGGCTGGCTTCGAACTCACAAAGATCCACCTGCTTCTGCCTCCTGAATGCTGGTATTAAAGGTGTGCACCACCACTGAAGGGCTCAATTGACTCTGTTTAGAAACTATCCTTCATTATTTTTTATCAAAATGAATCTCATGCAATCATTACAAATAAAAACTCAGAATTATTGCAAGCCAAATGTCTACCCCTGAAGAATAGATAAGGGATGCTATCTTCATTCAATGGACTACTATTTTAAAAATAAACCAGAATTATGCCCAATAACATGAATAAGTATAAACATATTATATTGAACAAAATCAATAAGACACCAAAGAGTGGGTAGGTTTGCCTTGTGAGTTTCACGAGCTGTATGCCTAATGGTGATGGGATTCTCTTTGGAAGACCCTATGATCTTGCCTGTAATGCTAGAATATCACTAGGTATATGTTGAGATGAACCTTCACTTACACTATTGCTAGAGAGCAGGATTAGCCAAGCTCTGTACCTAAACAAAGTCTTTTCTGATCTTATGGCTCATTCCTATGACCTGTACAATGGGCCACAAATTGGATTCAATTCATTGGTAACTTTAAGTTTACTCCTCTGATAATATTTGAAAATACTTTTTACAGACTTGTCTTCAAAAACTTCTCTCTTATTTCATCCATATTTTTAGTAACAATTTCTTGATGCTCTCTTTTCCACCGGTGTTAAGGGTTGATTCATTTTCTGCTTCATTTCCCTCCAAACTTTGCGGTCCTTTTGTGCTCTCCTCTGCACCCCATGGCTTTCTGCCTTATTCTAACCTCTGATATCTCACAGCTCAGGTCCCTGATGAAAATAAAAAAAAAATTACCAAACACAGCAAATGAGTAATAGAACACAGCAGGGTTCATGGGGAAATCTCAGTCCTTGCATCCGCCTTCCCCATCCTTGCCAGTTTCCTCCCTTGACAAGCCCCACGGGCCATAGTAGAGTAAGGAACATCCTAGAGCATGAGCAATCCCCATGCCATGAACTCTTCCATTGTTTTGTGTATTGCTACATTATGAAGTATTAGGAACTAATCCTAGCAATAATAAAACCATCTAAAGTACACACCAGTTCGTTCAGTTTACCATCATTCACAATAGTAGATGTGAAACTCAGCCAGTATTTCTTCCTGTTTTCTTCCTTTCCATGTTGGGTAAACATAAGAAAAATAATCAAAGGACTTTCTTGTCCAAGGGTCCCATGACAATTAAGGGGGAAAAAAGAGCAGATATTGAAACAGTGTCTTGCTGTAGGGTTTTTCACCTCTACTTGCTGTCTTGCAACACAAGATTCTGTGACAAACCATTTTTTTTTAACCAAGGGGGTATTATTTCTCTTCTTATTGTATCGGTTCCCCTCTGCAAAGGACTTGTAACCATCCCATTAATATTTTAGAGCCCTTGCATCGGAACCAGCTTTCCGGCTTATTTCTCTCAGCAGAATGTGATATGAACGTCACTGTATCAGTTCCAAATCTAGACCGCAAATCCCTTGCACTGGTCTTTGAAGCCCACCAAGCTACCATGTGAAGAAGACCAAGCCTTTGGTCAAGAAAAGAGGAGAGAAGCAGCCCTTTACATCATGAGCTTCAGTCAACTCAGCAGCCACTACTGACATATGGGTGAACTTGACAGAAATAAGCCCAAAGCACAACTACTCAATCATCTGTTATAATTTTTTAAAAAATTCATACTTGCATTGCAGAAGAATGCATAAATATCTATCTGACACAATAAATCTTAACCAGCACCACCAAGCAGGTAAGACATAGGCCTACAAATGGAAGCAATATTTAATATACAATTCTTAGGTATTGTTTGTCTATTACATTAGAAAATATGTTGCTATTATACTTTACTTGGATCCCTAAAAATCAATTCTCCATACTGGGGAAATCAAAGTTATGACCACATATACCTTAAAAGTATTTTTGAAATCCAGTCTTACCTAAAACCTCATCACTACTGTAAGTGGGTCCAGTGTAAATAGTCCTTTCAATAAACCGACATTAGAAGTCGTCTCCAATTTATCTGCAAGAATTTCCCCACTTCTCAGATATCTATTCCCATGGATACAATCTGAAATGCATCACATCTATGTCAGCCCCCATAACCTTGAATAGGAAAACACATCCACTGGACCACAGCCTCTTCTCTGTTGAGTTCAGTGGTGCAGTCATATGAAACAGTAGTTCAACCCCAGCCAAGCAACATTTTCCCCTCCCCCAATCTCTCGACCTTCTGAAATCTCTATTTCTCTTATTATGCAGCACTGTACTGGCTGATTTTGTGCGTCAACTTGACACAAGTTAGAGTCATCAGAGAGAAAGAAGCCTAAGTTGAGAAAATATCTCCATGAGAACACAAGATCCAGCTGTAAGGCATTCCATTCCTGGGCTGGTGGTGCTGGGGTCTATAAGAAAACAAGGTGAGCAAGCCATAGGAAGCAATCCATAGCCCCTACATCAGCTCCTGCCTCCAGGTTCCATCCTTGCTTGAGTTTCTGTCCTGACTTCCTCTAATGATGGACTATGATCTGAAGGCGTAAGCCAAATGAACCCTTTCCTCCCCAGTTTGCTTTTTGGTTGTGGTGTTTTGTTGTGGTAATAGAAACCCCAACTAAAACAAACACCATAATTTTGATAACATCAATACTAGGAATTTCTTCGAACTTCTTACTCTCCTTATATACTCTCTATCAAAATCTGTTTCCTCACCAATTATCAACTTTCTTTACACCTAGATAAGAACTATTCAAGAAGCCACACAATAGAGAAGATTGCTTACCATCTAAATTCATTAGTCAACTTCAATACATTTCTCAACTTCTTAGCAACTATTCTATTTTATTTGTAACTTCATTTACTCCATGTATTTTTAAACTGTCTCTATTCTGTCTCTAAACATTCTTCATCCAATTACGTTTTCTCATAGAAAGTATTAATATTTAAGCATTTTATATCTCTCAGTAAAAATGATAATATACCCCTTTCAATGTCTTAATGAAATTGTCTGAATCAGAAGTCAGACATCATGGAGACAGAAAGACCTGGAGGGGACAGGAGCTCCACAAGGAGAGCAACAGAACCAAAAATTCTGGACACAGGAGTGTTTTCTAAGACTGACACTCCAAGCAAGAACCATTCATGGAGAAAACCTAGAACCCCTACATAGATGCAGCACATGGCAGTTCAGTGTTCAAGTGGATCCCTAGTAATGGGAACAGGGACTGTCTCTGACATGAACTCATTGGTTAGCCTTTTGATTCCCTCACCCTGAGGGAGAAACAGTCTTACCAAGCTACAGAGGAAGACAATGCAGCCAGTCCTGATAAGACCTGATGGTGTAGGGTCAGATGGAAGGTAAGGAGAACCTCCCCTATCAGTGGACTGGGGAAGGGACATGGGAGGAATAAAGAGAGGGAGGGTGGGATTGGGAGGTGATGAGGGAGGGGGCTACAGGTAGGATACAAAGTGAATAAACTTTAATTAATAAAAAATTAATTAATTTTAAAAATTGCAAAAAATAAAAAAAATAAGAAATCAGAAAAAAATAAATCAGACACCAAGAAGTACCCTTTTTCTAAACATCTTTTTCTAAACATCCCTTACTCTTAATCTACCTTCAAATTTTATCAGCTTTAACCCTTAAGTATCTCTTGGATGTCTACTCCTCCAGCTCCACTGTCTCCACAGTAAGGGCCCTTCCCTCCTATAGCTACATGGCATTTATCTGAATGCATTCAAAATGTTATGAACATTACAAAAAGTTTCATTGTCAAAATCACTGCCAAATTATCACCATAGCTTTTAATTATTCCAAACTTTGCTCACCTACATAATCTAGCCCATTCTTATCACTCTAATCTCAATATGCAGCACTCCTTCGCTCCTTAACCGCCTTACTTCTGATTCTTTGAATATACCAGCTCCCTCAAACAAAAGGATTCTGCATTTGACATGCGTTCTAGAAGCAATGTTCTGTGATTCTTTCGCATCCCTGTCCTTAATCTACGTGGCTCTATTAACGCTTTGTAGCTCAGCACAGTCATCTTCTCCTCAGAGAAAATTTCCTATCCTATCTAGAACAAGTCAGTTCATTAAATGAGCTCATAGGGAACTACACATTTCATCACGGTATTTTATTTGTGGTTGTGTGTGCCCATCATATTTTGTTCATTCATTTATTCACAACACAGCCTGTAATTTTTTGGCACAGAGTACTACTTAGATATTTATTGAAAAAATAGTACACCAACAAAGGAATAAAATAATAAATATGTCTCTCATAATAATTTCTCATTCCTCCAGCATTGATGTTGTAATAAATAATTAATAAATATTTAATTTTCATAGATAGACTACATCTGGCAACTGGATCAAAACCACAAAACAATAATAATGTCTGTTTCATAAGTACTGGGCTCTTATTCTAAATAGATTTTATACATGAATGACTACATAGTCCATTTCCATTTCCTTTTGTAGAGTGCAATTTGAAGACTGAGAGAAAATTGCAAACTACATTTGTTTTCTGAACCTCTAACCCAGATAACAAATTCTATTGCCTCCTTTCTATTCAGAACTTTCTTCTCTGACTCATGCTACCAAGAGCTCCATAGGGAAATAATCCTAATTACTCCAAGCATTAGCAGCATCCTTCAATATGGATTCTGAATTTAAATGACTTGTACATGATACTTGCTTTAGCCAATTTGTATTCTTACTGAATAAAAATGACTTGGATAGATGGATGGATAGATAGATGGATAGATAGATAGATAGATAGATAGATAGATAGATAGATAGATAGGAGATAGATGATAAATGATAAGAGAGAGGTAGAGATATAGAGATAGAGATGGTAAATACATAGGTAGATAGATGATAAACAATAGATACATGAGAGATAGAGAGATGATTGATAGATGATAAATGATAGAGTGATAAAGAAAGATAGATGATGGAGATGATAGATAGATAGATAGATAGATAGATAGATAGATAGATAGATAAATAAATAGATGATACATACATACATACATACATACATGGATAGATAGATAGATAGATAGACAGACAGACAGACAGATAGATAGATAGGAGATAGATGATAAATGATAAGAGAGAGGTAGAGAGATAGAGATAGAGAGATAGATGGTAAATACATAGGTAGATAGATAGATGATAAACAATAGATAGATACATGAGAGATAGAGAGATGATTGATAGATGATAAATGATAGAGTGATAAAGAAAGATAGATGATGGAGATGATAGATAGATAGATAGATAGATAGATAGATAGATAGATGATAGATACATACATAGATAGATGATAGAAACATAGGTATATAGATAGATAATTGATAGATGGATAGATAAAAGAGAGAGAATGAGAGATAGAAAGATGATCGATAGATGACAAATGATAGAAATAGATAGATAGATAGATAGATAGATAGATAGATAGATAGATAGATA
>NW_026596166.1:5693566-5707264 GCF_907164565.1 Psammomys obesus | reverse complement strand
ATAGATAGATAGATAGATAGATAGATAGATAGATAGATAGATAGATAGATAGATAGACAACAGATAAAGAAAGGGATGTTTCCATTTAGCAACAATAATTTCCTAACTTTTTAATGCTTCCCACTATGAAAGAGATTTTCTTTTTAATAACTATTGGGTCATCAGTAAATATGAAGCCTGAGCAAAATATGCAACATACAGAGAGAGAGATTGACTAAAATTTTTGCTTTCTCCGAACATTATACTTACAATCAAACAAAATTGGAGGATGCTTGAAAATCCTTCTTCAATAAATTTTACAGCCTTTATAATAACACAAGCCCTCACGTGCCCACCTTTCCAGTCTCACTCTGCAGCTGTCTCCTGCTCTCTATACTCTGTTTATAGAGGGCTTCTTTCCTTCCTTAAAAAATGCCATATTCGCCTTCCCTGGGGGATGTTCAAGCACGCTGTTTTAAACAGCTTCCCTAACCTACCAACTGCTTCTTCTGTCGGACAAATTCCTACTCATCTTCCAGGTCTGAGCTTAAACATTACTGCTTTAGAGACTTCTCTTAGCTATTCCCATCCTCAAGGAATTTGGGACTCTTGCTTTATAGCACTGGTAATTGGTCCAAGAAATGCTGGCAGAATAAAGTAACAGGCAATAAAATTTGAAACAGAAAAAGGCTGAAGCAATTGCAATTAACTATGTAAGCAAATGAAAAGTGAAGAAGTATATATGCCTTATTTATTTTTTAGTTCCATTTTTACTTTAATTTTTATTAATTACACTTTATTCCCTTGGTATCCCCTCGTGCCCCCTCCCTCCCCCCTCTCAATCCCATCTGCTCTCCCCCTTCTCCACACATGCCCCTCCTCAAGTCCACTGATAGTAGAGGTCTTCCTCTCTTTCCTTCTGATCCTAGTCTATTAGGTCTCATCAGAGTAGCTGCACTGTCTTCCACTGTGACCTGGTAAGATTGCTCCCCCTCAGATGGAGGTGAACAAACAGCAGGCCAATCAGTTAATGTCAGCGACAGTCCCTGTTCCCATTACTAGGGAACCCACTTGGACACTGAACTGCCATGGGCAACATCTGTGCAGGGGTTCTAGGTTATCTCCATCAATTGTCCTTGGTTGGAGTATCAGTCTCAGAAAAGACCCCTGTGTCCAGATTTTTTGGTTCTGTTGCTCTCCCTGTGGAGCTCCTGTCCTAGCCAGGTCTTATTATTTCCTACTTCTTTCTTGAAATTCCCTGCATTCTGCCCAAAGGTTGGCCATAAGTCTCAGCATATGCTTTGATACCCTGCTGGGTAGAGCCTTTCAGAAGCCCTCTGTGGTAGGCTCCTGTACTGTTCCTTGTTTTCTCCCTATTCTGATGTCCATCCTCTTAGCATTTCTGTATGGGGTTTGAACATTTAGTCAGAGTCCTCCTTTTTGATTAGTTTCTTTAGGTGTACAGATTTTAGTAGGTGTATCCTATATTATATGTCTAATATCCACTTATGAGTGAGTATATACCCTGTGTGTCTTTTTGCTTCTGGGATACCTCACTTAGGATGATCTTTTCCAGTTTCTACCACTTACCTGCAAATTTCATGATTTCCTTGTTTTTTATTGTTGAGTAGTATTCCATTGTGTAGATGTACCACAATTTCTGTATCCATTCCTTAGTTGAGGGGCATCTGGGTTGTTTCCAGTTTCTGGCTATTAAAAATAAAGCTGCTACAAACATGGTTGAGCAAATGTCCTTATTGTGTACTTGAACATCTTTTGGATATATGCCTAGGAGTGGTATAGCTGGATCCTGAGGAAGTGCTATTCCTAGTTGTCTGAGAAAACACCACATTGATTTTCAAAGTGGTTGTACAAGTTCACATTCCCACCAGCAATGGAGGAAGGTTCCCCTTTCTCCACAACCTCTCCAGCATGTGTTGTCACTTGAGTTTTTTATCTTAGCCATTCTGATGGGTGTAAGGTAAAACCTCAGGGTCGTTTTGATTTGCATTTCCCTGATGACTAAGGATATCGAGCATTTCTTTAAGTGTTTTTCAGCCATTCGATATTCCTCTACTGAAAATTCTCTGTTTAGCTCTGTACCCCATTTTTAATTGGATTATTTTATTTGTTGCTATTTAACTTCTTTAGTTCTTTATATATACTGGATATAAGCCCTCTGTCAGATATAGGGTTGGTGAAGATCCTTTCCCAATCTGTAGGCAGTCGTTTTGTTCTGACAACAGTGTACTTTGCTTTACAGAAGCTTTTCATTTTCATGAGGTCCCATTTATTGATTGTTGCTCTTAGAGCCTGTGCTGTTGGTGTTGTCTCCTGTGCCAATGAGTTCTAGGCTCTTCCCCACTTTTTTTTCTAACGGGTTTAGTGTGTCTGGTTTTATATTGAGATCTTTGATCCACTTGGACTTTAGTTTTGTGCAGGGTGATAAGTGTAGATCTATTTGCATTTTTCTACATGTAGTCCTCCAGTTAGACCAACATCATTTGTTGAAGATGCTGTTAAAGGATTTTGGCATCCTAGTTTTTATCAACTTGACACAAACTAGAATTACCAGGAATTGCCTCCATCAAGTTAGCCTGTAGGTAAGTCTGTGAGACATTTTTTTATTGATATGAGATATCTCAGACCATATGAAAGGGAGCATTTCTGGCCAGGTGGTCCTGGGTTTCATGAGAAAGTAAGCTGATCAAGCCATGGACAGCAGATGAGTAAGTGGCTTTCTACCATAGTCCCTGCCTTGACTCCTACTTGAGTTCAAGCAGTGACTTTCCTTGATGATGGACTGTGACATGAAAGCATAAAGCAAATACATCCTTTCATCCCATTTTGCTTCGGGTCAGTGTTTTACCACAGCAATGGAGGGGGGGGGGGAAACTAGAACACTGTGTAACCGAGAGTTATCCAGAGAAACAAAACCAATAGGAGACTTACAGATAGAATTAGAAATAGAGGTAGTACAAAGAGAGTAAAAACTACAGATGTATAAGGTATTACACTTACCAAGAGAGATGCCTACCCTTATTTATATCTATTTGTCAAGAAAGAGGTTGGAGAAATTAGCTTATATGGTTATAAGGGCTTTGGTCCAGGAGAGCCAATAGCATAATTCAATCCAAGTCTGAAAACTACAAATCAGAACTGTTTTTATTAGTCCCAGTCTCTGAGCAAGACAAAATGAGGTAAAACACACAAACAAGTGATAAAACTGGAGAGAGAAGAAGAGAGAAGAAAAGGAAGAGGAGGAGGAATTCCTTTTTCCACCGTTGTCCCACTTGCTCTTAACTGAAAGCGACCCACCCATATAGGAGAAGGAGATTTTTCCTCCATCAAATACACTACTGAAAATGATCATCTTATCCAAGGGAAACAAAACAAAAACAAAACAAAACACTTAACCTCCCAGGGAATAGAGGAGAAGAAAAGCTTGAGGACAACATGGAGTGACTCAGATTAATAATGGAACAGCTGAGTAACGATCTGAAAATCTTTAGACAGCCAGAGCTTTGGAGGGAGCAGCTACATTTCCTAAAGCAATTTTCTCAAAATGACCCCTTTCTAATAATTTTAATGATAGTTTATGTTCACGCATTTGTATGAGATATAATTTAAAATATGTCAGTGTCACGACAAGATAGATGTGGTCGGAAAGTAACTCCCTGTTTATTTGAACCCATTCTGATCCCGACTTATTCCAGCCCATCACTTCCTTATTCACTGGCCAACCTCACTCTGTTAGACCCACTCACCTAATGTTAGAATTGGCTGTATATTGGACCAAAGCCTCCTTAGTCGTTTTGAGCTAGGACCATATTTTACTTTCTAAGCCACCATTGTTTCTTTTTCTATATTCTAAAACATTATCGTCTCTATATTTAAACTGCCTACCGCTTGAGGTTCAAGGAATATCTTTTTGCTTGCTTCCTAGCTTTTTTCTTTCTTTCAGTTTTCTTTCTTTCTTTTTATTTTATTTTATTTTATTTATTTATTTATTTTTTTTTTTTATTTTTTTTTTTTTTTTGGTTTTTCGAGACAGGATTTCTCTGTGTAGCCTTGGTTGTTATGGACTTGTTTTATAGACCAAGCTGACCTCGAACTCACAGAGACCAGCCTGCCTCTGCTTCCCCGATTGCTGGATTTAAATACGTGTTCCATCATGCCTGGCAAATATCTTTTTCTTAGCAGCTGCATTTAACCACAACATACTTTCTTAACCGATTCAACTTCTAATCACTCAAGTCATTATCTATGTAAGTTATTGTTCTGTATTACTTCAATTTGCACAGAATATCAATAACTATATATCAATAACTATGTATATTACCTATATATGTGTATGTATATATATATATGTATATACATATACATACATATACATATATATATATATATATATATATATATATATATATATATATACTGTTTACATTATTCATGTTTGTTCACTGTGTTTTTCCCCCACCAGAATATAGACTCTAACTAAGATGCCCTTAACTTTATTAATCTCTAGGCAGGCTTCATCTCAATTCCAAGTCTCTGACTTCCCTTTTCTAAAGCATGTGCAACAGAAAATATCCAGTGAGAAGTCTTTCTCTAGTCCTTTAAGATGTTAATTTCCTAACCCCACACCAGGAATCACTTCTTATAAATTAGGAATGGCTTGATCAAGGGCTTTGGGAATATTTCTCAAGACACACTCATCAAAAAGACAGAGACCTCCCTGTTACCCAGACACTCAGCTCAACCTTGATGAGCACCAATTAGCAAGCAGATTGGCCTAATCCCATTGAGCAACTTCCCCAGGTGTCTCAGCAAAATGAGCTCATTCTCCTACCTCCGTTGCAACAATCTCTTTCCAAAAGTCCTGAATAAAGAATTCTTTGTTCTTATTAACAACGCCTAAGACAATTTCTTTTAACTATTTCCATGAAGATGGGAGGATTTGCAAGGTCCCCCACTGCTACATCCCTATCAGTGAGAGTATGTGGAATCAGGAGTAAATTGGTGAATGAAATAAAGGAAGGGTGTTTTTCCCTTGTTTTGACTTTGATAGAAAGAAAGAACTATTCCTTGGGCCACCCTTATGTATTTCTAAATGCACCATCAGTTTAAACAGTTGCCATTCACTCTACAAGCCAGAAACACCAGAAAGCTAATGACCAATGTTTATGTTATAAACCTATCATCTACAGTAATGTGGAAATTATGTATCTCCTAAAAAATAATCACTCTTTGCCAATATAGACAGCATTGTCCTTAACTAGACACATTGCTGTTAACTTTAATTTTTTAGATTTTAATGCTGAACATTAAGTACAATAGATTCTAAAATTTCAAGCAGATATGTTGGATGAATAGTTTAGTCTAAAAAACTTGTAATTATGAGAAAGAAATGTTGCCAGGTTCATGATATTTACACCTCCTCATTAAAAGTGTCTATGACGATGGAAGGGGAAGGAGCTCACAAGCATCACCCTAATGAGGAGCTATTGACAGTAAATGGTTTCTGGGAACGGAGAATTGGTTCTTTAAGCGTGCCACTCTTAGCAGGCTGACCACACTTCAGTGGATGGCCGCCCCACAGCCATGAGTATAGGATTAATATAAATTGGATTCTTGGATTACTAAATTAAAATATTTTTAATTAAATTTTTGTTTTTTACATCAATTACATTAATAATATGATCTTATATTAATTAATTGTTTATATTAATTACAAATAAAAATTATTCGTTTTGTATCCCGGCTATAGTCCCATCCCTCATTCCCTCCCAATCCCACCCTTCCTCGCTCATCTCCTCCCACGCCCCTCTCTAAGTCCACTGATTGAGGAGGTCTTCCTCCCCTTCCATCTGACCCTAGTTTATCAGGTCTCATCAGAACTGGCTGCATTGTCTCCCTCTGTGGTCTGGCAAGGCTGTTCTCCCCTCAGGGGGAGGTGATCAAAGAGCCAGAAAATAATTATATTTAAAAGAGGTGGTGGGGAGGTGTAGGGTTGATCTAGGGGAGGAGTAAGCTAAAATACATTGTGTGCAGTTCTCAAAGAATTAATTAAAATATTATTTTACACGGCTAGGGACAATTTTAACAGGTATACAAATCTTAAACTAAAGCTTTTGAGGAAGGCCATTCAAAATGTAATATAATTCCTAGAGCACTAATTTTTAATTGGGACGTTGACCTAAACACAAACACATATTGTCTTGGGTCAGGCATGATAGCACATCACTGCATTCCCAGTACTCAGAAGCTTGCAAGAGGAAGATTACTAAACCCAGGCCAGTCTAGGATGAACAATGAATTTGAACTAGCCTAGTCAATTCAAAGCTAGCCTGAGCTACATAGAGAGACCCTGGAAGGAAGGGAAGAGGAAGCAGGAGAGAGAGAGAATAAGGAGGAGGAGAGAAAAGAAAAATGGAAGGTGAGAGAGATGAAAGAGAACAAAGGGAAGAGAAGACAGGCATCACCCCACAGAACACAAAGCAGAAGCATGCTGGTAAACCATGTATTTGTGCCCGCAACACATGTCAACTCATGACAGCCATATGTAGTTAGCAGCAGACTCAGAAGGCATGCAGGACAGGAATCAGTGCTTGTCCGTAGGACAGTCCTTCCTGTGGGAGTTGACCTCATAGGAATCCACAGAACTGTCTACAGAGCTATAGTCCTTACGCCCCATCTTCCCAAAACAGACAAGTCAAACATGAGAAAGGCAGGCTAGCGCTACCCTCACTTAAAGCCATCAGATCTTAACCTGCCTTCGAGCCGCCATTGCGTCTGACACAGAACTGAAACCACGCCTGTCTACATTAGCATGATTTTAAGCGCTACCTCTGCGTCTTCTAAAGCGATCCTATTTACCAAGAATTTCTGGCCCCAAATTCTTGTTTTTTTCTGTTATTGGAAATTTCCAAAAACCCGCAACTCATCAGTAGAAAACATCAGCAGACAGCCTGTGCTCTTAGGATCCTTTCAGCTCTTCGCTTCAAAGGCAACATCTTGGAACTGTGTGTACCTCAGTAGTGGGGCTCAGGCTTAGCACTCACAAAGCCAGGAATCAACCCATATGGCCAAAAATAAATGATTATCCTCACTTTGCTACCCCACTCACTCTCAACTGTTGCATCATATCTTTAAGCCTTACCCAACTTTAAACCCAGAATGACCTGTCCCAGCTTAGAAGTACCAACTTTGCTCCCACTAAATCCATAGACATAGGCCTTCTCAAGCACGGGGATGAATGCTGCGCAAAAGGATGGGAATAGTCTCCACACGAGCCCCTACATAGCAATGGATTTCAGCTCTCCTTTGCCGTTATTTTAGAATCATGCCCGAAACTCAAAGACAGGAAGCGCTCATCATGAATGAAGATCAGAACAGGACAGAAGTGTCGTCTTATGTAAGCAGAAAAATCAAGTAAAGGCGCCTCATTACTTGTTATTTCCTATTCTCTCAGAGATGATTCCCTCAGAGGACAGACCACTGTGTCTCCGTGGAAAATTCATGCAAAATAATACGGGCCTGCAACATTGATCAGCTTCAAATATAAGAAGAATGTCTGTCATTAAATCTGTGTATTACCCAACCAGTAAACACAAGGAAAAGAAGCTAAAATCTCGGACCATAGCCACCACATCCAATTTGAAACCCAAGGCTGACCTTACCTTCCAAACCTTTTCTCCTCTTTGAGTTTCACTCTGACTGATCTTTTATCACAAATATTGATGGTTTAGAAGTCATTTTTTTATCAAACTAGAATTTGGGGGCTTTCCCATTCAGAGACTGTGTGCCATGACCATCTCTCACTAGATGCCCTCCAATGTTTTGTATGCTCAGTGGGAAGTCTCATTTAAACTCTGAATTGATTAATCAATCACTAAACATGGAGTGGAGTGGCAGATTGGGCCAATCAAACTGGAACATTTCCTGCATGTGAGGATAAGCCCATGCATAGGATGGAACTCATCAGAGATTTGGGTTAAATGACCAAACGACAAGGAATCCCTTCCTATCTGTGAGAGATTTCCTCCTGACCATTCACTCCCATTATCAACAACAACAGCAAAATGGGTAATCCAAGTAAACACAATAAGCTGTTATACCTCAACTGAAGAGCAATCATTGAGAAACTGAATAACAGTTTAGGTTGGAATTGGAAATCCAAGATGTTCAGTTAGGAAGAATCTCTAGCTAGGGCAACCATAAGGTCTGCCATCGATACCTCTGGAAGCCAGCAGAGTGCTAACTCTTCAATTTTTAAGAGGTTTGTATAATTTCAATTATTTACCAAAGTGGGTGAACCATGAATCCATTAGTCATCAAAATGTAAATGTAAAATACAAATCATAATTAGAACACCTATGGTTGCTGAAAGTAATGGAGATGAAGCAATGTGGATGACCACAGGATTGAACTAGACCAGAAATCAATATCTAGAAAAATCTCTCAAATACTGGAAAATTAAATGCCACACTTGTAAATACCTTCTATGCCAAAGGAAGATTTGAAAGAAAAATTAAGCTTATTTTGAACCATATAAAAATCAAAAGACAACCGTTTGTGGGGCACAGTGAAGGTGGTGTTTAGAGAAAACTAATGTGCTGCAACAAAAGAAAGATTCTAATGCCAGTTTCCTGAATTGCCCTTTTACCTAGGAATGCAAATGCAAATTGGATCACAGATAAAGGAAATATTTATTTTTAATTAGAAGGAAATGCAATGTACTTGAAACCAAGAAAATCAATAAGGCCAAACAGCTGTTTTTTGGAAAAACTGATATAATAAGTTTCTAATCCAGTGCACAAAAACTGTGAGAGGAAAGAGATAAAAAAGAAAGGGGAAGAAAAGAAGGAAAGGAGGAGGAAGAGGTGATACAACTTAGATAACATCATTATAAAATTTAAAATATCATAAATATCCAAAATACATCCAAAGAATGTTATGAACAACTTTGTGACAACAAACTTGATAACTTTAATGAAATGAGAAAAATCTATGAATGTCATTATCTGTTAAAGCTCATACAAGAAGTAGACCATCTAAATAGGAATATATCTATTAAATAAAATTAGTGAATAGTAACTCTTAAAGTGAGAACACTTTAAAACTCAGCAGTGAATTCTTTCAGACATTCAAGAAAGGAACCTTCTCCAATTCTCTACAACTTCCCAAAGATGAAAGCACATAGAATACTCCTGGTGTTCTGTGGATCTGAGTCCAACCATGAGACTAGTATTACCCTAACAACAAAGCTAAAGACATTATACTAAAACTTTAGACTAATGTTGCTCACTAATATAAATGCAAAATCCCAAACAGAGTATCAGGAAATTGAATCTTACAGCGTAGAATAAAACATTACACTGTGACTAGGTAAAATTATGCCAAGATTGCAAAGCTGATTCAACACTTGAAAGCCAAACAACATATTAAAGAAGGGAATTTGCATGATCAGATCAATGAATGTAGAAAACGTATTTTACAAAATCATCAAACTAAGAATAGATACATCTCTTCAATTTAAAAATAACTATGTAAAGAAAGCCATACAACAAATACCATACCTAATAGTGAAAAACTAGACGTTTTTCCAGTAAGATGAGGAACAAAGTAGATATGCCTCCCCTCTCACTACTTTGGCGTAACATCATAATAGAAATCCCAACTGATTCAATAAGACAGGAAAAGAGAAAAAATAGTATGTTATTTGAGGAAATAAAGTGAACATCAAATAGCCAATTATACTCCTGTAAGTCAATGATGTACACATGAAATTGTACATTTAAACCACAATACTATTTATGCCAGTGCCCTCAAAAATAAAATATACAAGTATAAATACAAAATGTGCATAAGATCTGTATGAGAAAATTTACAAAACTTTTACAAAAATGGGGGCTGGAGAGATGTCTCAGTGTTTGAAGTGCCTGGCATAAATACATAAGGGCTGCCATTCAGATTCCCAATGCCCACATACACAGCAGGCAGGTATGCTGGCTGACCTATAAGCCATCACAAGACACACTCACAAGACAGAGACAAGAGAATCTCTATTTGGAACAAGACGGATAGCTAGACTAGGAAAATCAAGGAGATCTGAGTGCAACCAAGAGACTCTACATCAAAATATAAGAGACATCCAGTGCCAACCTCTGGCTGCCATAAACATGCTCACACACAAGCACATTCATTCATCTCTGCCTGCACATACGTGTACGCCCACACACTTGTGAACACAGATAGACACAGATGCCACATACACACAAAGAGATACCAAAAAATGAAGATATATCCCACGATTATGGATAGCAACACTCAATAGAAGCTACATACTAATTCTTTCTAACTTGACCTATTAACAAAACAACATTTCAATCAATATAACAGCAAATTTTAGTGGATACCAACAAAATAATTCTAAATCTATATGGAGAAGTAAAACAGAATGTCTATCATACTATTTTAAACAAAAGAACAAAGCCAGAGGACTGGTTGATGGTATCTGATTATAAGGCTTACTATAAAGCTACAGCAGTCAAGAGAGTATGGGATTGGTAAAATAATATACAAGAAGATGAATACAGCAGGACATATAACCCAGAAATACAAAATACATAACCCACATGCAATTACTCAGCTGAGTTTTGATGAAGGACCAAAGTAGAATATCATTTTTTTCCAACAAATGGTAACAGAACAATATTCACTAACATGTAAAGCTAAAACAAACAAACAAAAAACAAAAAAGCACTTGGTCATAACTTTATGTCCCTCATGAAAAATTAATTAAAAGTGGATCATACAGTTGAATAAAAAATAGAAAACATAAAGCTGGTGGCAGGCAACATAGATGTCTCAGGCTATTTTCTGTTGCTAACACAATGCAAATAGACTGAGTAGGTTATTTAAAAAATGAAGATAAATAAAAAGCTCTTACTTGGACTCATGGTTCTGGTCTAAGAATAGGGGAACATCGCTTATGAAGTTTGTCTTGCTAGAAATCCTAAGACAGTTCAAAGCATTACCGGGCAATACTCAAGAGACCTCACCGAATCAGTGCCGATCCTGGGCTTACATTTCAGAAAACCCAAAGATCTGTTAATCCTATAACTGGATCAGTCCAGTCACACAGCAGGGCCATAATTACCCCCAAAATGTCTTATCGAGCTCTGCTCTTACAACCCCACAGTGAGGACTAAATAATGAGTGAGAGAGGAGACAGTCCATCCTCAAACCACAGGGAAAGAAGGAAACTGAGGCTAATTTAGTCATAGTAATAATTCTTTGGAGGGTATGTATATGTGGACGGGTTGGGTATGCACCTATGTGCTTATATGTATGGAAGCCAGAAAAAAACCTTGGATGTCAGTCTTCAGGTGCTGTCCATCTTTGGGGAAGGAGGTAAGTGTGTGTGTGTGTGTGTGTGTGTGTGTGTGTGTGTTTGCTTCTTTGTGTGTTTCTTCAGTTTTTTGTTTGTTTGTTGATAGGGGTTTTTACTGGCACTTAATCTGTCAAGTAGCCTAAGCTGGCTGGGTAGTGAGTCCCGAGACCTGTGTCTGTCTCTGCCTCCCAGGTACTAGGATTACAAGCACACACCAATCTGCCTGGCTTTTCTCCTGTAGGTTACAGGGCTCAAATGCAGGTCCTCGCATTTGCAAGAAAAGTATTTTGCTGAATGAGCCACATTTCCAGCCAATGACAATTTGGGGGCATAACACCAAATGTACAATTCATGGAAAAAAATGATCAGGTAAACTTTTTTACAAGGTCACTGTCCGCTTTGTGAAAGACTTTGTCAAGTGAGTAAGAAGACCTCACAGAGTAGGAAAAAAATCTTATAAAAGACAGAGCTGATAAACAGAACTGTTACCTAAAATATGCAAGGAATTCTTAAAGTTCGACAATAAGAAAATAAACAACCTAGCTAGATGCAACAGTGCACATGCGTAATCTCAGTACTTCTGAGTTGGAGACAAGAGGATCAGGGGTTCAGAACCAGCCTCCTCTACACAGTGAGTTCAGGGCCAACCTAAGTTACCTTGAGACTCTGTCTCAAAAATTTTTGAAAAACTAATTAAAAAATGAATAAAGGACCTTTTTATAACTGACTGAAGAAAGATTCAGACCACACATAAGCATTTGAAAAGATATTCAACACCATTGTGTTATTATAGAACTGTGAAGTAAAATGGCCTTCTACCAAAGATCCATTTTTAATGGCTGAAAATTTAAAATACTAACTTTTAACAAATGTTGACAAAGATGTGAGAAAATAGACTCCCATCTCATTCACTGCTGATGGGAATACAAAATGGGAGTCATTTTGACAAAAAAAAAAAAAAAAAAGAAAAAAAAAGATAGCTTCTCACAAAACTAAGTATACATCATATAATGCAACGACCACGGCCCTCTGCACTGACTCAAACTGCTAAAAGTTTATCTCCTCATTTAAACATGCACACAAATATATGCACCAGACTTACTCATGACCAACAAACTTAGGACACATTCAAGGCGTCCTTCAGTAGGCAAACAAATTAGCCTCCATCTAGACAATGATACATTCCTGGGCACTAAGAATGAGCTAGCGACGCTTGAAATCCCATAGAGCAGCGGTTCTCGACCTGTGGATCATGACCCCCTTGGGGGTAGCATATCAGATATCCTGCATATCAGATAGGCCTATGCTGCCACAGTGTGTTAGTGCCCCCATGTACAATCAAAACTGTCAGTACATGCTAAACAAAGAGTGAATACACACACACACAAATGTGTATGTATTCCTAAATATAGGCCATTCAGTTTTTATAATGTTTCTTGTATATATGTTTCCAGGGGTGACAAGTTGGCCCTGGCTAACCAAATGGTCTGCTCTTCCCTAGGGAAGACCACCTCTCCTGTTCCCAGATTTCTTCTCTTGCCTGTTGTTCTTTGTGTGGGTTTTGGACTCGTGGTCTTTCCCCATCCACTTTGGCATGGTCACTGGTGTCACCCCTGTTTGGCTGACATTTGGCCAGTCATGGTGGTGAGAATTATGTATCTAGCTTTTTTGTGAAGTCACTAGGACACAAAATGTCAAATAAACTCTCTGATCTCTGACTCTTTTTCATTGCAGAAGAGGAAATCATATGATTTTTAACAAAGATGCCAAAAACTACATTGGCAAAAAGAACCTTTTTAACGACCAATGTTAGAAAAACTGGATCTCCATTTATAGAAGAATGAAACTTGATCCCTATCTCTCGCCCTAGTCAATAATAAACTCCAGGTATAGTAAAGGCCTTATCACTTGAGTTGAAATGTGAAAACTGTTAGAGAAAAATTAGGCAGAACACTTCAAGATTCAAGTAATAGGCAAGGAGTTTCTTAATAAAGCCCCAGTTGTTCCATAAATAATGCCAATGATTGACACATGGAATCTCAGATTTTAAATATATATAATTACAAAGCTAAACAAGAAGAAATCAAGTCACAGAATCAATAACTCAACTAACGAAATAGACAGGTCTCTCTCAAAAGATGGAGTACAAATAACCAGTAAACATTTGAAAAACTATTCACCCTCATTAGCCATCAAAGAAATGACAGTTAAAATGACACTGAGATTCATGTCAGCCCACTTAGAATGGCAGCCATCAAAGATAGATAGATAGATAGATAGATAGATAGATAGATAGATAGATAGATAGATAGATAGATAGA
>NW_026596166.1:5621108-5693556 GCF_907164565.1 Psammomys obesus | reverse complement strand
AGATAGATAGATAGATAGATAGATAGATAGATAGATAGATAGATAGAGAACACCAAGTGCTATGAGGGTGTGGATGATGAAAAAGAAAAACAAAACTCTTCTCACCCTGCTGCTGGAATGTAAACTACTCTAGCCCACTATGGGAATTGGCACAAAGTGTCCTCCAAAAAATAAAAATAGATCTCCTGTATGACCAAGCTACGTCCACAGGACCCCAACTCATATCACAGGGAAACTTGCGCCTAAATGTTCATTTCATCACTATTCACAGTAGTTATATTATAAAATTAACTCAGAGGGCCAACAACAGAGGAATGTGTAAAGAAAACATGGTGTATACACACACGAAATTTGTTTCAGCTATAAGGTACCACATTAAGGCCTTTAGGGGGAAAGTGGAGACACTGGAAATAACCATAAAATTAATTGAGCAAGCACATAAAGACAAATATTGCATATTTTCTCTTATTTGTGTTTCCTATATTTCATACACATACATAAAATCATGTGTGTTCACAAAATATTAAAGTAGAAACAAGCTGTCTATGAAAATAAAAAGGAGTGATGGGGAAGGAAAAGGGGCCTGGGAGAAAATGATCAGCACACAATAATACACTTGTGAAAACCAACCTCGTGCAGCACAGAGCGTGTGCAGTGACTCTTAGAGTGAACCACAGGAGAAGAGATGTGGAAGAAACTGCATCCAATGCCTTTCTAATCCTCCAAACCTCACTTTCAATGACCTATTTTAATTTAAAACATAATAGCAAGTCAATTGTATAAATAATGATGTCTACCATTACTATTCCCGGTAGAAGATCTGAAGAGGCAAAAGGGACAGAGAGATTCTAGTCTGACATAACTCATTACCATCTACAAAGCATGATTACCCTCTTCTGGATTCTGGATTCTTTTTATGATAACGAGAGGGAAAATTACAATTTTAAATGTATGAGGTATCATGAAATCTGTGTGTGGCAGTTTGACAAGCACAGTTATGAACAAATAATAATTCAGACACCGTTTCAAAGGACTTTTCTAAAAATTAAAAATCGTATCGGCTTCCACTTAGCCATTACCGATTCATCCAATTTCCCTGCAGCATCAGTGCGTGAGTGATCTTTTTATTAATTTTGCTTTGTTCTGGCCCATCTTTTCAGGATTACCATGTAGTCATATCACCGATCATCATCTCATCCTTGTACCCCCTTGCTACTAACCAGTATGTTATCTGCAGACCCAATCTTTCTTTATGTGCTTTCCACCAGTTCCCCAAAGATCCCCCAAACCAAGACCCCTCACGCTGGTTCAAATGTACACTGCGAATGAGCTAGATTCCACTCTGAGGATTCATGAGAGAATGTTTCCATCCTCTCTTTTATGATCTCCAGAACACTCATATTCCTTATTCTCAGACTAAAAGCTTTCTATAACAAGTTCTGTCTTTCCTGCCTCGAAGTTTTCTTTAAAAAGCATGTATCCAGTTCTCAAATTCCTAGTAAGTCGAATTAGCTTCGGGGAGCATATCAAGGGTCTTAAAATTAGAGTAACATTAAGCTGCCTTAAGTCATTCAGGCAGAAATAAGGGATTGAACTGTAATTTCAGACTTATATTCTCTCATATTCCCCAGTCCCCATTGGCTGGTTTGGTTCCTCTTGTTTAAGTTTCATTTCATCTTTACGTCATTGTAGAATTCACCAAGAGTCAGGAACACCACTCTGCTTTCTACCATCAGTGAGCCTCCATGCAGTGAAGGATCATGGAAACATACTTCTCACCACCTCAGGATATACACTGAAACTATACAAAGAAAACTCAGCAAATAAAACAACAGCCCCTCTGACTTATGGAATGTGTTGAGTGAAACTCATTAACGTCTTTTCACTCTTAGTCCTTCTCACAAGGCAGTTGCTTTGTGAGAAATGCAAGGCAAGACAGAGGGAGAGCCACTGTCTGGCAACAGAGCATGCCCTGGAGTAGGCAGAAGATTCCAGATCGTCCAAAGACTAATAATAAAACTAAAATACTTGTAACCATATGAATGATCACGCATGTTAATTAGAAGTTTTCAGATGGATGCAAGGAAGTTTTCCTGGACGAGAAAGCTGCATGCGATGTGATGAATGGTTAACAAAGAGCCCAATCTTCAAGAATGGACTCAGGAGGAGGCCAAAAACGCATCAAATATAGTGCAAGCAGGGAAACTGATGGGTCTGTACCTTGTACTGACAGTGAGGTAAAATAAATAAATGAGTAACACGATTAAAGGAGGAAGCGAAGAATGATGTGGAACCAAAATACAGTATATTAAATTTAAAGAAGGTGAACAGTGGCTGGAAGATGTTCAGCTGTTAGGAGCACATGCTGCTCTTGCAGAGGACCCAGGCTCAATCCCAGCATCCGTGTGGTGGCTCACAACCATCCACAACAGCAGCCCCATGGCATCTGAGGTCCTCTTCTACCTCCGCAGGTACCAGGCATGTTCATGGCAGTCAGTGTACATGCGTGCACGCAGGCAAAACACTTGTGCATATAGAATAAGAAAACGATAAATCTTTAAATTTTTGAAGAAAATGAACAGAAGAAGTCCTTGTGTTATTTGAGGGGAAGGTAAACATTCTCACAAGCTTTTGGGACCTCAATCAAATGCTGATATAAAAATACAAGGAGTCACCTGGGTGTGGTGGCGCACACCATTAACCCCAGAATTGGGGAGGCAGAGGCAGGTGGATCTCTATGAGCTCAAGGCCAGCTTGGTCTACAAAGTGTCCAGGACAGCCAGAGCTCTGTTAAACAGGGAAACCCTGTCTCAAAAAATAAAAAATAAAAAAACAATATTCATGGATTAGTGGGGATATATTCAAACCATTAGAAAGAGTCCAATGTAATGAGGGAAACCTCAGTTCATACAGAAGAGGTTAAAGTACCTAGGAAGCAGCACAAAAAAAAAAAAAGTGAAGAGAAAAAGAAAAAGCATAGGAAATGTAAAATATGACGCTCTAAATAAGTCAGATTGCATTTAATCACAGTAAATATGAATAAATTAAGCTGCACAGTGTGAAGAGTCTCAGAATCTATCTAGTCATTATAAAATATACATTGGATGTAATAATCTACAATTACAGAAAGTTAAATATAGCAATATACACGCCAAGTGCACACGAATGATGCAAAAGCAAATTTAGCTGCATTAGTGTCAAGCAAAAAAGCATTATTATGGTCAAAGAGAGTTAGAAGGTTGGTCATCTTACCCCGAGTCCTCTTTCTTGTTTATCTTCTTTAGGTGTATAGATTTCAGTATATTTATCCTATCTTATAGGTCTATATAAGTGAGTATAAACCATGTGTGTCTTTCTGCTTTTGGGATACCTCACTCAGGATGATCGATTCTAGGTCCCACCATTTGCCTGCAAATTTCCTGATTCCCTCGTTTTTAATTGCTGAGTAGTATTCCATGTGTAAAAGTACCACAATTTCTGTATCCATTCCTCAACTGAGGAACATCTGGGTTGTTTCCGGGTTCTAGAATAAAGCTATTACGAATAAAGCTGTTATAAACAGGACAGGAGCTTGCAACACAGGGCCTTGGAAAGACTCTACCTAGCAGTGTATCAAAGCAGATATTAAGACTCATAACCAAACCTTCGACAGAGTGCAGGGAATCATATGAAAAAAAGGGGGAGTTAGTAAGTCCTCAAAAGTACAAGAGCGCCACAAGGACCAAATATATCAGGGCACAGGGGTCTTTCATGAGACTGTTTCTCCAACCAAGAACCATGTATGGATATAACCTGGAACCCCTGCTCGGATATAGCCCATGGTAGCTCATTGTCCAAATGGGTTCTCAAATAATGGGAACAGGGTCTATTCCTGACATGAACTAAATGGCGAGCTCTTCGACCACCCCACCCCCACAAGGGAGGAGCAGCATTGCTAGGCCATAGAAGAGGACATTGCAGCCAGGCCTGAAGAGACTTGATAAGCTAGGGTCAGATGGAAGGAGAGGAGGTCCTCCCTTATTAGTGGACTTGGAAAGGGGCAGGGAGAAGGTAAGGGAGGGAGGGTGGGGTTGGGAGGGAAGGAGGGAGGGGCTACGGCTGGGATATAAAGTAAATAACCTGTGATTAATATAAAAATAAATAAATTAAAAAAGGAAAATTTAAAAAAAGATGACAATGCAGCCACTCCTGAAGAGATCTGATAGACTGATCAGAAGGAAGGAGAGGAGAACCTCCCCTATCAGTGGACTTGGGGAGGGGCATGCATGAAGAAGGGGAAGGGAAGGTGGGAGTGGGAGGGAAGGAGGGAGGGGTTTATGGGGGGATACAAAGTGAATAAAGTGTAATTAATAAAAGTTAAAAAAGACAGAGAGAGAGTTAGAAAGTACTGGTATCTCCCAGAAATTGAAGCAGTGAGACGATGGTTTGGGAAAGTTTAGAAATAAACAAGGAAATTACAGAATGTGTTCAACATATTTAATCAAAAAGTTTTCCGGGGGGGGAGAAAATGGAAAGAAATAGAACAGACGGAGATTCATCATAGAAAGAAGTTGTCAAATCAGAAAACATGCTTCTTGAGATTGAAGAAGGTCCCTCCATCAATATCTACAGAAATGTCTGGAATAGGCCCTATGCTAAGGCACGTCAGACAGTTTCTAAACCTTGTGACAAAGGAGATAATATATTAAGTCTCTACAAAGAGAAAACACGTCACATGTAAAGGATCAGAAACTACACTGGTTTCAAGTTTCTTAAATGGAACCACCAGAAGGTAGAATGCAGTGGTAGCATATCTTCCAAACTTCTGAAGGAAAATTACCTCAAGCCAAGACTACGGCAGCTAAGCAAACTTTCAATCGGGCAGGATGGTAAAGGGACATTTGCTTAAGTCCATGGTGTTGGATGAGTATCTCTTGCATTTGGTACAGTGAGGAGGCATTTAAACAGGGAGCAGAAATTTTATAATTAAACTTCTGGTAAGTACATAGAATGAGCAACCCTTAGGAAAGACAGAAAGGTCAAAGAAGGAAAAGCTATCACGGAATGCTGGAGGTCTCAGCTATGAAGAGCCTATAAACGCTCAGTGTTTATTAGGACAAAAGGATTTTGTGCCTTTATGAGCATAAGTTGATGGCAATTGAACATGTAGGAAAAGAGTCTGAAAGCTCAGATTTCAGGATGAGAAGCCAAAGATGAAGCCTAAAGCTGAATCGCCAGAGGAAAGATAGATAATTGTGCTCCTCAGTAGTGCAGAAACAAATTATAATAAACAAACAAATAAATCACCTAAACAACATAAGTCGTTTCCTCTAGAGTTTGCTCTTTTTTAAATAAGGTATTGCCAACTGTTCTCCACGGAGCCTTTACTTACTCATTCTCCCCTGTGCAACATGTGACAGTGCCTGGGGCCATACTGCTTTGTTCAGGTCCTGGAGGGATCAGGCACCAAGCCAGAGTCATCTGTGCAAGAATTTGACTTGGAGGAATGTCCAGGGGATATAGAAGATGACAGATAGATAGTAGGGATGAAAGTTCAAAAGACAGTGCAGACCTGGAATCTGCAAAAGATCATCCTGAGTGAGCTATCCCAGAAGCAGAAAGATGCACACAGTATATACTCACTCATATAGACATATAATATAGGATAAACCTACTAATATCTGTACACCTAAAAAAACTAATCAGGAGGGAGAACTCTTGCTAAAATGCTCAATTCCTATCTAGAAAGGCAAAGAGGATGGACATCAGAAGAAGGAGAAAAGAGGGAACAAGTCAGGAGCCTGACACAGAGGACCTCTGAAAGGCTCTGCCCTGCAGACTATCAATGCAGATGCTGAGACTTATGAGCAACCTTTGGGCAGAGTGCAGGGAATGTTAGGAAAGAAGTGGGAAACAGTAAGATCTGGAGAGGACAGGAACTCCACAAGGAGAGCAACAGAACCAAAAAATCTGAGCAGAGGGGTCTTTCCTGAAACTGATACTTTAACCAAGGACTATGCATGGAAATAACCTAAGACCCCTGCACAGATGTAGCCCATGGCAGTTCAGTATCCAAGTGGGTTCCATTGTAATAGGAACAAGGGACTGTCTCTGACATGAACTGATTGGCCTGCTCTTTAATTACCTCCCCCTGAAGGGGAAGCAGCATTACCAGGCCACAGAAGAAGACAATGCAGCCACTCCTGATGAGACCTAATTGATTAGGATCAGAAGGAAGGAAAAGAAGACCTCCCCTATCAGTGGACTTGGGGAGGGGCATGCATGCAGAGGGTGGAGGAAGGGAGGGATTGGGATGGGAGGAGGGAGGGAACCACGGGGGGGATACAAAGTGAATAAACTGTAATTAATAAAGAATATAAAAAATACTAATTCACTCATATTAATGATCAGCCAGAGGGTTAATTAGCTTGAAGCCACCTCCATCAGTGATGTTTGTTACTAGATGATAGAAATTTAATAAAAAGTAAATTCGCCTACAAAAAAAAAAAAAAAAGTTAATGGAAGATGTGGCAAAGAAGAATTCAGAATGCAGGCCAGAAAGAGAGAGCACCAGAACAAAAGCCGTCCCAACACACATATGTGTGCGATAGTATTACCTAGGCAGGGATCTGCCTGCAAACTCTCTGCATATTCCTGGTGTAAGATGCAGCTACTATGATCACATGCTCACACCAATTCTTATTAGAGATCAAAAACATGGAGCTGATAAATCTTGTTCTTGAACTTCCACAACTATGTGCAGAATATTGCCTTCATAAGTAATCTGTCTGGGTATTTTGTTACAATGACAAAAATTTGACTAATACACTCCCTCTCTCTTGTATCAGGCCACTCTTTCAGCACTCTTTAGGAAAATACTATATTCCTCACTGTGTCGCCATTTGGCACAATAGACCTCTGGAACTCATGCCTTCTGCCTGGCTGAAATTTTGTAGTCTTAGTTCAACATCTTCCCAAACCTCCTCCAACACTCCAAGGCCTTCTTACACCAATCTATTCCCGACTTCTGTGAGATCAACTTATTCAAATCCTTATATGACTGTTTTATTAAAAAAATTATGCCTATGTTCTAAATAATTTAAATCATAATATGCCCATGTAAGAATCCTTGTGGTAAATGGAATACTGTTTATCATCTTTTATCCCATGACTGTCATTTTCAAAGTCAGTGCTTTCTAATTCTCTCCAGAAGATAAGTCTGAAAGAAATAGCTGTATTTTTAATGGCTTGATGTATGCAGAATCTAAAGTTAAAGATTTGTTATCATTCATTATTTTTCCCATGCTTCTAAAGTAATGGTTATTCATACTCTATTACAATAAAAATTCAACATTTGCTTTGGAGGAAATAATTTCAATATTACTGTAGTTGGTTAGGAGAGAAAATTTATAGAAAAGCCAACACAGAAAAGGTCCAGTCTTCACCTAACACACACAGCAGTGCAATGAACTTTCCACCTGAGTTCTGTAAGGAGGACAGTGTAGAACTTCCGGGAAAGCAACATGGTAACATAATCATTGTTAAAACATTTTAATAACACAGGCTTCCTGCTGCCTGACTTAAGGATTGCACCCTCCCAGCTTAGTGTAGAAAGTTCTAAGTGACCCACACCTAAGTTAGAAGAAACGGTGAGTGAAGGAATCTTTGAAGATATGACACATTCTAAATATTCCTATTTTCACAAACAACGTTCAACAGAACCTCGGTGAGGTCAGACGTCAAAAGTCATCAAATATGCTTTCTACCCATGAGTGTATTTATAATGAACGTAAAGCAAAAGCAGAAGTCAAAATCTCGACAGTTCAAACACTGTTCCTTGGTGAAGATGTGTCTTTTGTGTGAGTGGTTTGGTGTCCCCCTAACTCCACTGGAAGTCCCACCTGACGACTGTTGGTGGCCACTTCAGGCTCCATATCCCCCATGCTCGGAGTCTCAGCTAATATGTTAACTCTTAAAATTGCAGCCCTATGTGACTTGAGTGAAGAAGTTACAGGTCTGTAAGAGCGTGAAGTTTTCAAAGCTGCTTCTTTGTAAGAAAATGAATTTTTGTGCTCTAAACCCATCACCCAACTCTAAATGTTGCCACTTTTGTCCTCCTCAACCACTGTTCCTCCTCCCCCCTCTCCCTCCTCCTCCTGCTGTTCTTCCTCAACCTCCTCCTCCCTTTCTTCTCCTGCACTACCTTCCCCTACTCCTGTTCCTCCTCTATCTTTCTCTTCCTCCTGTCTTCCTCCAATCACAACCTTCAGCCATAGCCATTTTCCCAGTAATTCACTTTTTCAGCCAAAATATCAAGGAGGGAAACATGGGTAAAAGTTAATTTAAGGAAACCAGCTATAATTTGTGGTACATGCTTAATAAGATCTTGGTTGTAAGCAAAGGGGAAGCTGAAAAAAACATTTTATCATCTGCGCGATTCTTTTTACTCTGCTGTTTTTAAAACATTTGATCTCTAATACTCCAGAAACAAAACCAAACCAACTTACCTCATCCACGTTCTCGAAGGCATTGATGATGTCATAAGGTAAACAGGACAACAGATCAATCACAAACCAAGTTTTCAGATAGTTCATCCTTATGAGCTTAGGGTCAGAAATGACCTCTCCACCCGGCCCCACAAAAGTTGTGTGAAAATTTAAAACGATGTCAACCAGAAAAATCACGTCCACCACGCTGTCCAGCACCAGCCAGGCTATATTGTTCTGCTTGGTTTTGAAAGAAACATTGTAAGGGACCATGATGGCGGTGTAGAAGGTAAGAATTAAAATCACCCAGTCCCAGGTAGTTTTAAAAGCACAATAGTGTAAAATGATGTGTGGTGGCGTCTTTGGCGCTTCTTGCTTGTACTGAGGAAGGATGTCTGACCCCAGCTGAAGAACCTAGAAGAAAAAACAAAAACAGTATATATAAATGATTAGGATGCCTCTGAAGTCAGATGTGACTGAACACCTGCTGGGAGTCGAGCTACATGGTTCTTGGTTTTAGGCCAGTCGTGTTCTATAGCTTCTTCTCCCATTTCAGAACCGCCCCAAGATTTGTTCAAAAGGCCCCCTTGTGTGAGTCCAAACACTTCACAAGCCGATCTGGCTGGCTCTCCAGTGGCTGACCTTGGCCCACGGCATGGTGTTTCCAATGCCCATGCCCAGCCACTGGGGCATGCCTGACAAACCCATGTGCCTTTCACTGGCTGTCCTATAGCTATCTGGGTGTCGGACCATCATTATTCACACATATTTAGCACTTTAGAAAACATGCTTTTGCTTCTCATGGCCTCCCTGATCCTCAGGGCCTCACTTTTGGCAATGTCACTGTTCTGCATTTGCTCAGCAAGGGCCCTGGTGGCTAACGGGACACTGTTGGGGGAAGGGAGCTACATGCTGTGTTCCCCTATTTTCTATAAAACCGGGACTTAAAGTGAGCATTGCATTTCACGTCAGGCGCAAGCTTCCTTTAGAAAACAAAACGCTAAATACCAAGCTTAGCTCTCTGCCTCTTTAACAAATGGAAAATTATCAGCGCAAGTTTATATGAACCTTAATCTACCCTGTTAGGTCTAATTAAAGTAAGAAAAGGAGAAAAACAGATGGCCCAAAAAGAGCCAGTGGTGACAGCTAGAACACAGAACTTAGATTGCCTGCTGGAATCTGGGAAATGTGAAACAAGTTGAGGGCACACACCCAAAATTACCATCTCGGGCATTAATGCCATTAAGGGTAACATGAGTGCCAAAGAGTGTGGCAATAAAGCTTTCTTAACTAACATTTCCAGTGGACCTTCCTAACTTGCAATTATTATTCAGTGCTTCCAGAAAACAACAACAACACAGACTCCAGGAGGGAGGAGTCTAAACTGATACATGCATCAAAATTTTGAATGCATGAATAAACAAAGTAATACCAGATAGCTCTATGCCTTATCTTCCATCTCTCTCTCTCTTTCACGTACACACAGGCTCGAGCACACACACATGTATGTGAGTACATAAGCACATACCTTTTAAAGCCTGGCTGAATATCCTAAAATTTTTCAAACATCAAGCTTAAATAACCGAAAACTAAGCATATAATATCTTGCTATTTTCAATATTAAAAATGCTACTAGTATTTTTAGTGGTATATTATACTTACTTTTTTTTTTTAACTTGAGGCCACTAAAGCTTTTTTTAAGGATATTTTACGTATTTACCTATATTCTCAGTGCCCCAGGTATATTTTACCCTGGGGTCTTAAATTACTTACTAACAATTTATCCTAGCAGGAAAGTAAGCGCCGTGTTGAGATGGAGTGCTAGGTATAAAGAGCCCTCGTAATTATGGCTTCTCTCTTACCTTCCAACCACCATCATCTCCCATTTCACTGGCAGGGGTGGGGTGGGGCGGAGATGGAAAAATGCTTCTTTTTGCCATCCATGTCTACATCTTCTGTAGTTAAATCTCAGGGGGTAATTCAGTGTGTTTTAAATCTGGTTCACATTAGAATCTCCTGAGAAGATTTTGTAAAGTGTGCTGTATTCACACCTAGGCCCCCAACCCCAAGGAAGATGACATTGGCCTTGTGTGGGTTTTCAGAAAAGTCTTTATTTTTACCTTTTCTGGGTAATGGTAGTGTATAGCTCACATAGTTTCTTTTTTTCCTTCTTTTTCCATTTCAGATCTAACTAGTCAAGCAGGATTAGCAAAAAGTGCTCCAGGAATTCCAAGGGAGGAGGAAGGGGGTCGGGGAATAGAGGGAGGGAGGCCAGCAGAGGAATGGGGAAGGATAAGACCACAGAAAATTGAGATTTTGACATTTGTCATAGGCAGCCCAGTCTTCTGCCTGAGCTGGGTTTTATGCTTCTCTAAGAGGCAGTGAGTGCCCTGTCCGTGGCATGGGAACTCAGTTTCGTACTGATAGTCACACTCTTTTCCTCGGAAGATCTAAGAGTTACGGGTTCTAAGAGTCTCGGATAAGGGCAGGCATTTCTCCCTACCCAGCATAAGCTGGAGGCCATCCGTAGGATGGACAATTTATTAACTGTTTTTTTTTTTTTTTTTTTGGGGGGGGGGGGAGTGCGCAATCTTTCAAGCTAAGGTCTGCTCCAAATTTAGATCAGGTAGAATGGATATCAAATTTATGTGCCTTGGAGAAGTGAAAATTCCAGAGGAAACAGTCTCTAGCAATATAATTGAAAAGACAGCATTCCTGTGCCCACTTGGTGTTCCTTTGTTGTCTGTTTTTGGAAATCTAAGGACACACCCCCAATATGACCATGAAAAAACCTCAGTGGGAAAGCTGGCTACTCCTGCCTTCTCTAAAACAGCAAACTTCAGACCTGATAAAAAGTCTTTTCTTGTTGGACTTGTTGAACCTTAATTTGCTGGCTGATTTTTTTTTAATCAAAAGTCAAAAAAAAAACGAAAGAAAAGGAAAAGTCAGATGAGAAGAAGAATGAGAGTGAAAACCCCTCTGAAGTAAAAGTGAATGATGGGAAAGCTCACATTTGGAAACCCCTGAGTGGTTCTGGGTTCAGGGACCCCTCCCCCAGGTCCCTTCCCTTAAGTAGGGTGGTAGGGGAAAGAAAACCTGAGAATAAAGTGGAGAAAGAGGCCAGAAGGAAGCATGCTTAGAAAACCTCAGCACACAGGGAAGCGAGCTCGGACCCTGAGGCTGGGCTGTATGAAGAAGCTGGACACTTTGGGCAGAAGAGAAGGAAGCTTCGAAGGAAGCAGATCTTAGAAAGGGGCCCTGTGGAAAAGGATGTTCTACCTGTCTGCTTTAAACCGTGAGACAGCTGTGGATCACCTTTGTACACAGTTTGAACAATATTACTTAACAGTATATTCATGTATATTTGAGCACAGCTATACCAAAATGTTCTGCTTTCTTCATGATAACAGCTATTTAGAAAAAAAGGGGCGAAATACTGTGACAGACCTCTTTATCAGTTATAAGCTGAGAAAAACTCCAGAACTCTAAATTCAAGGAATATACTTTCTTTCTCAGCCCTCTCTAAACCAGAATTTGTACTTGTAACTAGCTGAAAAAAAATGCCTCAGTTCAATTTTATTCTAGCAATATAAATCAAAGAAAAAAATGAATTCAGTGTTGCCTTTCTCCTTGTTAAGTTAACTCAAAATATTATGAGTTCCCTCTATAAGGTGAGCATAATTCTGGTATTATTCTCTCTCCGTGTCTCTCTGTCTCTCTGTCTCCCCCCACCCCGTGTGTGTGGTGTGTGTGTCTGTGTGTGTGTGTGTGTGTGTGTGTGTGTTACATTTGGGGGTGGCGTGTATGCTATGGCACACATGTGGAGGTCAAAGAAAATCCGCACAAGTCAGTTCTCTGCTCCTTCCATATGAGTTCCAAAACTAGAACTCCGGATGCTAGACTTAGCAACAAGCACCTTTGCCTGCTGAGCCGTCTCACTAGCCCTAATGTTTCTGTTTTTCCTGAATTCACTCCACCAGTGAAGTATAAACTCACACTTGTACTTACTCTAGAGTCCCAAGTCTGGGTAAATGCTACAATATCTTAGGTTCTTTATCAGTTCCCTGTGCTGTCTTTTCATTCCTTAGTAACAGCCTGTTTCTTACTCATATTTTCATCCTTCACGGAAATCCAGCTACAGCGGAAAGCCTCAATTAATGTTTTACACACACATATACACACACACATGAATGAATGAATTCTCTGTCCCATTTGTTCAATTAAATCCCACACTCTCTAAGCATTACCTAAAATGAACTACATTTCCATGCAAAAGTCAGAGAAAATAAAAATAAATATTTCAAATTTCAACAGCTCTACAAATAAATAAAATCGCTTAGAAATCATGTTTACATTCAACAGTTTAGGGGGAAATATATTGATACCTTGAAAACAAAGTCCTTCACATACTTACTTCAGCCAGTCGTGAATGTTTGTGGACTGTTTCTGTTTTATTCATTGGTGTAAGCTGCTGTAAAACACTCCGGCTATTTGTCAAAGCCCGTGTCAACCGGGCAAATTTTGTCCAACCTTCAGAAGATGAAAAGAGAGTTTTGGTTATTCATATGCAATGAACAGAAAGTCCAGCATTCCCTCAGACAGGCAAAGGATCACAGCAGCTGCATGCCATCCAGAAAGACTGAGAAGTGTCTGTTTTATTCCTAAGTAGACACCATCATGTGTATTTGAAGTCTGACGAAAATGATGTGCTTTCTAATATTTGTGACATTTTGTAACATGTGTGCCTTTTTCACATCTATGATGTAGTCCCTGTAGCCAAGGTAGATAATAGGTATAAAAAAAAATTGTGTGGTCCTGCTTGCTTCGTATGGGTTTCCTAAGGGGAAACGGCAAGTCCTTTCTCAGCCCCCCATGTATCTGTGTGTTCCTAGTCCTTAGATCTCACTAATGGAACATAAGCGAAAACATGATGCCACATATGTATCCCCATTTCCAAAGCACGTTGGTAGCACACCTCTCCTCCCTCTACAGGCTGGACACAAATGGCAAGGCCTGAGGGGAAGGCCAAGCCACTGGATTGCTGTGGAGAAGGGTGACGCCAAGGCCACTTGCTATGGATTATTAGGTGAACAAGAAATGTGCTTCATCTGTGTCAAATCAGTTTGTTCCTTATTAACAACAACAAAAAAAAATAACACATAACAATAAGGCATAACATTACTACATTATTATTGTTTGTTACGGCAGCTACTGCCACCTTAATAAAAACAGTTCTACTATGTGTTGTATACAGAGATACGCACAAAAAACTCAGTTCCGACTGCTCTCACATATCATGGTTCAGGGCACACATTCCACCGTCCTTGTAGCATAACAAACGCAATTTCTCCTGTTAACAACTGCAGCGAAATCTAGAAAGTTATGCTTGGAATATCTAAAACCCTAATCGTATTTTCTGAAAGAGAAGTTGCTTTTGGGAGAAAAGGAATGTGAATTTAATGGGAAGAAAATTTCTTCTGGGGCCTCGGATTGCCATTATTAAAATCATTAATTTCAAAGAAACGCCAATGAGATGTGAACAAATAGAGAAAAGCCAGACATATTCCAGCCCCGTCTTAACTATCCTTTCTCTAGCTAGAGCAAAAGCTCAGCCCTGTTAGAGATTTCTTTAAACCCACTTGATCATGTCTGTGGTATTACCCATTGACAGGATAATCTCCAAACAAAAACAAGTCCTTAAAAATGAAAACTGCAGCTGGCCAAAAGGGATGAACCTGGAAGGGTGATGAAATTTCCAATGATTCAATAAACGCTGAAGGAACCCTGGGCCCACGGGAGACTGATGCCTATGAAATCACGGAGTACTGGTGACATTAGACTTTGCTACTAGCCTTCAGACTGATCCTTCAGGCTTAGAACTGCTCCCAGCAATTCAGTGCCTTCTCTGTGTTCGCTGATTGGGTGTGAAGTAAGCTGACATCCACTGATGGATGTCTTCTTCATTAATGTCTTCTTCATTAATGGTGTTTATCCTAGTGACTAGAATTTAAAGTCAGGCTGGGGGCTGCATTACCTGAAACCCAAGGTTCTGAACAATGTTTGGGTCTCACATGAGGAACAAAGACACCATGAGCTCTCCAGAAACTGGGCATCAATACACAGAATCAGCTTGAATTCTCTGTCACCAACCTCGACTTCTCTTCTGTATGCTGGACCAGCATCCCTCTCTGGCCACACTCTTCTAAGATACTCTGCAGACAACTGGATCCCAACATGTCCAAAATTCATTTCATTTTACTCTCTGTGATATACCCTAAATCCACTGTATATCCCTGATCTTGATAAATTATCTGGTACTATTTCTAACAGTCCAAGCCAGTAACTTGACACCCACTGTCCTTCTTATGCATGTGTTCGCAAACACATACACACAAACACACATCCTCACACACACAACACACACACAAAACACACACACACATTCTCACACACACACGGCTCTAAGCCTTCTAGTTTATAATTTATGAATCAATATATTTCAAAATGAATGCCTTCCATCCTCCTATGTCAAACAATACAGCACGTGTCACTGCAACAAGTGACAAATCCTGAGAACACATCCACATGCCGGTGAGCTTCTTTCTAAAGCACAAATCAGATCACACGTTCCCCTGTTTCAACCTTTCACTTCGACCTGGGGACATCCAGGATAAGGCTGGGTCCTTGGGAGAGAGGTCATTGAACTTCTGACCACAAGGATTCACACTACATCTGTCTCTGGCCATCTCTTCTTACTGTTTTCCGCCCTTACCCAACCAACAGAAAATTAACTGAAGAACAAACTCAAAATATAACTACATCTTCCAGTGTTCTCTTTACATACTGTAAAGTCCCATTATTTTCTATATTACACTCATCTTGCTGGTCATCCTCCCACCCATCTGCTTGGCTAATGGCAGCTCAGACTCAACTGAGGAATTACTTATTTCTGGGAGCTTATTTGAACCACCTATAGGAGGGTTGTGCCCTCCTCTATCCACTATAGTGCCACACATCATATGACAATAACAACCTCAACACAGACATGGTTTACTTTGGGTAAACTAGAGATCATACCTTCACAGTGGCACAAAAGTCTGAAGGTAAGTTAAGAAGCAACTGACTGATCCAATTCTATTTGACACTAAAGCCCATTCTTGTCTTATTATGATGGCCCTTGATCCGTTTATTGAGTTGGGTGTAAGTGATAAGACTACTGGACTGTAACAGTCACCAATCATCAACAAGCTAATATATATCTGATAGATTTTCATCTTACACTGAGGGAGGATTATAGATGCATAGGCTATTTCCAGAAACTTCCAGCTCATCTGTTTTCCTTACTGAAGCCTCACGTTTCTAAGAAAGGTGATGTCAGGTCAGGTGGATGGGGTCAAAAGAGAAAACCACTTCCATTCTGTCTATACAATAAAGTTTGCCAAGAAAAAAAAAATCTCCAAACAATGGGGAAATATGAGAGGGCTATAGCTAATAAAACATGGAAGAACTCAAACCTTCAGAATGTTGGCATTCACTCATCTCCCACAACCATGCAGAGAAAATGAGACGTGGGAGAAAGGAGAAGCACAACTATGAAAGCTATTGTCACATGGCGGCGTATGGTGCTGTGTGTCACAATCTGGGAGCAGTGGTTCCTAATTAAAATATTCATAAAACGCTTGTTTCAATGTGCCTGTGTACAGCTACGTATAATCTGATCAACATAACTTGTAGAGGGAACTAATTACAGTTTTGTTGAATTTGAAGCACTGGGTGAAAAAGTTAAACAGAGAGTAGCATATCATTTGCCTTTACATGCAATTAAAATTAAAGTGTAACAAAGGAGCTAGGTTCAGCTTTCAGGAGGTGTCAATACAATTCATGACATTAAGGAAGAGCGCTGGAGTGAAAAAGGTAGAGAGTGTTCCTGACGTTCAGAGAACCTGAGGAACCACAGGCTGAGAAGGAAAGGCAGGGGCTGGGTGATGAGCCAGCAAAGACTCCCAAGGTCCTGGGGAAACCAAAGTCAAGGGCACTTGTCAGAGAGTCAGATTTTATTATCAACAGGCCCCAGAAGGTAGAGAACAAAAGCCAAGCCCGAGTGTGTTCTTTTCATATGTAAATCAGTAGAAGCACGGGAACCACAACTCCCTGAGTTCACTGGCCAGAGTCCTCTGGCAGTCCTAGGTTCTAATGCTCTAACATTAGCATTTTCCTGAAGACTTCCATACCTCCCCCTCCCACCACCCACCCACATACTTCACTTGAAACAAACAAAAGCCACACCCAGCAGAATATCTTGAAGTCTCCCTCCTCCTCTTCCCCCCAAAGCCACAATGGTGCCTCTTGCCTGTTCCCCTTGGTGTCTCACTCTTGCCTGCTCCGCATTATCTCTAAGAATGAGGCTCTTCCTATTACAACGGAACCCTCTTGGATACTGAACTGCCATGGGCTACATCTGTGCAGGGTCTTAGGTTATCTCCATGCACGGTCCTTGGTTGGAGTATCAGTCTCAGGAAAGACCCCTGTGCTGACATGAACTGATTGGCCTGCTCTTTAATTACCTCCCCCTGAGGGGGAAGCAGCATTACCAGGCCACAGAAGAAGACAATGCAGCCACTCCTGATGAGACCCAATTGACTAGGATCAGAAGGAAGGAAAAGAAGACCTCCCCTATCAGTGGACTTGGGGAGGGCCATGCATGCAGAGGGTGGAGGAAGGGAGGGATTGGGACAGGAGGAGGGAGGGAACCACGGGGGGGGGGGGGGTACAAAGTGAATAAAATGTAATTAATAAAGAAAAAATAAATAAAATTAACACACACACACAAAAAAAAGAAAGAGGCTCTTTGTTTCTCCCTGGTGCTGAGTGTGCTACCCCTGACACACGCTCCAGGCGTTTCCAGATTTTTCACTACTGTAAACCATGCCATGTTGAATTTTCTTATGCCAACCCTTTTGCGCTCTAGAATTACTTCCATCGTTAACGAAATGGGTTTATTCCAGCATTCCCCAACCTCCATGTTGAGGCGAGTGAAACTTTGAGTCACAAAGCTGCATTGTGTAGGTCAGAGTATAAAAGAAAAAAAAAAAAAAGGCTCCTCAGCAGTTCTCACTTCTCCTCCTCACCCAGCCTCCACAGACATCTAACCGTCCGACTGATTGCTCAGCAGTTCGCTGATGTTACTTAGACGTGGTCGATATGGGGTAATATGAACAGACAGTTGCACATGACAAGCAGAATGCTTGCACTGTAAGTTGTTCATGCCATTATGAGAACATTTGTTCTCCTAAAAGCTCGGCCTGCCAACTCGTTCTTAATAAAACATTAGTTTAGCTCTATTGGGTTGCAATTAACCTCTTTGTCATGGACTGCCTAATCTTAAAAATGAAAGGAAGTCACAGAGGCAGTTAAATCAATCTATGGGACTGCAACACAAGATTCCAATCTATAAGGAAAAAGCTTAGGTAAACAATTTTGCTCTCAGCCCACGAGACTGCCTGGCATAATTACTCCTATTTCTTCCTTCATCGTCTCCTATCTGAAGAAACATCATTGTTTTTTGCAAGCAGGTTACTTTTTTGGTGTTATTTTTATTCTGGAAGATTTTTTTTTTTTTCCTCATTATTGGCAAAAAGGTGTCATGACTATTTGGCAGAGGACGTTTCACACTGTAATTATCCTAGCAGTTTGGGAGTCTGTTTGAAAATCCTGTACAGTATCAACGGGCAGAGATTTGGATGATGATCTTTAGGACACATAAAATAATCAACAGCATGGGTATTTTGGATTCAATTTTTATGTTATGATAAAGTATCAGATACTGCTGATCGATTCTCTGAACAACACTTCCAACATCGTAATACCAGGTACAAAATATAGTGAGACTACTTCACTCTGTGGAATTAGCACCAGGGCTTTGGTTGGTCCCAAAGGCGCTGCTCTGTCAGAAATACATCATCCTCATGAGACCTTAGGAGCAGAGAGTTAAGGTGGCCCTGCCTGCCCGTGAATTCCCACGACAGAAGAGGAAACAGCAATGGGCAATCTGGAGAGCATGAGGCTAGACATCAGCCGGAGCCTTAGGCTCTTTGGCAGTGAAATGGAGATGATAGCATTAATTTCAAAATTAGTGACATGAGCAATGATGAGCATAGAGTACCTGCTACGTATGGACTATCCATCAGAGTGTGTGTCCTTCCCTACAGTAATTTTTGCTTTATGGCATAATCCAAAGGCATTATTTATATCAGTTATTACAACTCAGTTTAAGGACAAAATAATAATAATAATAATAATAATAATAATTCAGGATGAAACTTTGGCGAATGCAGGGTTTGCTGTGAGCAGACCCGCACTTAGCTACTTCAGCCATTAAGGGCCACAGTCACTGTATGATCTGATTCAGGAACACAGTTCAGAGTCCATTCCCTCAAGTCTTTCAACAGCACCCGGGTTTCTTGGAGTGGCAGGGGATGACAACATAAACAGGAGATCAATATGAAGGCAAACCAACAAACTTGGCAAATCTTCAAAGGACAGAAGCCCTTGTCTAATCAATAGTCCTTTTGAAGATTCTTTCCCCTTCACCCAATCAAAACTGAACTTTGGATAAACCTAACTTTTTAACCATTGCTCATCTCCATTCCTCTGACTAGACAAAAGCATAGAACAGAATGATGGTCGTGGACACTAGCAAAACTCTTCACCAAGACCCTCAAAGGACATCTCTGCTGCCCAGTGGTTCTGTCTCCCCTATCTAATCATTGCCTCACTCTCTTGACTCCTCTCTCTTCTCCTTTACCGTCCTTCCACTCAGCTGATCACCAAGAACACAGGTGCACTTGGAGGAAAGTTCTGACTATTTTTGCTTGTCCTCTCCACAGGAATATTAAAGAAAGGGCCACAAATATTCCCAGGGACTCAAGAATATCCACAGGAATATTCTCGGTTTAACTTTTGGTTGAGGGAAAAAAAAAACAGAAAAGAGTAATATTAGAAGAATAAGATATTCCTATAGAGATCATGAGAAAAAGTTTGTATTAGGTAACTCTGAGGCCAAAAGAGGGACCAAAGGCAACATCACTAATTTTTATTCAATATTCTAAACCCAAGTAATTTTAATATTGTGGTACTTATAATGAAATTGCATGTTTTACTTATCCAAAACTATCATTTCTGCATTTGCCATTAAAATAAAATCATACACTATTTTATAAAGCTTCCAAAAATGCTCTCCCATCCCCATATCACTAGCTTCAGAGATATAGTAGGATGATGACTTAATGGTATAAATATTTCATGTCTTTTGAATTTTTCATGTTAAATGTACAGTTCACATGAATAATAGAAATAGTTCATATGCAGCATTCATAGTTGCATTACACAATGCTTTTTCAGTAATCTGTTATGTATTGGGAAGGCATACAGGAGTCTCAGGAAAAAAAAAAATCTTTTAAAATTAGCCCATCTTCTAGAATTTCTGGCACTAGAAAAAGATATTTTATACCAGAACTGTTCACAGGATTTTGATTTGCATACTTATTGAACTCATTGCTCAACAATCAACTGGTCTGACTTGTCTGGAGTTACTCAAAAAATAATTTGTAAAAGTAGAATGGAAGAATGGAGAAGCATTCATTTCAGAAGTAAAAGCTCAGCCAGCTTAAAATTGTGTCATAAATTTCATAAAGTAATTTTTTCTCATTTATTTATTTTATTCACTTGGCATCCTTGTAGCGCCTTCCCGCCTCCCCTCCCAGTTCCACCCTCTCTCCCTCCTTCATCCCCCATTCCCTTCTCCTCAGAAGAGGGGAGCTCCCTTTCCCATCCACCCCAGTCGCATTAGGACTGAAAGCGTCCCCTTTTCCTGTGGCCTATCAAGGCAGTCTTGCCAGAGGAAGGTGATCTAAAAGCTAGCAAGTGAGTCCCTGTCTGATTTAGTCCCCATTTCCCATTCTAGAGTACCCACTTGAAACCTCAGCTGCCCATCTGCTACATCTTTGTAAGGGGTCTAGGTACAGGTCATGCATTTTAAAAATCTTCTAATATAAATATATGTATATTTGGGGGTAAAACATGATATAAAAACTCTTCACTCAAGTGCCGTTCATGTGTGAAGGCACCAATTGTTGTTGTTGTTGTTCATTAACTTTTAAATTTTTTATTTAATTTATATATTTATTTATTACAGTTTATTCACTTTGCATCCCCGCTGCAGCCTTGTCTCCTCCCAGTCCTACCCACCCTCCCTCTTCTTCCCCAATGCCCTTTCCCTAGTCCCCTGATAGAGGAAGACCTCCTCCTCTTCCATCTGACCCTAGCCTATCAGGTCTCATCAGAGCTGGCTGCATCATCTTCCTCTGTGGCCTCCAGAGGGAGGTGATCAAAGAGCCAGCCACCACATATCAATTTTTTACCTTTTATTTTTTAAATACCTTGCCCAAAGATAGAGCTCACTGTCAGCCATAAGGTTCTCACTGATGTTCCTTATGAAAATAAGATCATCCTCCTGTTCTTACTTTTCTAGGGATTTTTTTTAAGCATGAATCAGAGTTGAATTTTTCAAATGCTTTTTTATGGATGAGTGCTGAGTTTTTTCAAATACCTTTTTCTATGCCAACTGACAGGGTCATATGCTTTTTCTTTACCACCTGACTGATGGGATGGATTTGGGAATTGTTTTCTGAAGATTGAGTCCATTTGGTTTTCATGCCTAATTCTCCTTATACTTTATGTATTCGGTTTTATGGATTATTTTATGTTCAGGGTGAAAAAATTTCATCTATTACTTTCTTTTTCTGGAATGTCCGGGTTTGATATCAGAGTGGCAGCTGGCCTTATCACATAAGCTGGGAGACATCCCTCTGCTTCTGTGTCCTGGAAGACACGTAGAGAATGTGCAGTTCTCCTGCAGGCAACCTCAGCTGCTGTGGGTCCATGTGCACAGCAGCCATGGCACGTGAGGAAGACAGCAGGCCTCCTCCCCACCCACCAGCTCTTACGTTCTGTTCTTTCTGCCTCTTCTTCCTACTTGCCTCTAGAGACTTGCTGAGTTAGGAGGGTGGTTAGGATGGCCCGTTTAGGGATGAGAATGGAGGTGGGCATTTCTGAAAAGGGGAGAGGAATTGGAAGAGGGGAACAGGGGTGGCTATGATCATATTTCATTATATACGTGTGTGAAATCCTGAAGAAAGAAAAGGAGGAGTATCTTCCTTCAGTGTTTATTAGGGTCTGCTGATGAAACTATTCATACTTTCAATTTCCTTAGTTTGGGTCAACTCTTTTCTGCTTAAGTATTTAATGGTGACAGGGAAATTAAGATTTTTCTGTTTCTCCCCTCACCTAGTGAGTTTCAAGAGATTGCTCTATTTCTTCTAAGTCATCAGTGATGACCACAGGGTAGTACTGTCCAGGCTTCAGTAACCACAGGATAAGCAGATGTAGAGATTTCATTTCCTGTATTGGCAATTTGTGTCTTCCCTCTTTTCCATCTTTATTCTTAATTAACCAGAGGTGGAGATTTATTAGCTATAACAGTATTCTTGTTATAAAAATTAGCCTTGAATTTTGGTGAGTTTCTCCTGAAGTTGTCCTGTTTTACAGTGATTGCTCCCATATAATTTAAGGTGTCTTCACCTTGCTTTGGTTTAAAATTCACTTCTTTGTCTAGCTTCCTATCATGAAAACTAGATTGCTGTGATTTTTTTAGTCAGTTTCCTTTGTAATACATGCATCTAATAATACATATTTTTCTCGAAGCACTGCCTTTATTCTCTTTCACAAATTTGAAAAAGCTAAAAATTTTTTTTTAGTTTAAAATATTTTAACAAGATTTTTCTGACTCATGGGTTGTTTAGAAATGTGTTTTTTAACTTCCAAATTGTTGGAGTTTTTTGACACATCTTTCAGTTATTGAGTTTTAATTTATATTTATGATTGTGAGCCTAGCCTTTAATGGCTGAGCCCTTCCATTATAGTCTGAGAAACATATTGAAAGGTATCTATTTATTTAAATTGGTCAAGATTTTTTATGTTTCAGAAGATAGTATCCATAGTGGGAGTTCCATATACAATTGGGAAAAAAAATATCTTTCCTAGCCATTGTCTGAAGCATCATGAGGTTTCAAAGAAATAAATCAACATTAGGTGCAAAGATGATTAGAAGTTCATATTTTTTAAAAGTAGTATTAGCTGGTTGTGATTATGCGCCTAATTCCAGCATTTGGATGACTAAGGCAAGAGAATACTGAAATGCAGGTCTGCCTAGGTCATACTATAAGATGAGAGAGAGAAAAAAAAAGATACAGACAGACACAGACAAGAGAGAGGTGAGGGTTAGGGAGAGAGACAGAGCGAGCTCTGGTCCCTAAATTGAATATTTTACTTGCTCTTCAAGAAAATGATTTCATAGGGTCTAGAATTTCAGAGACACATATAAATTAATTTGTTCAGTCATATTTTCAATAGTTGGCACCGTATAATGTTTCTTCTTTTAATTTGATACTAACAAAAATGTGCATAGATGCAATATTAAGTATTTAGACTCACCTGCAAGGGATAAATTAATATGATTTTCTGTAATTGTGGTTGCAGTTGGAAAGCTGAAAGCTCTGTGCTGTTTTTTTCAGAAGGAAGGGGAGGGAAGGTTTGCCAAAAGCATAAAGGCAGGCATTTCCTTTTGGTCTCCTAAGAGGTTCTTTACAAAATAACATTTCATAAAACCCATTTCTAAATGAATGTTAAAGTCTTCATTTATATGACACCAGCTTGTAATTTAAAACCAAATGGAGAAAATAAATTGGGACCAAATTACATGGAAACGAGGTAAAAGCTCTCTAGGTTTGCACAGCCGCATCTCTGGATGCTGCAGTCAATAACGCCCCACTTGGGAGTATTGCGTTGGGCCAGACGCTGTCTTTATGACAAAAGTCTACAAGATCCACTCAGGAGAACGTACAACTGAATAAATAGAGGCCAACAAATAAACTAAATGTAATCAACCGGGAGGACACAATCGGTTGGAGGAAGCAGCGCCATCAAATTATTAACAGCTCTCTGGTAGCACCTCAGAGAAATCAGTTCTGGCTACGTGTAACCCTTTCGTTCTAAAGCGCTCTCGGGCGCTCGGTACTGGGTGCTGAAATGCCAACTAGGCTGCTCCGAAGTTGACCTTGCTCTACGGAACTCCTCCCTACATTTCACTAGGTAGAGTGTGGAGTAAACACGGGGGCCCTGAAAGGATGAGGCCTATAAAAGGCCACCAAGTGTCTCACGCACAGAAACTCCTCTTGGGAAATTACCTTTCGTTGAGTCATCCTCTATGGGCTGCTTGAACAGTGTAATATCCTTGAAGGTACACAGGAACAACACCACCTTCTCATGTTCGTTCCTTATTGGTGCGATTTGCATGTAAAACCAAACAGGGGTTCCTGTGGTGGAAAAAAGACACGGAGGGGAGAAAGAGTGGAGCGTCAGGGTCACAGCAAGGATTAGCTTTCCTGTCCCAGGCTCCCTCCCTCCCCCTTGCTTCAGCTGCTTCAGCACAAAAACAATAATTGTGTTACTTGAATAAATAAAATGCTTTAACCAGAGCTTCTGGTACAGGACTATGATCCAAGCTACTGAGCAGGCTGAGGCAGGAGGATCACAAAGTCAAGGATTGCCTGGACTAGAGCGAGAGCTCAAGGCCAGACTGAGCAACACTGGAAGACCCTGTCTTAAAAAATAATTAAAAGTACAGTTTTCACAAGGGCTGGGAATGTAGTTCAGTGATGGAATGCTTGTATTGTGTACATGAGACCTTGGACTCAATTCTCAATATAAAACAACAGCAACAAGAACTATTTCTATCAACTACCAGTTGTTCAGATTCAATGAGTGTATTTTTAGCCCCAGATATGAACATTCTAAAGGACAGTACAGTCTCTCCCTAACCTGTGCACACAAAGGCAGTCTTGCTACTAAAGTATCACCTTTAGGTCTGGGTCCTGAGGCCTCTGAGGCTCTCCCAGACTTCATTCTGACAAACTCACCGAGTGTGATCACTCCTACATGCCTCTCTGGTCTTGTCACTTTTTGACAAGTGTTTCCAATTAGCTCCAACGGCAGCACCTACTGCCCTGACAAGACCAGCTCCTAGACGTCTAAAAGACAGCTTTCTTCAGCCGGCTCTTTCTTCAGCCGGATGGACTTATGTGACACCTTAATGACTTTGCCTGTGTCCTCAATCACAGGAGACATCAACAACACTTGATACCTACTGTATACAGAGTGCTACCTGAAACCCTCAGGGCAGGGTTAAAAGAGAAATAAAAAGAGCACATGTGTTCAAAGCTTGAGAATCGCCTGTGTCTTTGCAAGCCTCTGCCTCCTGCCCCTTGAGGCTTAACTCTGCCACATCATTCTTCAAGTAACAGCTACTGCACTCTCCGGAGGGACGAGGGTTTCAGAGTTTTAAAGCTCAGGGTCTAAACAGACCCAGGAACTGACAGATTGCAGAGAAGGAATAGACGAAGGCATGAGAAATAACCTCAAGAGAATAATTATCCACCAATTGGCACTGAAGAAAGGTTCTATCACAATAAAAAACAAGTAAGATAGATAGATGGTTGGATTGCTGGGTGAGTGGGTGGATGATAGACAGACAGATAGATAGATAGATAGATAGATAGATAGATAGATAGATAGATAGATAGATGGATGACTAAATTTTCTATTATATTATTAGCAAACAAAAGTGCAATAAAGCCCATCAAAATGTTGATCCTTAGGGACAGAAAGGGTTTGTGAGGTTCAGGATTTGGAGAGTAGATGTGTGGTTAGTGGTTCCCAATGAAAACCAAATAACAGGGTCCTTCAGACCTCAGTCCAAAACTGCATCACCCAGTGCTATTTCCGGTTCTCTTTAAACGCCATGCCGTAATAACAGTGCTCTTAAATTAACCGATAAACTTGGGGACTCTGTCTAAGCCATACGAGGGCTAGCTTGTCATTTAGACAGGAGGAGTTGAGTCACTCAGCAAGCTCAAGAAGCCAGAGCACTGCAGAGAGAGTTACAGAGTAATGTTCAGCTCTGGCCGCTGAGTCTTGTGCGGCCGCTCCAGCAGGTCCACGGAAGGACACAGCCCCTTCTGAGATAATTGCAGAATGTGATAGGGACCTGGAAACAATTGCATCACCTCGCAGCCAGGCTGCCTCCCTGTTTCCTGCTCATTGTTTTACACAGTGTGTCTGGGAACTGTGAGTGATGTGCAGTTTTACAAATCGCCATGGCCAGACACTGCTGTGTTCATGGCCTGTGGCTGTTCCAGCATGGTGAGGTAGAGGCAGAGGGGTCATAAACAAAGAGAAAGGAGCACTGAAAATCCTTTTCTTTTCCTGGGGCCTGCTAGAAACCTGAACAGAAGGTGCTGTTGTCACATCCTTGCCTTCCTATGGAAACAGCCACTTTATAAATTCTGGCAGAGACCAGGCTGTCTGAAAAGCTCTTCTTAAATATCACGGTAGAATTTTTTCCAGCTCATAGACTCAGACTTCCCCCAGAACGGGCTGAATACTTTCGAGAAACTGTAAAATATCCTTTCTAGTCTAGTTTTAAGGGTCAGAGATAGACAGGGAGACTGAGAAGGAGGGACTGAGGTGCATTCCTGCCCAGCACTTGGAACAGGGCCTGGGCACTAAGAAAATAATTGGGCTCTGTTTTTGCCCCAGAGATACTAAACTTTCCCTAGAATAGGAAAGTCTCCTTTTAATGGGGCACTAGATGGGATAAAAGAGAAAATAAATAAAAGATTATAAACTGAAGTGTCAGTCACGACTGAGAAAATCAGAAACCTCAACAGCCTCATTTGCAAAATGGCATTTACCCTAACATAATTATTTGACAGAAATCTTGGAGACCTTGGTATTCAGACATTCCCCAAACAAGCTTCTACAGATATGTCGATTTGTCCATCTAATATTTTTCAAAGTCACAAAACACACTTTTTGCAGTTGGTGGGCAAAAGCTGTTTGAGACAACCACTTACAAAGAGCCCTTAAAATCTGGCTGAAATACTTGTATTCTGCCCTAATGCCTGGTTAATTCTTCCCTTTCTGTTAAAGGAAAATCAGAATTAATAATGGACTCAGAGAGCACAGAGAGGAGGGCTGGAGGGCCTGGCTTCTACCAGCCATACACACATGCTTATGTGTCAATATACTGTCCCTGACGGAGACAGACTTGAACAAAAGTCGCATAATAATATCAAACCATGAGCACAAGGTAAAATATCTCAACATTCTGGAAGGAGAATTCTAGAGATATAACATATTAGCAATATGTTTATTTAAGGTAAATAAACAAAACAGAATCCAATTAAGGTACTTTTGACAAACTCATACTTATGGACTTGGCCATAATGTCTGAAAATGCAGCAAATACTTGTTAATTCTGCTTAAATGCCAGGCTAAATAATCTTCAATTATTTGCTAAACTTAGGCCATATATCTAAGTCATCCTATGACCAAAAATATCTATATGAAAATGAAAAGGGCTTGGGCATTTGAGCATCCTATGAATCATAAATAAATATTTGGGCCTGAGGGGAAGACCCAGAAAAGATCTACAGCCTCAACAGCAGGAAGAAATGATCACTCAGAACTGATTGTTTTCTGTGTGACAAGCTGGCAGCTGAGTGAGACTTCAAACAGAACATCTCTGTGGCCTTGACTCTAAAATGCAAGATAAAATGGAAAGTTTTGATAAGTAAAACCACGAAGGATAATGCTCCTATCACCAAATGCACTGCTCTGAGGCAGCGTCTGTGGCTATCCTTTTGTGGGGTCTAGTGCTAAAAAAGAAAATTTAATCTTAATTCCACATATTCCATAAAGAATGACAAATTGAAAAAAAGGGAAGGATAAATTGTGCACCACAAGGTCCAATGTATATTGAACCTAAAACAAATGTGTCCTGCTGAGATTAGAATGTCTCCCACACTTAAGCACACTATAGTAAAAGATAAGTATGGATTTTGCTATTATCGACCATGAAAGCATGTGTGCGCATACACACACATTTTTAATATACATTTTATTGAATAATTATAGTTACACTACATTCTAATCTCAGCTTCTCCTCTCCCAACACCACCCATCTTCTCCCCACCTCCATACCCACCCAGCTCCCTCCCCTCTCTCTAGAAAACAAACAGGGAAACAAACAACAACAACCCAAGCCAAAACTTTTTCAAAAAAAAAGAAAAATCACAAGAAACACACATGTACATGCACACAAATAAAGCCATTAAAAAATACAAAATCAGAAATAATAGTATTCAAGCAAAAGATCAATAAGTCAAAATATGCCAAAAGCAAAGCAATATACAGCAAAACGTCTACAAAAATACCATTAGGTTTGTTTTGTGTAGACCATCTGGGCACGGGCTCTGCCCATAAGCGTGATTAATACACCCAGTGAGACTACATTAGAGAAAACAGTTTTTTCTTTGCATGCAGATGTCCTTTGGAGATGGCTCCTTGCTAAGGATTATGTAGGGACTTGTCATATCAAGAAGAAGAAAAGAAAAAGAAACAGAAACAAAAAAAGAAAAAAAGGTCACATGACTATGCAATGCAGCCACCAAGAAAATGTGGTTGTGGCACAAAAACCCTGTAGTGGTAGTTGGTGGTTGGTTGGTTAGTTGGTTGGTTGGTTGTTGGTTGTTGGTTGGTTGGTTGGTTGTTGGTTGGTGGTTGGTTGGTTGGTTGGTTGTTGGTTGGTTGGTGGTTGGTTGTTGGTTGGTGATAGGTGGTTGGTGGTTGGTTGGTGATTGGTAGGTTGGTTGGTTGGTTGGTTGGTGGTTGGTTGGTGGTTAGTTGGTTGGTTGGTGGTTGGTTGGTGGTTTTTTGGTTGGTTGGTGGTTGGTGGTTGGTTGGTGATTGGTTGGTTGGTTGGTGGTTGGTGGTTGGTTGGTGGTTGGTTGGTTGGTTGGTTGGTGGTTGATTGATTGGTGGTTGGTTGGTTGGTTGGTTGGTTGGTGGTTGGTTGGTTGGTGGTTGGTTGGTGATTGGTTGGTTGGTGATTGGTTGGTTGGTTAATTTTTTTCCCACACAGTGGCTGTCTTATGAGGTTCTATGTGATGACATACTTGGCAGTTGACTCTGTACAATTCTAATCCTAGAGAATAATTCACAACAGTCTGCAGATGTTTAGCAGATGTGAATGGCCTGTTCTGAGGGAAAGGCCTATGCCCATTGCTCTTCCATGGGGGACAGTTAAAGTCTAGCTAACAGCTAAATTTGTAAAGACTGACATCAAAGAACCACATATCAACTTCACCGATATCTGTGTAGTAACCATAAAGAGAGACTCCTGTGGTACTGCAATTGTGAACAATACAAACAGTAGAGAAAGCCTACCCAGAGAATGAATTATAAGATTTTTAAACAGAGCCACCATATAATATAGCAGTCCGGTTCTGGGTATTTAACCAAAAGATTTGAAATCTATGAAACAAAAGGATATCTGCATTCTCATGTCCATTGCACTACAATTCACAATAACCAATTTTATAATTGACATAAATGTCAATATGAGCTGATAAAAAAATGAAATATGTATACAGAGTGAATACTGTCCGGCCTTCAAAAGAATTTCTTGGGATGGGGAGCTGACTCGGTGGGTAAGAATGCTGGCTGAGCCAGCATTCTTAGGTAAGGACCTAAGTGTACACCCCAGAACTCACAGAAAAAGCCAAGTAGAGTTGTTTGTGCTAATAATCCCAGAATGGGGTGAAACAGGGGAGAAGGGAGGGTCAGAGAAAGGAGGACGAATGGGTTTGCTCACTAACTAGTCCATCTGTAAGAAGCTGTGTGAGACCTCATCTCTAAGGAATATAGCAGAAGTTAGTAGAAGACACCTAACTTCCTCTACTGGCCTCCATATCTATGGACCCCACACACGTACATCTGCATATACAATACACATATACACAGAGAGAAGGAGAGTTTGTATGCATTTATGATATTTGCAGCAACATGGAAAGAATACAAGAACACAATACTAAGTACTAAGTAGGTTAGGCAGGCATACAAGACCAGTACAAAGCATGTGCTCATTTTGATTGGAACTAAATCGTTTACACCCTTATCAGACAGCAGAGCTTCTCAGCTGTAGGGTTGGAGCAGGTGTGAAGAAGAGACGGTCTAGGAATGCAAAGTCTGTGTGACGCGAGAGAAAGGTGAGATGTATTAGGCAGCATGGTGAACAGGGTTAATAATCGTAGCATACTGCAGACACCAAAGCTGCCAAAGAGAGTGATTTCCAATACTCTTTTAAAAAGTAGATATTTGAAATTGTGAATGTTTGTTTGATTTGAGCATTCATATTGTACTGCTAAGCTACGGTATTGCTTTGCATCCAATAAATATGGACAACCATAATGTTTAAAATAAAAATGGGGGGCTGAAGAGATGGATCAGCGGTTGAGGGCTCTTGTTGCTCTTGCAGAAGACCTGCGTTCAGTTCCCAGCACCCCCATGGCAGCTCACAACCATCTGCACCTCCAGGCCTTCGAGATCTGACACCTTCTGACATCTTCTGACCTTAGCTGTCACCAAGCACGCATACGGTACATGTACATACGTGCAGGCAAAAATTGGTGCACATAACATATTTTTAATGAAATAAAAAATAAAATAAAATTGTAAAAGTAAGATAAAAAATATACCATGCTTGTTTCCATCCTTCAAGAGGATCATTTCACAGACAAAATTGTTATTAATTTTCCTTTATAATCTCCCCAACACTTCTTCCCCCTACACCAAGAGTGATAATATAGCATTGTCTCTTTCCTGCCTTGTTGCTTAGCTACCATTTCCTGAACTCTAACATTTAGAAAGACCTGGGTCATCTCATTGCCAACAGAAATACCTACGGTTTTTTTTGTACAGAAGAACTTCAAAGCAGTTTGACTCGTAGTTGTCAAACGTCTGCCTGACTTTCTCAATGGTCTTCTTGTCAGTCAGTTCTCCATACATAAAACTGAAAGAAAGAAAAAAAGGTCTGTTTCGTTTTTCTGTCACTTTTAAACTATTACATACCACACAACAGTTTAGGATTAAATCTTTCGTTTTGTGTGAAGTGATATCCCCACGCATTGAACTAAAACATGTAAGCCATCATTTCAGCGAACTTTAATGTGTACATTGGAAGTCACCAATGTGTAGTAACGTACGTACAGGCAGAAGAATGTTAAACTGGGTTTTTAATCTCTGTTGCTGAAACTTCTTGCTGACCGTTAGCTTTGGAAATTATTTCACTTGTAGAGTACAACAGAGAGGCAGAGAGAGGGGCTCTGCATTGTGAACAGTTTCTAGGTGCACAAATTTCAATTACCATGCTTCCATCGAACACATTTCACACCAGCACTGTTTGAATCTCAGCTGCCATGGTATGTCGACTGTAACGGCATGAAACGCAAACCAGGGAAAAGCACTGACTGGTGCAGCCACACCCCTTACCCGTTGTTTCGCTTTCTCTGCTTTCAAATGGTCAGGCATGATCCAAAACTATTAAATGAAACATTCTAGAATACAGTGTTCGAAAGTTTAAAATTATGTGTCATTCTAAACAGCATGATGAAAGCTCTTGCTATCTGTCTCCACATCTCTGTACCACCTCACTCCCTGCTCAAGGTATCCAAACTCTATATGAGTCCGTCCCTCTCCAGGCTACCCAGTAGGTCTCTTAACCACTGTCTCAGTTAACAAATCAGCCACTTTAGTTAGACAGTGTGTATATTCTAGTAACCATTATTTTTCTTAATTAACAGTCCCAAAATACAATAATAGTGACTATGAAATTCAGACTTTTTTAAAGAGAGGTTGTAAAAATACTTCTTTAGTTGAAATTAAAAGTACAAATGAGGTAATATCAACATCCCTGATCTCAAGCTGTACTACAGAGAAATAGTAATAAAAAATTGCATGGTGCTGGCATAGAAACAGACAGGTCGATCAATGGAACCAAACTGAGACCCAGAAATAAACCTATACTCCTATGGGTACTTGATTTTTGACAAAGAAGCCAAAACCATACAATGGAGAAAAGATAGCATCTTCAACAAATAGTGCTGGTCTAACTGGATGTCTACATGTAGAAAAATGCTTTCTCAGACAATTATAATAGTGCTACCTCAAGATCCAGCTATACCACTCCTAGGCATATGTCCAAAATATGATCATGTATACAACAAGGACATTTGCTCAACCATGTTCATAGCAGCTTTATTCTTTTTTAATTTAATTTTATTTTATTAATTACACTTTATTCACTTTGTTCCCCTCATAAGCCCCTCCCTCCTCCCCTCCCGATTCCACCCTCCCTCCCCCTTCTTCACACTTGCCCCTCCCCAAATTCACTGATAAGGGAGGTCCTCCTCTCCTTCCTTCTGATCTTAGTCTATCAGATCACATCAGGAGTGGCTGCATTGTCATCTTTTGTGGCCTGGTAAGGCTGCTCCCCCCTCAAGGGAAGGTGATCAAAGAACAGGCCAATCAGATTATGTCAGAGGCAGTCCCTCTTCCCATTACTATGTAACCCACTTGGACACTAAATTGCGATGGGCTACATCTGTGCAGGGGTTCTAGGTAATTGCCATGCCTGGTACTTGGTTGGAGTATGAGTCTCTGGGAAGACCCTTGTGTTCAAATTTTCTGGTTCTGTTGCTCTCCTTGTGGGGTTCCTGTCCTCTCTAGATCTTACTGTTTCTCACTTCTTACATAAGATTCCACAGTTGGCCATAAGTCTCAGCGTCTGCTTTGATATTCTGAAGGGCAGAGCCTTTCAGAGGCCCTCTGTGGCAGGTTCCTAGGTTGTTTCCTCTTTTCTTCTTCTTCTGATGTCCATCCTCTTTGCCTATCAGGATGGGGATTGAGTGTTTTAGTCAGGGTCCTCTCTCTTGATTAGTTTCTTTAGATGTACAGATTTTAGTAGGTTTATCCTATGTTATATGTCTATATGAGTTATATATCTATACCATGTGTGTCTTTCTGCTTCTGGGACAGCTCACTCAGGATGATCCTTTCCAGGTCCCACCATTTACCTGCAAATCTCATGATTTCCTTATTTTTCATTGCTGAGTAATACTCCATTGTATAGATGTACACAATTTCTGCATCCATTCTTCAGTTGAGGGGCATCTGGGCTGTTTCCAGCTTCTGGCTATTACATATAAAGCTGCTACAAACACGGTTGAGCAAATGTCCTTATTGTGTACTTGAACGTCTTTTGGATATATGCCTAGGAGTGGTATGGCTGGATCTTGAGGAAGCGCTATTCCTAGTTGTCTGAGAAAGTGCCAGATTGATTTCCAGAGTGGAAATCTTATTCTTAACAGACAGAATCTGGAAACAACTCAGATGTCCCTCAATTGAGGAATGGATACAGAAACTGTGGTATATTTATACAATGAAATACTACTCAGCAATTAAAAACAAGGAAATCATGAAATTTGCAGTCAAATGGTGAGAACTAGAAAAGATCGTCCTGAGTGAGGTATCCCAGAAGCAGAAAGACACACATGGTATAAGCTCACTTAGAAGTGGATATTAAACATATAATATAGGATAGTCATACTAAAATCTGTACACCTAAAGAAGCTAAGCAAAAAGGAGGACCCTTGCTTGGTAAGATGCTCAATCCTCATTCAGAAAAGCAAAAGGGATAGACATTGGAAGAGAGAAAAAACAGGGAACAGGACAGAAGCCTACCATAGAGGACATCTGAAAGACTCTACCCACCATGGTATTAAAGCAGTGCTGAGACTCATAGCCAAACTCTGGGCAGAGTGCAAGGAGTCTTATGAAAGAAGGGGAAGTTAGAAAGACCTGGAGTGGACAGGATCTCCACAGGAGACCAACAGAACCAAAAGATCTGAGCCCAGAGGTATTTGCAAAAACCGATACTCCAACCAAGCACCATGCATGGAGATAACCCAGACCCCTTGCTCAGATATAACCCATGGCAGCTCAGTGTCCAAGTTTCCCTAGTAAGGGGAACAGGGACTCTCTAATGTGAACTCAGTGGCTGGCTCTTTGATCACCTCCTCCTGGGGAAAGGGGACAGCCTTACCAGGCCACAGAGGAAGACAATGCAGCCAGTCCTGATGAGACCTGATAGGCTAAGGTCAGAGGGAAGGGGAAGAGGACTTGCCCATCAGTGCACTTGGAAAGGATCATGGGAGGAGGTGAAAGGGAGGATAGGATTGGGAAGGAATGAGGAAGGGGGCTATAGCTGGAATACAAAGTGAATAAATTGTAACAAATTAAATTTTTAAAAAATAAAAAATAAAGGACAAATATATGAAGTAGAAAAAATCCAAATAGATCCGTACTTATTACCCTGTACAAAACTCAAAGTCAAGGTAGATCAAAGACCTTGACATAAAACCAGATACTCTAAACCTATTAGAAGACAAAGTGGGAAAAGTCTGGAACTCATTGGCATAGAAGACAACTTCCTGAACAGAACACCAATGACACAGGCTCTGAGATCAACAATTAATAAGTGGGAGCTCATGAAACTGAGAAGCTTCTGTAAATCAAAGGACACTGTCAATAGAACAAAATCTTCACCAACCCTACATCAGACAGAGGGCTGATATCTAAAATATACAAAGAACTTACAAAATTAAACACCAGCAAATCAAATAATCTAATTTTTAAAATGGGATACAGAGCTAAACTGAGAATTCACAACAGAAGAATATCAAATGGCTGAGCAGCACTTAAAGAAATGCTCGATGTCCTTAGCCATCAGAGAAATGCAAATCAAAACAACCCTAAGATTCCATCTTATGCCAGGCAGAATGGCCAAGATCAAAAGTTCAAGTGACAACACATGCTGCAGAGGATGTGGAGAAGGAGAACACTCTTCCATTTCTGATAGGAATGCAAACTTGTGCAACCTCTCTGGAAATCAATCTGGCGCTTTCTCAGAAAACTGGGAATAGTTCTACCTCAAGACCCAGCTTTACCACTCCTGAGCATATACCCAAAAGATGCTCTACCATACAACAAGGACAGTTGCTCAACTATGTTCATAGCAGTTTTATTCATAATAGCCAGAATCTGGAAACAACCTAGATGTCCCTCAACTGAAGAATGTATGTAGAAATTGTGGTACATTTACACAATGGAATACTACTCATTTATTAAAAACAAAGAAATCATGAAATTTGCAGGCAAATGGATGGAACTAGAAAAAAATCACTAAAAGTGAGGTAACCCAGACCCAGAAAGACACACATGGTGTGTAGTCATTTATAAGCAGATATTAGACCTACAGTTCAGGATAATCATATTACAATACACAGACCCAAAGAAGCTAAGTAACAAAGAGAGGCCAAAAGAAGGTAGCTGAATGTCACTCAGAAAAGAAAAGAAAATAGACAGCAAAACTGGATGAAGAGAGGGAACTAGGCAAGAGATGGAATGAGGAGGGAAACAAGAGTGAGGATCAGATGTGGGGAGAATGAAGGTAAGAGGTGGGAGGGCTAGGAACAAGAAAGGAAACTGGAGAGGGACACCTCTTGGACATGCTGGAGGCCTGCTACAAGGTAGGCTCCTGGAAGATACAGGTATGATTCTAGCAGAGACTCCTAATTGCGGGGGTGGGGGAACATATGAAGACTGAAGTGACCACCTCCTGGCCAGGCAGGACTAGTGGAAGGAGGGAATCAAGAACCCACCGACAAAACCTGTGAACCAAAAATTACCCTGCCTATAAGAAGTGAATGGATAACAAGGGAACAAAGATAGAGGGGAAAGTCCAAACAATAACTGGCCCAGCCTGAGATCCACTCCATGGTAAAGAGCCAGCCCTGACATTAATAATGATGCTCTGCTATGCTTGCAGACAGGAGCCTAACTTGGCTATTGTCTGGGAGGCTCCAGCCAGCAGCAGATCAGACAGATGCTGGGACTTGCAGCCAAGCATGGGGCGGAACTCTGGGGGTCCTGTGGAAATGTTGGGGGAAAGATGGAAGGACTTAGAGGGGACAGGAACCTCACAAGGAGACCAACAGAAACAACTAACCAACCCAGCCACATGAGGGCTTTGAGAGATTGAGGCTTCAACTAAGGATGGTCTGGTCCTCGGCCTGTACACATGTAGCCAACAGGTGGCTTGGTCTTCATATGGGGCGCCTGGCGAGTGGAGCGGGGGCTGTTTCTAACATGCATCCTGTTGCCTGCTTTTGGCTAACTCCCCCCCTGGCAGTGCTGCCTTGCCTGGCCTCAGGGAGTGAGGATATGCACAGTCCTGATGGGACTTGATGTTCGAGGGAGAGTTAATGCGGGGGTGGGGGGGAATTCCCCTCTTCTGGGGAGAGGTAAGGAGGGGAGGGAAGTGGCACCCTGGGCATGTAAAGTAAATAAATTAATATAAAATTAAAAAAATAAAAATATATATTTTGGAGAGTGGTCACACCTTCTTATAATGCATTTTCACAGCTGTTCTTTATGGTTATTGTTATTGCTAATGTCTTACGACTCTTAATTTATGAATAAAACGTTGCCACAGGTTCTATGTATGGGAGAAAACAGGGATGCAGCATTTGAACCATCACTACCTCCAGAATGACCTGGTGTCCTGGAACCTGTCCCCCAAGCATAAAAGAGATAAACAGCTTCCAATCTAGAGCCGCAACAAGTCACACCATGTCCTTCGAAGCCTGTCACTATCGGTAACTGCATTGGTTGCACAGTTCACACAGCTGGTGGAGCACACATCCGTGCTGCCTTCATGTCTCTCATGATTGCCCCATGCAGCATTCCGTAAGAATGGACAGTAGGCTGTGAGTCTCAGCCAACTGTTGCGATAACGTTGCTGGGCGGAGCCTCTCTGAGGACAGCTATGCTAGGCCCCTATCTGCAAACATAGCAGAGCATCGTTAATAGTGATAGTGTCAGAGGCTGGCTCTCTCCCATGGGGTGGGTCTCAGGTTGGGCCAAGCATTGGTTGGATATTCCCTCAATCTCTGCTCTGTCTTTATCCCTGCACGTCTTGTAAGCGGGGTAAGTTTTGGGTGGAAGTTTTTGTGGGTGGGTTGGTGTTCCCCTCCTCCTCTAGGAGTCCTGTCTAGTTAGAGGGTGTCTTCTTCAGTCTCCATGACCCCCACTACTAGGACTCTCAGCTAGAGTCATCCCCACATCATCCCAGAAGGATACCCTGTCTTAGGTCTCCACTTAAGAAATGCCCCTGTCCACAGTTTCCCTCTACAGGCCCTCTGTCCTCCCTTTCCCTCCCTCCTCACACTCTCCCGAGGTTTGGTTTCCACCCTCATTTCTTCCTGGGCTCCCTCTCTGCATTGTTCCCTCTCTTCAACCTCTTCAGCTGTCTATTCTATTTCCCCTTCTGAGAGAGATTTAAGCATCCTCCCTTGGGCCCTCCTTGCTACTTATCTTCTTTGGGTCTGGGAATTGTAGTATGTTTATCCTGTACCACATGGCTAAAATCCACTTATAAGTGAGTGCATACCATGCGTGTCTTTCTCGGTCTGGGTTATCTCAGGATGGTCTTTTCTAGTTCCATCCATTCACCTGCAAATTGCATGATTTCCTTGTTTTTAATAGCTGAGTAACATTCCATTGTGTAAATGTACATTGGGTAAAGCAGTGTACATAGGGAGCCTTGTAAAAAAGTGGAGGAGGGAGAATGAATAGAAGGACCTGGAGGTGTAGAACTCCACAAGAAGACCAACAGAACCAACTCACCAGGGTGCAGAGGGATTTGCAAAGACTGAAGCACCAACCAAGGCCCATGCTTGGTTGGACCTAGGCCACCTACACAGATGTAGCCTATGGGCAGCTCAGGCTTCATGTGGATCCTCTAGTAAGGGAAGGGGGGGCTGTCTCTGACATGGACTCTATGCCTGCTTTCTGATCATTTCCACCTGGTGGGGCTGCCTCACCAAGCCACAGGGGAAGAGGATGCACTCAGTTCTGATGTGACTTGATGTGCTAGGGAGGGATGGGGGGAGGCTCCCCTTTTCTAAGGAGTAGGGTATGGGGGAAAGTGAGAAGAGGAAGGATGGGTGGGGCTGGGAGTCGAAAAGGGAGGGGCTAGGTTGGGATATAAAATGAATAAATAATTGTCCATTTTAAAAAATGGACAATTGGAAGTAGAGACTAGTCAACAAATACTAAATTCCACCAAAGAAACGAAGGATAATAATTGTGAACAACTGAAAATAACCAGTTACAGAAGACAGAAAGACCCATAGGAATGTTGCTGCTGGTGCCAGTTGAGAGATTTTATAGATTTTCATAGGAATTTCCATCAACACACACAAGGAAAATGGCTCATAAATAAGTGTGTTCCATGGGAGAATTCCAAGGCTGGTGTCTGGGGCAAATACATGCTTTTGATACGGCTGAAACACACAAAGTATACACAGGCTTGAGGAGCAAGCTTCTACATGCCATCAAAGCTTTCCATCGTTAATGGTAGAAGGAAGCCCAAAGCAAGATGACAGGCCAGTGGCAGCGGAAAGGACGACAAAGAAAGGAAAGGATGAAGGGAGGGACAAGCAGCTACTGTTCAAATAAGGTGTCCTTGCGGGAGAGAGCCGGATTGCAGAGTGGATGAAACAGAGGCGCTAAGGGGCATGAGGGCAGACAGCTGAATAAAGAAGGGATCAATGCCTTTTATCAGCTGCCCCGCTACCCAGGTCGAGGCCAGTTTGTTGCTTGGAAAGTTCTATCACAATGAAGAGTACACAGGAGACGCCCCAACAGCTCACACTGGCACCCTGAATTTTTGCTGCCGGGCAACCCTGCAGCCTCATTGAGTCTTTGGGGAGGGCCTTCCATTACACTGTTCTAGATAGACAGGAGCTCCGGTCATGAAGCACACTCTCTCCTGCCTGGGCTATTGATGCACACCACCTGCCTTCCCCTGCCTGACTTCCTGCATGGCTTCTGCTCAGGACCATTTCCATCGTTAAAGGTAGAAGAAAGCCTATGGCGAGTTGACAGGCTAGTGGCAAGAAAAGTGTGGCTCCACCTACACAGCATCCCTGGAGACTTAGCGGATGCCCTCTGCACTACACAGGAGCGTTGTCCCCTCTACCATGGGAACCACACCACACACGCCTAGGGACCTTCTAGCCTGGCTTCACTGGGACACGGTCCACAGAAATTGACACACAGTCATCACATTTTTGCATGTGTGTTGCATTATGCTTGCCTGAGGCCACTAGGTAATCACTCTTCCCCCACTGCTCTGAGTACCACACCCTCCTAGGCTGCTAGAATGCTCCCCCAACACCCTTGCTTCCCTTGAACTGCATTCATGGCCACTGAGTACAGTTGAAGAAGTTATTTAGAGACCATAACTACAGTGATCATCTTGAGCCAAAGCAATACAGCCTACTAAACAGACACCCTAAGACACAGAACCTAAAGAAATTCTTCACATATGAAAGTCACGCAGTAGTGGACATAACTGATCCACCAGAAATGCAAATATCAGCATAAAGAAACATGAGGTATGAAAAAGCAAGGTAACCTGATAGAGCTAAAGGAGAGTAATTATGCTCCAACAAGACTCCAGAGAAATAGACAAAATGCCTGAGCCAGAAAAGAATGATCCCAAGGGCATCCAATGACACATAAGATAATTTAAATAAATCTGAGAAACAGTGAAATCAATTAATGAGATGAATAAGAAATTCAACAAAGAGAGAGATCATCAAAAGGAAGCAACTATAAACCTTGAACCTGAATAATGAAATGAGTCACAAAAAAAAAAAAAAAAAAGATATGAACAAGAGCCTCAACAACAAGCTAGATCAAGGAAAACGTCTGAACTTAATGACAGACCTTTTGAAGTGCCACTGTTACACTGAAGAAATAAAAGAGAAAAATCATCAGAAAGAACAAAAAAAGTTTCCAAGACTTATGAGACATGTGTGAATGAACAAATGTTCAAACTATGAGGCTTCCAAGAGGTAAGGAAAGGGAGCAGAGCACAGAAAACCTATTCACATAACAAACGAGTTGCAGTTCCATCCATTTCCCTGAGTATGCCATGATTTTATTTTTCTTTATGGCTGACTAAAATAGCATTGAGTAAAAGCACAGAATTTCTTTACCATCTATCGACAAACATTGAGTCTAGTTTCATTACTCAGCTTTGTGAATGGTGCGGCCATGACCATGGATGGGCAGGTATCTCAGTGGTGGCATTCAGAGTCCTCTAGGTGCATATCCAGGAGTGGTACAGCTCATGAATATGCTAATTTTAATTTTTAGGTAACCTCCGTGCCAGGGATGGGGAATGTGGCTCAGCTGGTAGAGCGTGTTGCTAGAATGGACAATGCCCTGGGTTTGATCTCTCAGCACTGCATAAAACAGAACACAGTGGCACATGTCTGGAATTCCAGAACTAGAAGGCAGAAACAGAAAGATGAGAAGTTCAAGGTCACCTTTGGTTACATAGTGAGTTCAAAGCCATGCTGAGCTTCATGAAACCTTAACTGAATAAAGAAAACAGAAAATGAAACGTCCCTAGAGACCATTAAAAGGTTGATAACTTCTTTAATATTGGAGAAGTACAGACACAGAAGAAGCCCAGAAGTCCCAAAATACCCCAAATACATTTGACTCAAATGCGTCCTCACCATTGTAGCGTTCACTCATATTAAATTTATGGGAGATTTTTTAATAAAAAAAAAAAAGCTAATAGACTGAAAGGAAATATGACACCATATTAAAAGCTATGGAAGGGAAAAAAGATTATTAACTTACACTATTGTGCTGAGAAATGCTATGGAAAAACAAAGAAGAGCTAAACTATGGATGAAATGAAAGTCCAAGGTAAAAATTAAGGAATCCATCATCTCTAGAGTAGCCTTAATGAAATAATGCTCAAGGGAAGCCATACCTGAAAGGAAAAGAGCAATTGCTACCACTGTGAAAAGATGCAAAAGACTAAAACCCTCTAGAAGAACAGTTACATAAAAGATAAAAAGGATCCAATCTCACCCATATGGAAAACAAAAAAGATAAAGTGCAGAGCTAAAGACTAGAATGTGGCTATTTGGAACCAGAAAATGAACAAAATGGCACAAATAGCTCTATGAATAACACTAATAACCTTGGATGCAAACACATTAGAAGCCCCAAATAAACAATAAATATTGGCTGAATGAACTAAAAAGCAAGACCCAACAATATGCTGCTTACAAGTAGGACTTACTTCTTCACCATTGAAAATACACAGACATAGGCAGGGATGAAGCAGGAAAGTCCTTCCACAACAAACAAGCAAGAATGGCTAAGCTTAGACAAGCAGACAGAAAGTCACAGAGGTGTTAGCTATGTACTAATGAAAGCAGTCTACTCAATGGGATATATACCATGTATATCTTACTAATGCTAGAATACATCATTTTAAGGCCCAGTGTGGAGGCACACACATTTAATCCCCGCACTTAGGAGGCAGTAGCAAAAAAGATTTCCATAAGTTCTAAGCCAGCATGGGGCACATAACAAGTGCCAGGACAGCCAAGGCTACACAGAACAACCCTGTCTCAAAAAAATAAAATACTCAATGTTACAAAGAAAATACTGTTATATTTAAAGGAAGAAACAGGCTACAACATAGTGACAGTTGTGGATATCAACACCCTGCCTTCATCAATGGACAGGTTATCCGGAAGCTCCCATAAAAACCCATCAAAGATGTATCAGAGACACACAATGGAACACAACAAATGAACTTAACCCAAAAAGGCCACAGATGATAATCTCAGAGCAATATCCTAATGAGGAGAGAGAGAGAGAGAGATTGAGACTGTTTCCTGTCAGATCTGGGTGACACTTGCACCCCACAAAGTCCACAAAGAATGGCACTCTTACCCAGAGCAATTAGGCCAAAGAAAGAAAACAATACCCAAATAGAGAGAAAGTCTGATCACCGTAATCTAAAGACCCCATCAGAAGACTGCTAGGTCAGGTAGCCAAATTTGGCAGTTTCAGGATAGAACACTGATAGAGAAATATCCGTAGCATTTTTATGCACTACAAGGAGCTTGCTGAAAAAGAAATCATAAAGTAAGCCCATTCGTAATAACTATTGAAAATATGAAACAGCTGGGAGCAAATTAATCTCAGGGAGTAAACGACCTCTACACTGAAAACTGCAAAAAGCTGATAAAGAATCGTAGGAAGATGCACACATACACACACAGACACACACACAACTGCAACGACCTTACATGTGTGTGGATTAAAACATCACTGCTAGAATGTCCAGGTTACTCAACAAAATACAGAACCTTCTTGTAACTTCTACCACAATATCACTGTCATTCTTCCCAGAAAGAGAAAATTCCTCCCTTTCCTAAGAACGCACATAATACCCCGAGGATTAAAGGCATCCTGAAAATAAAAAAATTAAAATCTGGAGCCAATTGCAATAAGAGATTGCAGTACATGCTACAGGACAGCAGTAGCCACAATCGCATGGGTACTGCATAAGTTCTGACATGCAGACCAGGGGAGCAGAAGAGAGATTCAGAAGTGAACCCGCATATCTACAGCTAATGTCTACGTCCAAGGAAGCTAGCACAAACACACAAACACACACACACACTTACACCATCACTCACTCACTCATGCACATGCATGCACATACACAGGCATGCACACACGTATATATACACACAGAGATACATTTATGCACTAGCATGCGCACAAACGCACACACAATACATTAGAGAACACACACAATAAGCGATCCTGGGGAAACTGAATAGCCATATGTAGGAAAATGAAACTTCATCCCTTTCTTTCAGCTTATACCCAAATCAACAGAAAACAGGATTAAAAGACTAAGTTTGAAGTGGGAAACTATGAAACAATTAGAAGACAGAGCAGAAACACTTGGAGACCTTAACACAGGAAATAGCCAGGGAGAGGCTCTGTAAGGCACCAGTGTAAAAGTAGAAAGTCCTGCAAGCCAATAGACTGATGAGAGCTATAGAATCTGGAAGGATTTCATCTGCCAACAGATTGCATTCAGACTACATGAAGAGTTTAAAATGCTAAGCCCAAACTGAATACAATTGGAAACTAACAAATTACATTTTTCAAACAAAGAAATGCAAATGGTTCTACCGCTATATGAAGGGGGAAAAAAAAGGTTCAAGATCACTAGCTATCAGAAATACAAAATATAACCATGATGAAATATCCAATCACAGTGGCTACTTTATTTATATGTATGTATATATAAATACATAATAAATAAATATAAATATATATAGCTATTTCTGCTCAATAATTGTCCAAATCACGCTGACAAATGGACAATGATACATTGCTATGTGGATAGGGCACGTTTATGTGCTTGCTTATTTTACTTGCAAATGCTGACTGTTTTGTTGCAATTTCTCAAGCCCTGGCTTAGGATAACCAAAACTCAGTGCAGTCATTGAATAGTTAATGGAATTCAAAGGGACTCACATTTTAGAAGGAGCAATTATGCTATATAACTTCTGCTCCTAGAGAATGCTAAACTGCCCTCTAGGAATTACAACTGATTTCTACTTTATTTTATTGGGAGGAAAATGGAATGAGTTTCATAGCAGTGACCCATCTCTCTTGTGGTACAGAGAGCCCATGACATACCAGAAGACCTCTGCATGTGGAGAGCCAACTGCAAACTATGTTTGAAGAGCAAGTCATCAGACCTCTCCTCTCTGATCTTAGTTTCCTCATCAGGAAAATTATGACAGTGATAATATAGCTCAGGAGTAAAGATTAAAAGGATAATGCACATGAAATTATGAATCATAATAGGTCACATGATGGCTAGGACACTACTGGACTGGTTCTTGTGAGTGGAGATATGAGGTCATGCCCACAGGTCAGCTCTCCTTCCTTGCTTTCCTACATTCAAGGATACAAATTGGGCCATGTTTTCTAAAAGACAGGGGACACACAGTGTTCTGTGACTTCCTCTTGTGTGAACCCATGAGGCTGGAGTAAAATTCTAGGCCAGTCTGCTCCTGTACAATGGCTTCTTTCTTGCCATACAACAGACTCAGTGATAAGACTTGAACTTTGTAGAGGGGATGGGGGAATAAGTTCTTGTCAGAACTAGCCCAGACTTGACTCGGCATCTGCTTATCTTTCATTTACATCTGTCAAAGAACAACTTTAAGAAATGCAGTCTTGGCTCCTAGCAGGATTTCTTTATTCTTGCATTCTGTCTTCTTCCATAAAAATATCACAAACAGGCCTCATTGAATTTAACAACTGAGATAGGTATAAGGTTGATAGACTTCCAACAGATAAAAGAAGCTTGCAACTCTATAGATAGATAGATAGATAGATAGATAGATAGATAGATAGATAGATAGATAGATAGATAGATAGATAGATGACCTAATCATGAGTTCCATCAGCCCTTCTTGCTTTTCCATTGTCCAGGAATGGTCTTAGATGGATAAACCACAACATATGGCCACCACTCATAAAGGCCAAGGCCAATATATGTGCAAGCTTTAAGTCACATACCAGCAAATGCTTCATCAAAAAGCCAACACAGAATGAGTTATGCTGTTGCTAAGCATAGGGTTCATCTTGGAAATGGCTGCAACAGCAGAGTCATTAGAAAGGTGATGAGTAGGATCATAACCTGAGATGTGTTCTCAAAGAAGAACAAAAAAATGAGCTCTGAGTAAGAGCTAAGAAGGGAAGCTGAAAACTCTAAGAAAGCCATCATCTTTGGAATCTGAAAGAAGTAATTTAAAAAATAAGTCAAAGGCACTACTTTATACAGTAGATCTTAACCAAAAGGTTTTTACAACCCATTTATTTAGATGGTCTTAAAAGAATTTAGATGGAGTCATAAATGATACATCCACGGCATGTGACTAAAGGAAATCAGAACCTTAGGAGTTTGATGTCACTGAGATGTCTCTTCCCCCCTGCAGTTTTCCTCCGTGGTCCTATGAGAAGCAGAAACATCAGCCAAATGGAACTCACTGACTTCCGTCCATCATGTCTGAGGCACTCTTGCGTGGATAAAACTGCTGGCGAAATTTTACAGTGCACCTCGTCACATTTCTGCCTTGCTGTCTAACTTGTTGACTTGGGTAAGGGATTGGGAAAGGCTTTCCAATGGGTGGGGATATTTTTTTAAAGCATCGGTCTGCTCCTCAAGCCTCCCCAAACACGTCTAGCATAACTGCTCTTCCACCCCATTGTCCCAGAAACAAAAGCAGAACAGATTTCTCCAAAGTGTCAGACTAGTAAACAGTAGAAGGCTGTGTAGTCCCCACCTAACCTGTGACAGCAGGTTTCAAATGACTTTCCTTAAAACCTTTCGTCCTTTGAATTATAAAGCAAAAGAGATTAGAAACTCCTTGGAATCCTGATATGTTATAGAGCATCTTTTTCATTTTACTTTAGCAAAAACAAAAGTAAGACAGTGCTGCGTGTGTTATGACATGGCAAGGAACCAGACAACCGGAAGCCTCAGCCATGGTTGGCAACTGTGAAACTAGAAAGGCTCTCTGGACAGCAACGTGAGGGATCCTTTACAGACTTTGCACATGTCACACTGCCTCAGTTCATACCCTTTCTAGCTCAGAAACAAAGTATTTTTTCCTACAAGGCTGGGATGTATGTAAGGTTCCCATCTCTAACATGTTTGAGGTATGAAGTATGGGGGTTGGATGTCATGGATAGAATGGATAAATGAAAGGAAGGCCAGTGACAGTCAAGGACTCAACTATAGTCAACTATGGTCAAATGAATGTGTCATATAAAGGCTTAAAGATGTCTCAAAAACATAATGGTGGATGAAGACAGTCAAAGTAATGACAAGGGTTTCATAGTGCAGTCCTGAAGGTCTTAAAAATGGACATATAGAAAGCAACTCCATTTCAGGAATCTATATTTAGTCAATGAGTAGAGTGCACTAGCAAGACACACAATGCATATTCCAGGTAGCCACGGGAAGAAGAGAACAAGATGAAGATGAAATGAAGCCTTTGGGGAAAAAAATAAAGATAATGAAATGGCAGTGTTATCACAAGGTGAAAATTGTGTTTAATTTGATTCCATCCAGTGGAACAGAGATTGGGGAAAAGATGGAAAAAGATAAAAAGACAGAAGAAATAAATCTCAGTCTCCTGATACTGTAAAAACACAATTTGACATTTTTTTTAAATTTTCATTCACATTTGGATATTTTAAAAGTGTGATGTGTCACTATTTACCTCATTGTCATTCCAATCCTATTGACTTTAACTCAAATAATCAAATGATACATATCATATACATTACATATTCTTCTTCTTCTCTGCTACATGGTGCCATTGCCGAGGATCACTAATTTGTTAGTCACTGGTTTCTTTTTTCATACATTTGCATAAAATTAGTCATTAAAATCAGTAAAATTACCATCTTTAGACCTTACCATCAGGTTTCTGCCAATGGCCTCAAGGCCCATTCTCCTGATAAACTGCATCCTTTGGAAAGACATTTTGTGTCATCTTCCTTTTCAGATTCAGTGATGCTATTTTATGATTACTTCTTTTATTACATTTAACTGAGAGGTGATAGAAAAGAGCATAACAATACATGTGACATGAAATCAAGAAGGAGGGCTGCCTGAGGGGGGGATGAGGGTCAGCAAGGAGGAGCTAGGGAGAGGAGGGAGGACAGCAGGAGAGGAAGGTAAAGAACCAAGTTTGGTGTCATATATTTGTGGAAATGCCATCATGAAGCCCATTACGTGCCTCATCATTGAACAAGGATGTTTGCTCAACTATGTTCACGGCAGCTTTGTTTGTAACCGTCAGAATCTGGAAAAATAAAAAAACTAGATGTCCCTCAACAGAGGTATGCTAACTTTAAAGATTAGTAAAAGGAATTGTACAGGTCCAAGCACCAGTAAAAAAAAAAGTATTTGATTTCTTTTCAAAGCTCTTTACTGTGTGAAGTCACTGACCAGCGCATTGCTGTAGAATTCAGTGAGTCTGGAACAACTGACCATAACATGGTGCCCTTTCACACTAACCTTATGTTTGTAAATCTGGCTATAATTTTCTTCTTCCCTTCTTCTGTATCCCTGCACCTCATGTCAAAAAGATTCTATGAAATTGCTCAAGAAATAGAGAAATCTGCACATTACAAAAAATTAGACTCAAAGCACAGAACCTGTTTAATAAACGCATGGGGGTTTTGTTTGTTTGTTTGTTTGTCTTGTTTTTTTTTTTTTCAGTCATGAAATGTGTTATTCCCTTTATCCACTGTTGTACTTTCAGCATATGAGGTTTAGGAAGTTAGAGTTTTGTCATAATATTTTAAAGCAGATTTCCTACAACTTGATATTTTGATCATTTCTAGATCTTCACTCCTCTAAATAATGGTGCAGTCAATTCAAAATGGGTAAAGTTTATTTTTTTTAAAAAAGGCGGAAGAGAGAGTTTCAAATGGAAATGCATTTACACAAATCATGCTTCCAAGAAAAGCTGTCAGGGCTGGGGTATGCTCCGTTCATTCAACACCCACTCTGTGTGGGCCTTAAACGACTGCAATCCTTAGAGAAGCAAAACACACTTCATACTGTGTACAAGTGAGGAAAGACTGCTTATTTAAAACATGGCCGTTCTTGAAAGTGTGTCTCTGCAAGGTGGAGGAGAGCGAGGGAAGACACGCTCACTTTGTTTCACAATGGAAAAATCCAAATAATCCAAAATCTCCTGGAATGCTCTAACACTGGAGAAGAGATGCCATAAATAAATCATGCTTTGCAGAAGCATGGGAGACCTGTGTTAGAGTTTACTGTGAAAGAAAGACAATATAATTTAACAAAGACAGATAACAGCACGCTCTTGTGTTCCGCAAATAGTGCATTCAAAAGTGAGCGTGGGCTGGTGAGCTGACTCAGTGGGGAAGGTCACCCGTGGCTAAGCCTGACTGCCTGACTGCCTGAGCTCAGTTCCTGGATCTTACCAGGTGGAAGGAAAAAGCTGGCTCCCACAAATTGTGCCTTGACTGCCATAATCACACCACAGCACTTGGCACACACACACAATAAATAGAATTACAGATGATAGATAGCTATGGAGATAGATAGATAGATAGATAGATAGATAGATAGATAGATAGATAGATAAAGAAAGAAAGGAAGAAAGGAAGAAAGAAGGAAGGAAGGAAGGAAGGAAGGAAGGAAGGAAGGAAGGAAGGAAAGAAAGAAAAGAAAGAAAGAAAGAAAGAAAGAAAGAAAGAAAGAAAGAAAGAAAGAAAGAAAGAAAGAAAGAAAGAAAGAAAGAAGAGAAAGCAATAGAGGAAGACACAGGAGGATGTTCTTCCCAGGCCTACACATGCATGAGTACAGACACTCACATCGACACATACCTGCACATATCACACCCACATGCACATACCTGCACACACACACCCATACACACACATACCCATACACACACTTTATACATACATACATACATACATGTGCATACATAATACATACACAAATAGAGCAAGTTCATTTAAAACAAATATGGTGTTGCAAGCAAAGATGTACACGATGTACGATCTGGAATCACAGAAGGGACAAGCACGTCTTGCTTGGAGAATTATAGATCTCATTAGGTGGAAAATGGCATCTGGCACAAAAACAAGGAACCAGCCATCCAAGAAGAAAAGATAGGGGAGCTTTTATGTTCTATTAGACTCTTTATAATGCCTGTCCCACAGAATAAAGTTGACCGGAAAGCTTTCCCTTTTCCTAACTTAAACTCTCCTGAAAATACATGGACACGATGACAGACGAGACACATATGCCACCTCATTGCTGTAATGAACACACCCTTAGTGTTCTATGGTTTTTCTAGCACAAAGATCAAATATCTACCATGTTAACATATATATATAAGTACTACCAAAGGTATGTCTCATCCACAGACCACAGTTTTCATTACTCCCATTTATTCTTATAATGGGCGTTGTATATAATAACCCCCACATGTGAGAATACAATATTATAATTCTTATAACACTCATTCTTTGGAGTATAGAAAAATGTAGGAATAACATCAGTATTAAAAAAAATGAGGGTGTCTAGTGGTGGAAAGATGGGGAAGAGGAACTGTGAACAGATTATTTCTCAAGCCTTGATAAACATTAAAATCACCTGAGCTTCTGGTTTAACTTGCCAGCTACTAGCCCTGCATATCTGTTTTGGCTAACACTGGATTAACGGATTTAAGAGTGTTAGAATTTGTTATGCAAAGGCTATTTAAGTTTTTTCTGTGTGTAGTGTCAGATTTGGACTTCATGAAGATGCGGATCATTCACAGGTCTATAAACCATTCACACACACACACACACACACACACACACACACACACACACACACTGCATCTCAGCATAAATGGGTAGCGAACAGAAACCGGAAATCTCCCTGCTTATCTGGCCAAGTCACATAACACAGAACCACCTGTGTTTTCTCAGAACATGAAGCAGAAAGAAAAGTCCAGATCCTTTTCAGTTCTAAAATCATTTGACTCCAACACTTAGTTAAGTGAGAAATTTAAAGAAAAACCAAGGCAGCGGCAAGAGATGGGGGTGGGGTCCCATCCATCCTTAATGAAATATGGTGGGAAAGATTTAGATTCTAAATTAGTTATTTTATGTATTGGCTTGTTCGCTTTGTGATCCCCTTTTATCATAGTTCTCCTTTAACTTGTAAACATGGCCTAATGTGAAAGCTGTCCTAAGTAATACAAATGTGAGATTTTGTTTTATATAAAACAAACCGCTAGGGTATGTGTGAATATACACCCTAGTGTGTAAAGGCATATGATTGGCTCGGAGTAATTGATGGGCTTCATTTTCGCGCCTTTAAGCTCTTATGAACCAGGCTCCACTTGGCTGGGTCATGGTTTCTATTTTGTTAGGGACGATTTTAATTGCTCAAGGGGTGTCGATGTCAGCAGTGGCGCCCTAATTCTGACTACTCCCATGATCACTGAGTACCTTCTCCTCCTGGCTCATTATAGGTAACCAAAACAATTTTTTTTTCATGAGTGAATTAATTCACATAGAAGCAAAACTCTTCCTTTGCAAAGGTTATCAGAAACAGCTCTTAACGTATATATTTGCTGTTCACAATTAGGTCCTTTTTTTCACTTCTCTAACACAACTCTCATCCATTCATGAGTAAAAGTAAACACAAACCTCTCAGCCACCCTCAGAATTTGGCCCATATTTGGAAAGGATTTCAAAGTTGCTTGAGCCACTTACCTGCAAGTGCTGCTTTTCTGCATTACATCAGCTCGATGATACCCAGAGAGTTTACAAAAACCGTCATTACTATAAACTACAGGCCAGTCCACAATTTGGGCATTTCCCAGTAAGAAACTTGATTCTAAAGGAGAAAGAGAGAATTACTTAGCTTTATCAAACAACTTTTGTCTTTCGAGTGATCAAAAAGGCAAGCTTATAAAATGCAGTGGTTGCATGCTATTGGACAAATAATACAACTTGTGCCATAACCATGGGGACCAGTGACATCTGCAATAACCCCAAGCCTTATTCAACAAACCAAAATTCCCACTGAGAACAATGTCTGGCATCCCTTTGTGTTAAAGTATCTTAAGGAAGAAGAATTTGCTCAGTAGTGAGTAGTAATAATGACTAAACACGTCTTAATTTATTAAGATAGGCTGGAGTCACATTTCCATAAATGGAGAATGTTGATGTTATAACAGAGGCGAATTGATAACACCCCTCTAAAATGCTATTAATACAGGTATGATTTGATGGGACAAATTCGTTGTTCCCTATAAGATGATCTTGAAAAATCTAATCTAATCCAATCTAAAAAAGCATTAGAGTCTTCTTTGAAAACAAAATCATTCAAATCTATCACTTCTACATGTGACATAAAACCTAGCATATATACATATTATGTATAAAAGATATCACTGCTCCATTTTACACAGAAAAATAGGTTTGTTCTAGGCATAAAATTAGTTCAAAAAGTATATTTCGGTATTAACCGTGGCTGAAAGATCCAGCGGTTTCAGGATGCACCTTTAACAATGTTAATAATCTCATGATAAAAAAAGTGAAATGAATTTAAATAATAATAACAACAATAAATATTTTTAAAAACAATAAAAAGGTAAAAGGAATAGCCTAGTTTAAAAATCTACTGTAAAATAATCTCCCTTGGGCTCATCTTTGGGTAGAATCTAAAAATAGAAGTTAAATTGTGAGTGGCAGGTTGAAATCCTGACTCGGAATTGGCTTGCATAAAACAACAATGCAATTTAACCTTTACTGAGTGAAAGTTGCTATGTGAAAGGTGAGGCTCTGGATCAGATATTGGAAGGGAACAAAAGTTAAAAAAACATACTCTGTGCTCTTTTTATCAAGTTTACACTTATCAATTTTATGCCTATTAGAATGGCTAAGATCAAAAACTCAAGTGACAGCACATGCTGGTAAGAATGTGGAGCAAGGAGAACCCTCCTCCATTGCTGGTGGGAGTGTAAACTTGTACAACCGCTTTGGAAATCAATCTGGCACTTCCTCAGACAATTGGCAATAGTTCTACCTCAAGACCCATCTATACCACTCCTGGGCATATACCCAAAAGATGCTCTACCATACCACAAGGACAGTTGCTCAACTATGTTAATAGCAGCTTTATTCATAAAAGCCAGAAACTGGAAACAACCCAGATGTCCCTCAACCAAAGAATGGAAAAAAAAAATGGTGCAGTTACATAATAGAATACTACTCATCTATTAAAAACAAGGAAATCATGAAATTGCAAGCAAATGGATGGAACTAGAAAGTATCATCCTGAGTGAGGTAACCCAGACCCAGAAAGACACACACAACAGGAACCTAGCATAACTGTTCTCAGAGAGGCTCCACTCAACAGTAGATCGAAACAGATGCTGATACCCACAGCCAAACATTAGGAGAGGCTCAGGGAGTCTTAAGGAAGAGTTGAGCGAAGAATAGAGGGACCTGGAGGGGACAAGAATGCCACAAGAAGACTAACAGAGTCAACTAACCTAAGCCTATGGGGGCTCACAGAGACTGAACCAGCAACCAAAGAGCATGCATGGACTGGATCTAGGCCCCTACACATTAAAGCTGATTGGCAGCTTGGTCTTCATGTGGGTGCAATAGCAAATGGAGTGGGGGCTGTCTCTGACATGGATGCAGTTGCCTGTTTTTAGAGCACCTTCCCCTAGCTGGACTGCTTTGTCTGGTCTTTGTGGAAGAAGATGCGCCTAGTTCTGCTGCAACTTGATGAGCTGGGATAGGTTGGTGGGGAGGTCTTCCCTTTTCTGAGGAGAAGGGGAGGGGAGAAGGGAAAGAGAGTAGAAGGGTAAGACCACGAGAAGAGAAAGGAGGGGGCTACAACTGTGATGAAAAGTGAATAAATAAATTAGTGAGGAAAAAAGGAACACAAAGTAGAAACCAAAATGATCTGGCAGAATAAATACTAAATCAAGCACAGGGGATATATGACAAAAGTCTCTGGAGAGCAATAGTAACCAAAAAATGGACAGAAACTGAAGAAAGATGAATCCTTTAGAAAACAAAGGCATTTTTTTTAAACCATCCAATCTGAGAAGACTCACACTAAGGACAGATGATGGGGTGATGGAACTGAAAGTCACATAAATCTAAGGAGTCAAAGGCCACAAACCCTATAACCAAAGTGAAAGTCAGAAGAAAAGACAGAAGAAGGAAGACAGGAGGGAGTTTAGCAGTCGTGAGAAAGACAAAAGTTTATCGTATAAAACTCATAGCAGTCACCAAAAAAGAAACCGTTCATAAATAAGGCACGATCAAGAGGCAGGTCAACTTCTCATCCAAGAACAGCGCTGAGGAAATAAGGAAACCTACAGTCTGGGAGAAAATATCCACAGTACAGATACCTGAAGTCAACTCAAAATATATAGAGAATTCCCACAGAAGATCAAAAAGGCCCAGCTAAGGAAGCTGGGGAAATGATTTGAACAGATGTCTCAAGGTGTGCCACAGCCGATAGGACAGTACATGTCCCCACTCACAAGACATCAAGAAAGCACAAACTCAAAGCACAGTGATATCCCACCAGAGAAGCTACAAGGGCTAATACTAACACCAATGGTGAGAATCTGGGACCACGCGACCTAGCTATAAACACAAAACGTTATGAGCTCATTGAAGCACGATTTCTTGTAAAGTCAAATATTCATCTGTAACCCAGAAAGTCCACCCTACCTGTTCACTCAAGTGAAATGAAACATACACGAACAAGAAGGCCTATTAAATAAGAATTCACATCAGATTTACTCACGTCGTCAAACACCAGAAATACTGCAAATCAAGAGAATGAATTTTAAATGGTGTCAAATTCCTACCAGGAACAGCACTTCACTCTAAAACGGAACAAACTTCTGACATGTGTAACAGTGTTGGTTAACCAAAAAATAAAAATAAAAATAAAATACTATGGTGGCAGGGGAAAAAAAGCCATCTATATGGAATCCAGAAACAGACAATGCTGCAGTGGCGATAGGCATCACACAACGGTTTCCTTTTTACTGTGGTTGTAATGAAGGCTCAGGGTGACGAGCATGCTAATTACCCAAGATAATGATTTCTGAAGGGAGTGAAGGGATGGCAGGAAAGACAAAAAAAATAATCTTCTGAGAGATGTAAGTGCTCACTCTCTTGAGGTGAGGTGTACGTGTGTACATTTATCCAAACTCATTACGTTGTACATTTAAGCACATTTAAACTTCACATAAGCTTAGAAAACACAAAAGTATTAGATACTCCTCGCCCTTTGGGGTGTGTTAAGGAAAAAAAACTGACATTTGAGTTAAGTTTTCATTATGAGAATAGCTAACTGTATTCCTCTGGAGAGCCTAGCTGCCATGATGAGGGAGGCTAGCAGCTTCCTGCAAATCTGAGTAAGAAATTAGAAATTCCTCCTTAAGAGCATGGTGTTTTCATTTGTACACAGCATCAATTACAATCATCAAAGGTGATTTTCTTCCCTCCCTTAGCCCAGATTAGCTTACCCTCTCTAACCCATAAGCCACGTACTTGATGACCAGAGGCCATGGTAGGCCATTTGGGTACAAAGCTGTGTCCTGCCTTAATTCATCCCAATATTCAGTCTCATATTCAAACCAATGTCAGTTTGTCGTCTTGAAACTCCATGCCTCTTTGTGCATATCAGGAAGCCAGACTTACAAGCACCCCTCCTTCTAATACAAACATATTGCTCCTTATTCCTAAAGTCTACACTGTTAGGCTTAGGTCAGGTTCTTCATCAGTTCCCAAATATGCTTGCCATCGATGCTAACTCTTCACTCAACACACTTTTCTTCCATCCCTTTGCCTATGAAACACTTAAAGAAAACCTCAACTCTGCTTTCTCTATACCACACTCACTGAGGGCCATACACACACACCCCCTCTCTTACACACACCCTCTGCTTGCACTCAATAAACAAGTGGCCAAGCGAAATGTATTAAATACATACAATGGAATAATGTGCATTTTTTTTAAAAGTTAGCGGTAGGGGCAGGGGGGGCCCTGCCATTTGCAACAACATGGGTGAACTTTGGGAGACATCACGTTAAGTAAAATAAGCCACACAAAGAAAAACAGTGCAAGATTCCATTTATGTTTAAAGTATAAAATTTAAATACATGAAACAGAGAGAGAAAAAGCATGGTGCTAAGTTACTAGGGACTGAAGGGTAGGAGAACTGGACAGATGTAGTCAAAGGACACAAAACTGTAGTTAGCAATTATACTTTTGAGAGAACTGCAGTTTCCATGGCAACTATAGTTACAGCCGTATATTGTATATTTGAGAGTCGCCGGGGGAGTAGATTTTATTCTCAATAACGAAATGATATGTGATATAGTATAAGTGTTAAGCAGCTTGATTTAGCTTCTCTGCAATGCACTCGTATACTAAAACATCATATTATTTACCATAAATGTACACAAAAATGTGTATTTTTACTTGCCAACTTAAGAACATTTTTAACTTGCAATATAATATATTACTTATTGACAGAATTCCCAATGTCCTGGGAACAAGGATCCTCTGTGCTTTTATAAAAGAGGGGGAGAACGGTTGAAACTTTAGCATGTTTGCTAATCTGTGCTTTTCTTTCCCCCTCCAAGAAACTGCTTAGAAACCCATAGTTTTCACCCTTCTTTTTTTTTCCACCCTTCTTTTAAACAGGAATTCACTGAAAGAAATGCACAGGAAGTGTGTGTCCACACAAAGATACTGTCCCCAAAATTTGTTAAACAACATTTACTATATGACATTTTCTGTACTATTTTATAATCTGTTTCAATTTTGAAGTGTATTAAATTTCACTGAATCAATATTTGAAAACCTGCCTTAAGCAACCCTCCAAAGGCTTTGTAGATCTCCCTACATCATGAACAGCCTTGCTTTCAAAACATCTGCAAGATTTAGAACCAGAGCTCTGCTTGTTCCTTTTTGGTTCTGCCATTTACAATGTCTTCCTGCTGCCGCTCAGACATTTTCCACTGCTCTCCGATGAGAACGTCTTGAAGACTGCAGCTCAGCAGCTCCAGCCATCACTACCCACTGATCTGTTTCACTCATTCAACAGCATGGCCATGTGCTAACAAAATGACTAACAAAAGCAGCTGTGAGCCTCACTCTCTGAGGATGCATCCCTTATCTCTAACCCAGGCAACATCTCCATCCCCATCTTCCTGATTGTTCATCAGCAACAAGTCAGAGGTCCACAGAGTCTAGGTGCTCGGGGTCAAAACCAGAATACGTGTTCCCCAATTTTTAACCCTTGAATGAGGTATGTGCAGAGTTACTCTTTCTAGGGGAAACTGTGGCTTTTTTTTTTCTTTAGAGGGAAAAGTGGACAGGTTACAGATGAAACCGACAATGAAAGCAGAGCCTGCAGGGAGGACCTACTCCTCTTGTTGGTTTGGAGGCAGAATTGTTTATGGAAGAGAAAATGAAAGTTCAAACCAAAATGGAGAGTGGATATTTTGCAGTGTTTCAAATCCATCTTTAAAACATCTACTGAGTTACCTCAAAAACATTGAATATTAACAGTTAAGATATTTCAGTGGTACACACTAGTGTTTGCTCACACAGTCAATCAGAACTAACAGAGAAAAACTTTAAGGCTGTTACAGGGTTTTAGAATAGTCTACGAGATGTGTCTTCTGTTCATCCTTGTGCTTCAGATTTGACACTAACCATCTAGACTATAAGAGTGAAGTAATTAGACTATGTCATCTCCCATCCCTTCCTGCTGGGTTTAATAATATGACTCTGGCCTTATGGAGGACAGCTGTACGGACAACTGGTGTTCGCAATCGAACACAACAATCGAAGTCCCATGGTCATCCTGTCACAGTCTGTTCTCCACATTCAGATCACTCCTCAACATTGCTAAGAGGGTGACAGGAAGAACCTGGGGATTTCAATTAAATTATCAGTTTCTATACATACAAATGAGCAACCGTTATAAGCACCCCTCTGGGTAATTATGGAGACTAATAATGAGTAATGTAACCAAAATCTCTGTAAACTATTAGAGCAAAAACAAATCTTCATAAAATATTATAGTGTACTAGCAGCAAGATTTTTCCACAACTGTGCCATAAGTGAAGAGACAGCTAGCAGCATACTTAGGGGGTGCGTGTGTGCAAGCACAGAACCAAAAAAACACTCCTTACATTGAACCTACAAACTGAAAACTTCCACAGTTACATCGGGCAGAGGTAAACTACAAAGACACTCAACAGTGGTAAGTGAGTACAGTTACATTAGACAGAGGTTGCTGAGCTCATTTTATAAATTTGGATATGTATTAGCCAAAACACTGAGTGAAAACACAAAGCTCATATTATTAGCGCCCTAAAGTCACACATTTCTGACTTTAACAAATGTGAAATCCGATAGCATTAATAAATATCAAGAACAAGAACAAATCTAATCAAAATTACCACCCAGAAATTTTTAATTTCTTTCAGCTTTAAAGCAGGGTGGGTGAAAGAAACTTGATTTTAAAGGAATAGCTCACCGGAAAGGAGACAATTTAGATTCTAGATTCTAGAAGGCAGAATAATCCTAGAGTGTCTGCTGCAGGATGTGGTTATGGAAATTTCACAGAATTCTAAGTAACCGTCGTCATCATCATACTTGATTCAAAATGGTTTCTTAGGGTCAACAGAAGTTTTAAAAACTATTGTTTTTCTTTTTACATGGGATTTCTTTTTATCTTTTTTTTCTTTTTATTATTACGGTTTATTCACTTTGTACCCCCCCCATAGTACCCTCCCTCCTTCTTCTACACACATGTCCTTACCCAAGTCCACTGATAGGGGAGGTCTTCCTCTCCTTCCTTCTGATCCTAGTCTATCAGGTCTCATCAGGAGTGGCTACACTGTCTTCTTTGGTGGCCCAGTGAGGCTGCACCCCCCTTAGGGGGAGGTGATCAAAGAGCAGGCCAATCAGTTCATGTCAGAAGCAGTCCCTGTTCCCATTACTAGAGAACCCACTTGGACACTGAACTGCCATGGGCTACATCTGTGCAGGGGTTCTAGGTTATCTCCATGAACAGTCCTTGGTTGGAGTATGAGTCTCAGAAAAGACCCCTGTGCCCAGATTTTTTGGTTCTGTTGCTCTCCTTGTGGATCTTGTCCTCTCCAGGTCTTACTATCTCCCCCTTCTTTCATAAGATTCCCTGCACTCTGCCCAAAGTTTGGCTGTAAGTCTCAGCATCTGCCTTGATACCCTGCAGGGTAGAGCCTTTCAGAGGCTCTCTGTGGTAAGCTCCTCTCCTATTCCCTGTTTTCTCCCTCTTCTGATGTCCATCCTCTTTGCCGTTCTGAATGGGGATCTTTGCCAGAGCTCTCCTTCTTGATTAGTTTCTTTAGGTGTACAGATTTTAGTAGGTTTTTCCTATATTATATATCTAATATCCACTTATGAGTGAGTATATACCCTGTATGTCTTTCTGCTTCTGGGATATCTCACTTAGGATGATCTTTTTCAGTTCCCACCATTTGCCTGCAAATTTCATGATTTCCTTGTTTTTTATTGCTGAGTAATATTCCATTGTGTAGATGTACCACAGTTTCTGTATCTATTCCTCAGTTAAGGGGCATCTGGGTTGTTTCCAGCTTCTGGCTACTACAAATAAAGCTGCTACAAACATGGCTGAGCAAATGTCTTTGTTGTATACTTGAGCATCTTTTGGATATATGCTTATGAGTGGTATAGCTAGATCTTAAGGAAGCTCTATTCCTAATTGTCTGAGAAAGCACCAGATTGATTTCCAAAGTGGTTGTACAAGTTTACATTCCCAAGTCCTCAATATAAAGCCAGTCACACTAAACCTGTAGAAGGAAAAGTGGGGAAAAGCCTTGAACTCAGTGTCACAGGAGACAACTTCCTGAACAGAACACCAACAACACAGGCTCTAAGAGCAACAATCAATAAATGGGACCTCATGAAAATGAAAAGCTTCTGTAAAGCAAAGGACACTGTCATCAGAACAAAAAGACAACCTAAAGATTGGGAAAGGATCTTCACCAACTCTATATCTGACAGAGGAATAATATCCAGAATATATAAAGAACTAAAGAAGTTAAAAAGCAACAAATCAAGTAATCCAATTTAAGAATGGGATACAGAACTAAACAGAGAATTCTCAATAGAGGAATATAGAATGGTAGAGAAACACTTAAAGAAATGTTCAACGTCCTTAGTCATCAGGGAAATGCAAATCAAAATGACCCTGAGATTTCACCTTACACCTATCAGAATGGCTAAGATCAAAAACTCAAAAACACATCCTCTCCAGAGGATGGGGAGAAAGGGGAACCCTCCTCCACTGCTGGTGGGAATGTAAACTTGTAAAAACTATTTTTAATGTGACATATATACACAATGGAGAGGAAAAGTGAGAGAGATGCTTACAAGTTTACTGGAGAGTTGAGAAGAGGGAGGGGTCAGCAAAAGAACACAAGAAGTGGCCTCAGGCACTGTAAATTCTGGTGTTTTATTGCCAGATGAGTTTGTAACACACAGTTGTTTCAAAATTAGGAAAAACAAAAGGATGTCCATGTTCTTATCCCAAAAAAAAGGTGACAAAATATTTGAGGTGATGGACAGTCAATAGATTGATTTGATCATCATCTAATGCATATATACTTCAAGACATATTACTGCCCACACAAATACGTACACATAATTTATCAATTAAAAGCGAGTATGAAAAACTGTAAATGTAGAGAATGTAGCCACACTTTCTCAGTCTTGGTTTCTCACTTTGATCAAGGAGCTTCACGTTAGGAGGATAAGAATTGTTTGTCCAGCTCTCACACCCTGGAGTTTCCGGTTTAATTGATCAGGAACAGAGCTCGCAAACATTGGCGTTTATTTTTAAATCCTCTCAAGTGGTCCCAGTGCTCAGCCAGGATGGAATCACAGTCACCTAATTACTGAATGCCAGGAGCTGTAATAAGATCTTGTCACAAGTGTCAAAAGTAGACATTGTTAGAGTCTAATGTAGATACACTGAACTGGCTTCCTGAGGATAGAATGCAAAAAAATACAGCCCAGGAAATACAGTCCCTCACCCCCAAAAAAAATACAGTCTTCTGCCCAGAAAAGTCTGGGACACTTTGATCTGAGCCCTTCCCTCTCTCCTAGGCCCCACCAGAGTCAACCTGGAGGTTGGTAGCAATGCAGCATTTGGGATCCATTCTAGACCCGAGTCAGAACCTGTGGTTTGAGAAGATCCTAGGATGGTTCCTGAAAATAATATTGTTTCTTTCTTGCCTATCTTCTCCTTCCTTTCCTACAGACGGAAAAGCAGGCCAAGAAAGTTACAGGACTCTGCTGATGAACATGGGCAGTGGGAGGCTGGTACCAGGAGAGGAAAGGAGCTGACTTCCCGGGCTCCAAGCCTCTGTTCTGTCCCTCTGTTTCCCAACTGCAGTCTGAGCTCTTGCTTTGTTTGGTTTCGTTTTAGCATGGAGAAGCACTTCTTCAAAGAATGAATTCTCCAGGTGATAGCAAAATGGCTGCACTTGAGCTCAGGCTACTACATCTTAATACCATTTGTAAAGGAGATCAGAAACCCACACTGACAGGAAGTTCTGGAAGAGGAGAGGTCATAAGCAGTCTGTGAAATCCCACGAAATAACGTGGGCAATTTCTTTCCTTTCTATGGAAGCTCAGGAAGGGGAGGGGGCAGTGAATGGCTTTCCTCTGGGCGGCTCCAGCAAGATTGACTTTTTACAATGTTACCGTTTTGTTTTTATGGAAACTATATTCTTCTTAGATCTAGACATGCCAGGACACTAACAGTAGGAACGGGGAAGAGAAGTAGGTTGAAGAGAACAAACTTGAAGTAAGAGAAGATAAACAAATACAAATATCTAAGGTACTGCACACTAAGATTGCTAAGACACATTTTAGCTCTTACCGTAAAGGGAAAATAAAAGGTTATCACTATGGGAAGCAATGGAGCAATGGCTAGGTCAATTTTCTTGACTTCCCTGATGCTTTCAATATGTCTGTGTATATACATCAAATTTTAGCTGGGAAAATGGCTCAGTGGGTAAAGTCCCTGCCATACAGATGTGAGAACCTAAGGTTCAGAACCCACATAAAGCCAGACGTTGTAATTCCACTGGTGTTTTGGTGATTTGATTGAAGACAAAAGAATTCACAGAGGCTCATGGGCCAGCTAGCCTGCTGTACTTAGCAGCAAACATGAAAGTTGTCTCAAGACAAGATGGAAGGTGACAAATGACCCTGTCATTTTACACACATATACACACACAATACAAATACACACATACACACATATACACACATGCATAATTTTTGAATGTTGCCTATCTAAATAAACCCGGTATTTTAAACAGTAGAAAATAATGATGATAAAATGAATTTTGAGGGGGTTGAACTACTCTTCTTTCTCCCTCTCATCTTTTTATACAAATCAGCTTTGAGAGAAGTATTTCAGAGTATTAGCAAGAATTGTCAGATATTTTAAGAAGTGATAAGACAACCAAATGCCACCTAGAACATTGAGAGAAAAAGAAGGCATGAAGCAGAGATAGGAGAGGACTTTACAAGAAGAAAATACTGTACATTTTTCCCAAGGTCTACAGCAGCCTGTAAGAAAAGCCAACAAGGCATCTTTCTAAATATGTTCATTTAGTCCTAACTGAGTGAACATAGCTCCCAGGAAACTGGGCAGCAATTCTGAAATAAGACTTGGGGGCTAGGGAGACAGCTTTCTTAGTCAAGTACTTGCATTACAAGAATAACCGCCTGGGTTAGAGCCCCCAGTAAGAAGGCAGGTGCAGCAGCATGCCCTTTTAGTCCCAGCTCAAAGCAGGACCCAGGGATGGGAGTAGGAATTAGAGTAGGTGCAATGAGGTGGGACACACCAGACAGAAGCTGTAAGAGGGAGGGTGGAAGGGGAAATGTCCAGCGTCCCCATCCCAAGGAAAATTTCCCTGCTTTCCTCTATACACAGACGCTGACTCCGGACCTGCTCCCTCAGGGCAATAACATTACTAAATCTGAATCCTCCCACCAATGACACTTATTGGAAACATCCCTTGCTCTGCATCTTCCATTGCTCCTCTCCCAAGCCAAACCACCTCCCTTTCTTGCTCGGACCATTGCATTGCAGTGATCGTGTAGCTGCCCCTTCATTTTCACCCCTCCTGCCTTCAGCTCTAAGACAAGCACCACTGTGTTCTAGAGATCTGTCCAGGGATCTTGAGATAACCTCCAAGTGTTCTTCCTCCCCCTTTGGCCCATTGTCATACAACTGTATTCATCTAAAGCTTCCACCTAGCCATCCATTCCTCTTTTCTCTCCGTGCGGCTGTTTGCACGTTCTCTCTTTGCCTGCAGCCACTCCTCTTTCCAGTTTCCTCTTATCACTTTAATAGCACTTCCTTAGTCAAGCCTCCCCAAACTGCCTTCCAGTCAAAACTTGTCCATTACTTGTAACCAAGGAGCTCTCTCTCCTTCTCCTTCAAAATGCCTGCCACAGTTTCTACTTAAATGTTCTCTGCGTGTTTGTTACACAACTGAGGTCCCTTCCAGTCTCTGAGGTCCGTGAGATCAAGGTACACACACACACGGCAATCATTGCTGAGAGAATCAGATGAACGTTTCTATTCCTATTAAGAAAGTCAGTAAACAATTACAAAGCAGTGCATAGACGTTATCTAGAAAGTATATAAGGACTCGGCTGGGCCTATTTCATCAAGATACTATAATATTAACAATACTTAATAATGATAATTGGCAAACTTAAGCAAACTTCCTGCACTTTGAATAGCATCTGAAAACTTGTGAGCCTGCGTCGGGGAGCCAATGTTACTTTTCTGAGCTTGTCTTCTGGGTGAGTGATATTTATAGACATATTTAAGTTTCATGTGGCAGTAACAGAAAAGTCCCTGAAGCGTACATAGCACATTTTATTTGGGTTAAACAAAATCTTGATACATATGGCTTAAAAAGACATAAATAATTTATATATGATGTCCCCATCTACAGTGTTGATTTCTGCTACGTGTATTTCCCTTTTCAATAAAAGGCTAGTCTCCTTATGTCCTTACAAAATACGCCTTTTCCTCCAATTCTGTAACAATACAGCCAGAGTGTAGACACATACGTTTTGCACTTTTCAAAACAAGACTAATTATTATCTAATAACATTGGCAACATTAAGCAGACCATCACTGTGGGAGTATGAAATATGCAAGAAAAAAAAATCTGTTAATGTATTCAAACATGTTCAGCTGTCATCAAAGATTAAAAATATGCCTTCACATTTCATCTCCTTCAAGATCAAAGGTACATTTTCAAGTTTCTGTGTTTCTTTGATGGCATTAACCTCATCATTCTCCACCTAGCCAAAGAGGAACAGAAAGCAGGAGCTACTTCAGCATCTATTCCTGAAATTCCACTGCTCCAAACAATAGAACTGTTACAGACTCTTTTTTTTTTTTTAAAGAAGTCCAACAATTAAACTTGCCCTTGTGTGTTATATGTATGTGTGTGTAAGTGTACACACACAAGTGTGCATGTCGAGGCCAGGGGTCATTGGCACATGTTGTCCTCTATCTCTCTCCATCTTCTGTTGTCAAGAAAATCAACCATGAATGGCAGTGAAACTAGTTGAACGTGCTTGCTGGTTCTCTAGACCGGTTGGCCAAAACCCTCACTAGGATGTGCTTGTCCTTGCCCCCTGCCCAACACTGGGATTACAGGTGCAAGGCCATGCTCCCGTCTCTCTGGATGCTGGAGATACTGGCCCCATCCCAGTTTCCACTCTTAATAGTGCTGACTCTTGCTCGTGACATGTACTTCTGAAAACCATGCTGGCCAGAATCATTAGAGCAAAAACACAACTGCAATCACTGCCTACATGAATCACAGGCACACAGAACGTGAAACATTCACCTTGATGTAGCTAATGACAAATTGTTACTGAATCCTATTGCGATGAAATTTCTTACAATACCTAAACCTTCAGACATTCACTAGTTATATAATCTAGGGGGAAATGAAAGTTAAGCCAGTCAAGATGTGTTTGCCAGGAGAGAAATGCATTACTTATTTAATATTCAAGCTTCTTTTTGAAGCTTACAAAATATACAAATGTTTTCTTACAAACAACCAACACCTTTTCTAAAGAGGTTATATAATTCTTCAAAGTTAATCTTTTAAGACAATCAAATGTAAATGACAATAAAACTAATGAAGAACTTCAATTAAGACCAATCTCCAAAGTGGTTGTACAAGTTTACATTCCCACCAGCAATGGAGGAGGGTTCCCCTTTCTCCACATCCTCTCCAGCATGTGTTGTCACTTGAGTTTTTGATTTGAGCCATTCTGATGGGTATAAGGTGAAATCTCATGGTTGTTTTGATTTGCATCTCCCTGATGACTAAGGACACTGAGCGTTTCTTTAAGTGTTTCTCTGCCATTCCATATTCCTCTACTGAGAAATCTCTCTTTAGTTCCATACCCCATTTTTTAATTGGATTACTTGATTTGTTGCTTTTTAACTTCTTTAGTTCTTTATATATACTGGATATCAGCCCTCTGTCAGATACAGGCTTGGTGAAGATTCTTTCCCAGTCTGTAGGCAGTCAATTTGTTCTGATGACTGTGTCCTTTGCTATACGCAAGCACCACCCTCACTGAGCTGGGTCTCCTTCACCAATCACTAATCAAGAAAATATGCCTACAGATGTATGTGTAGGGCGATCTGATGGAGACATTTTCCCAACTGAAGTTTCCTCTTGCCAGATGACTCTAGCTTGTGTCAAGTTGACAGAGAAACAGCTATACAGTAGGCTTTCCAGGGCAAATCACAACACAATTTAGATTCTACACCACCGTCCTTGTTTTTTGTTTGTTTTTGTTTTAGTTGTTTATCTGTTTGTTTGTTTCCGTTTTCTGTGTTTTTCATTCTACATTCTATGCAACAGAAGCTAGTTCAGTGGCTCTTGACATGTGGGTCATGACCCCTTACGGGTCAAATGACCTGTTCACAGGAGTTGCCTACGACCGTCTACATATCAGATATATTTTTATGTTCGTCGGTGTTTTACCCGGGTGGACATCTGTGCGAAGGTGCATGACCTCTAGAACTGGAGTTACAGACAGTCATAAGCTGCCATGTAGGTGCTGGGAATTGAACCCAGGTCCTCTGGAAGAGCAACCACTCCTCTTAACCACTGAGCCATCCCTCCAGCCCCTGCATATCAATCATTTACATTACGATTCATAACAGTAGCATAATTGCATTTATGAAGTGACAACAAAAATAATTTTCTGGTTGGAGTTCATGACAAAATGAGGAACTGTATTAAAGGGTCGCAGTGTTAGGGCAGTCGAGAACCATTGAGAGGGTTCTTTAAGGGGACCACTTAAATCTACAAGTTCAACTCATTTTTCCCCCTGGGCCATTTTCACAGGGCTGGTTACACGGAGATGAGAGCTTCTGTTGTGCCTTCTGGCTTCTCGGACCATGCCCAGGTACTGGGGCTGTCCAGGCTGACACTCCCTTTACTCTGAGTGATAAGTTGTGTGGAAATAGCAAGGCCATGCTCAGGTCTCTTGTTTGTTTATCTATCTGTTGGGATTTGACTACAAATTAGGAAACTCTTGATTAAACTGGATCCAATGCTTGAAAGCTCAGTTAATGATTTTAGAGGCTTCCAGTTATTTAATATGTTTGCCTTTATTGGGTCAAAAAAGGGGGGGGCAGAAAAATCTCCTATGCCTTACCTTATCCAAAAAAAATGGTGAAAAAGCAAGTCCGTATTAAGCCCTGTCTACCCAGTGCAGTGAAATGCCTGAGACCTGTGCATCCTGCTCTCCCCTCATCTCCTCAACAGCCCTTCCAGCCTGAGTTAAAATGCTCAAGAGCTTCCTGCAGCACTACGGAGGGAAATTATCAGCTTCCCTGAAGAGGGTTCTCCCAACAAAGACAGGTTGTTTTGTTTTGGGGACGGAAGAGAGAGTCTCCCTAATTGGGTCCTCACTCCCCGAAGCCTTTTTTTTCTTTTTTTGAGCTCAGCTAATGAGGCATTCTCCTTTGGGGACCTGTGCTCATATACCATGAGCGTATATGGTTAGCTGTGATCTTAGTCCGTTCAGTGAAGCCCCAAAGTTCACTCAAGGTGCACACTGTGTCTCTAGGAGCGACAAAAGAAATAGGTGGCAAAATCTTTACAAGACCCTTAGGTTTTGTCATCTCCCTGGGGAGTAAAACTAACATTATACTGAGTGGGAACGTGAAAATAAACCCAAGATCTCTAGACAAAAGGACAAAAATATAAAAGCGGTCTTAGCCTGTCATGAGAAAATACCACAGAAAATTGATATCTTTGAGAAGAAAAGTAAATAAAACCAGGTTAGGCCACGGTTTAATGAAGTGTGAGAAGAACAAGAAGAGAACCTCCAGGTGCCATGGCCCACACGGCACAAAAAAGACAGAGATCAAATGATGACTTTGGATAAGACTGCTCTGGAAAGTGAGAGGAGGATGAGCAAAGGAGAGATGGAGGGAGGAACTTAAGCCACTGAGGACAAGGAAGGAAAAGAAAGAACAGAGCTAGGGTCTAGTAAAAGGGAGAAAGAACATGTAATTTGTGAAAGGAAACATGAATTTGCGTGTGAAAAGGCTGAGGAGGGAGGGGAAGGATACAGCCTTAAGTCTTACAAAACCATAAAAACCCAAAGGTAAGCACTTTGAACTGACAAGAGAAAAGGTCATGAGCCAGAAATTAGCAGTTGCAAAGACATAGAGAAGGAAATAGCAACTCGGCATTAAAGGCATCCGCCATGGATGGGGTACTGTTTCCTACGGGAGATGCTGTTCTCATACTTGGTGTGTATTGCCAAATTTAACCTTCATTCTAACTATGTAAGCCAGGTCCTGTTATCACTTGTGAGGATACAAGGCTCAGGTAAGGTGGTGAAATCATAACCAACATACACTTAAAGAGAAACATCACCGTGACATTGTTCTGGGTTGCCTTCTAGCACACAGTAGATATTCAGTAAGTTTCTGTTGTATCACTGAACAGTTCACTATACAAGTGGCAGGAAGGTCGGGCAGAGAGGTACCGGTTGTCTTTAGGGAACTTATCCTCAGACTATCTAGCCTCCAATGAATAACTACATTGTCCTTACAGTGTTATAAGTGTACAAAAGTAAGTTGTTTATGGTTTAATTTATCCCCAAAATAAAAGAGAATTGCACAGACAGAAAGGATGGGCCAAAGGATAACCTTTCCCTACGATGCAAGTCAGCTGATCAGTGTTTAGTTACATGTGGCCATCGGCAGCCAGCTGGCTGGACTGTAAGCTGCTTTGGCCATCAAGCAGTGAAACTCTCTTAAACAGGCAAGGACTTATTTCCAAAGATTACTAACTCCTAACTGCAAAGTTGTTCAAAATAATTCAATTAGAATATGAAAACTGATAAACAGTTATTTCTTAATATAAATTGGCCCTACATTTCAGGTAGTGGAAATTAAAATGAAAATGGTAGAGAATATTGTTTGCACATCAAATTGGACTAGGAGACAAGAATGCTCCCATGGGTGCCACTGATGTGTCCTTGCTGTGTGATTTCTGTTTCTAGATACACACCATGATTAAACAAACATCTTCAGCTACACAGTTACTTAGGTAACTCATTTCGTGGACATAAGCAGAACTTTTTGGAAAAATCAATTCTGAACTTGGTGACTTTAGGAGCAAAAATCAAACTGCACTTATTGGGCCAGCCTTTTCTTATTGCCCCACAGAGGAGGTTAGGAGAGGATTGGTGCTGGTGTGACCTGTATCTTTGAGGAGTTGCCATCATGTTCCAAAGCTTTCACTACATTATGTATACATTCTTACAGCTAGAAACTTCTAGGATTCTGCTTTGAAGCTCAGGACTCAAACTGCTTACTTCTTAAAGTTCATAGGACTTTACCCATACATTAAAGTCCTTTATATAGGACTTCAATAATTACATTTCTCTGATTGGACCAGAGCCCCTAAAAAGAATAAAAATCAGTTTTAGTAAAATTTCAAATTGCTTTTAAACCATTGCTCATGTCTATATTATTTTGCCCATTAATTTTCTTGTTTCTTTTCATCTGAAAAAGAAAGCTATTACAAAGCTAGTACCTACATTTCACACGTATGTGCCACTTTGTTAAGTCCTCGCGTCCACATAAAGCCGAATGCTAAGAGAATGTCTGATATACTAATTTATTATGATAATAATAGCTGCCTTAACTTGATCAAACATTTCTAGATCTGGCCTTTTCCATCATCATTGCTAGTGCATGCTGATCAACAGGAAACTGAATCTTTCAGAGTAAGTACATTCCTAACGGTGACTCTTGGAGTTTAACAACTTGGGGAACTTTGAAGATAATTTGTTTTGGCTTTGAACTTTATTTTCAAATTTTGGGAAACATCAAAAGGCTAGAATTATACATAGGCTATGGAAATAACTAGAAATCTGTGCTCTCTTTCAGTCAATTCAATTATGAGCTGACTCTACCTCTGCCTTGAGTCTAACACAAGTTATATAATAAAAAATGTTATAGGAAAAACATCTGATGAAATAGTAAGTATATAGCCATCTCCCTAGGATGATGCATTATACACACAGAACTTTTCTGAAGACTTGTATTTCATATATATTGCCATTATATGAAAATGTGTGCTTTAATTAAATTTTCATTTGATAGTGTAAATTCCCTAGTAGTCTAAACCACATCATATAAATATTGCATTATAATTATTCACGGTGTGTGATTAGCCAACATCACTTGTCAGTGTTTACTATTTTGTTGCTATTATATTTGTTTAGTTTTAAAGTAATTGCCAGCAATTTAAATAACTTCCAGTAAGGAAAAGGAGTAAGTACCTCATCTCACTGGACTTTCTTGTTTGTCTTACGTTTTATACGTTTTCTTTTATGCACAAACACAATGCAGACCCCTCGCCCCCAATCATAATTGAGGAGTCTAGGGGAAGAGAGAGAAAAGGAAAGATGTTGGCTAATCACTAATCGTGACGGAACCTACAGCGACCCCTTGTGGTAAAAGGCAACCGCAGACGCTTGGGGACCACACACACCCACCCTGGGGAGTGGGAAAGCTCTGCTCCTCCAAGCCAGCACTTCAGCGAAATTAAAAGATGAATATTCACTAAGTGTTAAAGCTTCTGTGTGGGAATCCACTCAGTCATTTCCAATTACTCCTGCCTTCCATTAAAAACATAACAGATTACTTTTCTTTTCTTTTCTAGAAGATTGTCTGAAAGAGGGCTAAGTAAACCGATTTCTTACACATTCTACTCCTGGGATCCAGCAAAAGATAGACACCAGTGAGAGCAGTAGTGTGCAGGGGGCAACAGCCTTTAGCCACAGTCACAGCACTCATTATGTAATGTGGTGCAGGCCCACAAGTGAGGTGACGCTCTTGGATATAATTTAGGAAGTGGTCAGTGTAACTTCAGCCTCTTTGATACTGTAAACATTAAAGTGGTGCATTATAAGACTTGGGTAAACCGATGCTTCAAAACCAATATGTGGTTTTATCAATATTTCCTGAACAGTACCTTAGATGTTACAGAAAGCCATTCAGGGGGGGAAAAAAAATCCAACTTTATAACATCGCCAACAAAAATCATTTGCCTAACTGTTCCCTTCAGGGTTTTTTTTTTTTTTTTCCTTTTTTGTTTTGCTACCAGATCACTGTTTCTTCTCCCTATAAGTTCTTTTAATTCCACCTTGTTTCTAAACATCAGTTACAGCATGAAGATAATGGGAGGGGGGGGAATCTTTTTACAAGGCAGAGGTCGCAGAGTAAAGAAAGTGCCTGTGCAAGCCCGCTGACTCCATAAAATGGAAAATTGAAGCCACTGAGGTTTCCTTGAAAGATGAGCTTCTCATCACACACTCTTTCCTCTGTTTTCTTTCTTTCCTGAGTCTGTCTTCTCCAAAGAGAAAAATAACACTTCTAGGTCTTCATATAAATGAAAAGTCCTTAACTTTAATAGTATTTTATTAGTGGATAACTTCACATCAGAAAATATTGGTTTGAATTTATAATTAAAAAAAAAAACAGCAATCTAACTTACTGTCACCTTAACTAGTCGTTGCTAGCTATTTATTAGGGTCTGATAGAACACACGGGAGAAATGTGCTGCCTACAAGGATGGGCACATTGAGAGCTTTGATATAATATTTTTGTCTTTTGAAACTAATATTCCACCAAAAAGCCTCTCAGATATTTAACTCAACATTTAAGTTTACATCTTTCTACAGCTAGTTTATACTAACAAATAATTTCCATGAACACTGACCATATAAAGAGGGCTGAGGTCCTGACAATACCAAACACAGATTTGCTCCATGGCTGCTCAGGAAAGAGGCCCTCTACAGTGGTACTGTTCAGATGAAATGAACTTGAACACAATTCTCAAACCCTCCCTCCTTGGTAACTCATTTCTATCTAAATAGCCAACATACACTTAAAATTCACTATGGTTAACAATCATATGGTTAACCATAGCAGACCAGACAATCATGGTCTGCTATTTCGGACCAGCCAGTAGGACTATTTCTAAGACAAAGCAATGATAAATATTAAAGAAGATAGATACTATTTTTTAATCTGTTCATCATACCTTGTACCTGAATATTGAAATGCTATACCACAGCCTATAAATATGTCAATTAAAATCAAAATTCTATTTTAATGCTTATCTAAGCATTCCTGCTGTCTTTGTACTTTTAACCTTTATAAATCTTGCGAAAATAAAATGCTCTCTGTGTTTACAAGTTAGGAATGATCATATTCCTTTTATCTGTTCTAATCAAGTCTTTAATCTTGAAAACTGAGGGGGAGAATTCCTCGGCTCTCCTGTTTTGAGAGTTGGCTATAAAACGTGTACATACCCATTCTACACAATGGCTCACATTGTTTTATTTTATAGACATAGTCACCAGTAACAACTTGCAATTCCGGCCTAAAACACAACTAAATAAGGAGGAGGCGGAGGGGAAGACAGAATAGAGCAGCAGCAGAGAGACTACCATGGCCTCGCAGGGCACGGAAGGCAGCGCTGCTCCCCTAGAAACTGCAGCTGAGGGCTTCAGAGTTTGGTTATAGAATCCTGAGCTTTAAAGACGGTGCAGGTATGCCATCCCTCTTGCCTATTGGTTCTGTATTACCAAAAAGTTATCTGATAGACTCCTAACTGCCTGCGCTCTCAGTCACAAGCTACCCATGGACAAAAACAAGTATTTGTTATTCTCTCTCTCTCTCCCTTTCTTCTTGCTCTCCCCATTCCCTTCCCTTTCAATGTCCCCCTTCTCCTCTCCCTTTTCCTCTTCCTCTCTTTTGTATTTGTCCCTGTGTCTGTGTATGTATATGTGTCTGAGTGTCTAGGTGTGACTGCGTGTCTCTGTGTCTGTGTGTGGTTTTGGTTTTCTTTCCATTCTCTGTCAGTCTTTGTGAATGATTCACTTTTTGTCGTCCCCCCCCCCGTGTCTGTCTTTATGTCCTGATGGATGTCTGTCCATGTGTCTGTCTGTTGGCTTTCATGTCATCTCTGCCTTTTTCTACACATGTTTATCTGACTCAGTGTAAGATCTCAACTTTTCAAAAGGAAATTATGTTGTATGAGAAAGAAAAGCTCATCAATATGAAATGCCAGCCTGTTTCTTCAGTTCTTGAATCAACTGGGAATGCTGCCTCTATCACATCCTTTCCCCCACTACAGCTCTGCCAGCAGTTCATTCCCAATGCTATTAAGTTGGTGAATGATTAAATCTTCAATGTGACAAACCTGATCCATCTATGAGAATCCTAGAAGAAATTTTATCTGTTACTCTTAATTAAACAATCTCTTAGGATGAATCTTTCAATTTCTCTGCCAAGTCAGGTAGCAATGACAACTGGAGAGCCCTCCCACATAAAATGGGCAGACCAATTACATACTGAACTTCTCAGTTCAGGTACTTGCTGAGGCTTTTCAGTATTTACTACATATAGAAATGTATATCTCTCAAATATCTAACACACCCCCAACAAAATCCCAAGGTTTTGTGTCCTACTACTATTTGAAGTTGTCCATAGACAATGGGGGATGGAATCCTTAAATGTCAAAACAGGTAAATCTCACTCATGCTTGATGTTACCCAAGGAAAGAAGCACTAAGTTAATGAACCCATTCTAATCCCAGAGTGTAAAAAAGATAAAATATTCATATGTTGGGTGGTAGATATAAAATGGAGGCAATGGGAGCAGGAAGTCCTAAGCCACATAAAATAAATCTTTATTTCAAGTCACGTCTGACATTCTAAAACCATCTCATGGTTCCAATCTGAGAAAGTTGTTCCACTCAGAACGATACAGTGCTAAACTTTAATCCAGGGCTTCTCGCGGCCTCCCTCTTCATCTGAGAGAGTGGCAGGGGGCCCATGGGTCTGGTTTTCTAAGGCCTTCCTTAAAAACGCCTCTCAAAGGCCAACTGTATGAGTAGAATACCTCAAGAAGATGAGAATTCTGGAAGATGATTGCCATAACCCTGTGAACGCTGATTCCAGTGGAATCCCTTACATTCCACCCAGCAATCGATTGTCTTAATGCTCCCTGTGTTCTAGACCCATGGAAGGTATTCATAAGGAAGGCAATGGGTTAGTAGAGAAAGCCCATGCCATTTTAAACATGTATTTTAACCTACATCGTCATGAAAACTGAAATTGCCCACGAACCTCACCCTGGAGTAGCTACAAATATTACAGGGATTGAAGTGACTGCAGCTCTATAAGCTATTTTTTTTTTTCATCCAGATTTGCCACTGCTGCTCTAGACCTGTACAGAATCACACATTGACCAAACCGGAAGAAAGATTCACGGAGCTCCAAACCCAACTCCAAGGTGAACATCTAAAGAAAACACCTTAGGCTACTCCAATGCCGAGGATGTGTTTCCAAGCCTGGTTTTCCTAGACAAGCTAATCCAGGAAGCGGTGTCCTCTAAACTACCACTCCGTGTCTGGTTATTTGCTGTCATTTCTGTGCGCCTCTCTAACCCACAGCCAAGAGTCTGAACCACGTTTTCATACAGACGACCCACACCATTATCTGCTGTGTAAGGCCCCCAAAGACACACGGTTTCCAGGAGCGGTGGACCGACCGAGGCATCACAGAGCCTCAGAGAACATTCCCACTGCTTTCCCACTCAAATCCAGGTGCGGAATTATCTTTCTCATAGTTCTCTAGGAAGGGACTTTGAAGAAGAAGAAGAAGAAGAAGAAGAAGAAGAAGAAGAAGAAGAAGA
>NW_026596166.1:5570530-5621098 GCF_907164565.1 Psammomys obesus | reverse complement strand
GAAGAAGAAGAAGAAGAAGAAGAAGAAGAAGAAGAAGAAGAAGAAGAGGAAGAAGAAGAAGAAGAAGAAGAAAACACCTTAAATGATAGTCCATACACCATTTGTGGAGTTGAAAAATTATGTATAAAGAGTTTTTTTTAAAAAAAAAAAAAAAAAGCTAAGAGATGCATAATCCCAGAAGATCAAAATTCTATGATCTGACCACACATAAATGGATGGTATTTTAAAGACACTTCAGAGGCAGGACAGCCTTCATGGGAAAGAGCAAGTGGAATGACATTGTTCAAATCTTTCTCCCAAGTGCATCGAGAGCACAGAAACTGTGGCTTTGTTTCCGCCCTTCTCCTGACCAAGTGAAATGGGTGAGACGGAACCTATAAACCAATACGCAACGAAGAAAACAAAGACGTGAAACTTTAAACACAGATCTGATCCTCATAACTGCCTTCCCATTTTCCAAGCACTGACTTTTTCAGATTCAATTCTAGCCAATAAGGCAGGGGACTTTCTCAGAGGCGCACGGCGGGTCCAAAAGCTATCCCGGTGACTTAAATTTGATGAAGTAGCCGCTTTCCCAGCGATTCCCAACTTAAAAGGAAAGCTTCCCCCAAAAGCTGCCTCTAAGAATTTGGTCAGCGCTTGCAGCCCCGCTTGGGAAGCGATGGGACAAGTAAGAGATTCATCATCAAAGTGAAATTCAGACCTATTCGGATGAACCTCCGCTCTACCCACCCCCTTCCCTAGCTCCTAATCTAAGGTCTGGACAGGTGGGAGGGGGCACATCTCTCTCAGGAAACAGATGCAACTGTTTCCTCCACCACCTCGTTCCCGGCCCCCACCCACCCCAAGCCACCAGGTACCACTGCCTACGCCCCCTCCCCCCCCCCCTTAGGAGAGGGATGGGATGGGCAGGATGGGGGGAGCCCACCGTGGGCGGGATGGAGGTGGGGAATGTTCTGAACTGCAACTCTCCTTACCACTGGAGCGCCTGACGATGTTCTCCAAAAATGTGTTCTGCGGCGCCACCAGCCCTCTCTTGCCCCCCGGCATCCTGGGTCTGGAGAGCAGCGGCCAGGATCCGCGGCGGGGGAGGGGGGGAAGCAGGAAGAAAAGGTGGAAGAAGAGGAGGAAAAGGTGGTGGAGATGAAGTCGAAAGAAAAGGGGGCGCGGCGGCGGCGGCGGGGTCCCCTGACTGTGTCTCCAGCCTGACCCGGATGAGCAGCTCTGGGGAGGAGGACCAGGCAGTTCATGGTAGTAACGCTCCCCCGGCCGCCGCTGCCCAGACTGTGGCGGTGCCGCACACGGGGCTGGGGAACTGCAGGCTCCGCCGGGCACAGTGCGCCTGCGCCGCCCCCGCTGTCGCTGTCCCGCCGGTGCTGAGGCTGAGGCTGCTGCTGAAGATGCTGCCGCGGAGGCAGGAGCCCCGACGCGGGCTCAGCATTTTTCCCCTCTGCCCCGCGCCCGAGCTCTGGGAAAGAGCGTGGAGGGACTCTACTTCTTTCTTCCCACCTCTAGCCCAAGCCAAGACCCCCTTCCTTATCTCTGCTCCCTCGGTCTCTTAGCCCATCCTTCTCACGCAGCTGCTTCACAGCTGCCCAGGGCAGCCTAACTTCTGCCGGGCTTTGCGAGCGCCTAGTGGCGGCTCCTTTCTCCAGAAGATCCAGACAAGTGTTCGCTGGCCGGTGTGGGCTGTTGTTGGCAGAGGCAGGCAATGTCAGGGGGAGGAGAGTCACATCTCAGCTTCTCCCGCCACCATCCCAAACCCCAGCAACTCCGGGGGCCGCTGGTCCTGGAGCTGAGGGTTCCTGCTCCAGCCCAGGCTCTGCGCCGAGTAGGAAGTGACTGGGTGGCGCTCCGGGACGCAGAGCAGCCACCTGACGCTGCTACCGCCCCCCTCCGGGCTCCGGCGCCTGAAGCCTCAACACGGGAGCTTTCTGCATCCTGAGAACCCCCACTATCTGGAGCAGGAGCCAGATGGAGTATGAGCGCAGAGCTGGCACCCCAATGGCGCTGCGCCCCAGGCTTGATTTGGCGCGGGGGGTTGGGGGGGCGCCTACACGGCCTCTGGAGAGCTTCCCCGGGGCTGCTGAGCGCAGGAGGAGAACAGGGAGCCCAATCCCCCCTACCAAACTTGCAGAAAAAGAGTTCAGCTGACGCTAGGAGTCCTGGGAGAGAGTGAAATTCAGACAAGAGCGAGAGCAACTGGCAGAGTGTATTTGGAAAAGTGGTACAAGCCGCCTTGAGAATGAAGCCGCGCAAGGCTGAGGAGAGGCCGCCCTCCTAGGCGTTCAGGAGGACTGGACTGGAGTGGGACTGTTAGAAGCAGTCCAAAAGCAGGGGACAGCCACACAGGAGGGAAATTTTCACAAGTACGAATGGGGCGGGAAGACCAAGAAAGAAAAGGAGATGCTCAAGCTGCAGCAGCCACTTCTTTCTTCAAAGGCATTGTTTTTGTTTTTTGGGTTTTGTTGTTGTTGTTGTTGTTTTGGTGGTGGGGGTTAGGTTTTTTGTTTTTTGTTTTTTGTCTCCAAACTGCAGCATCAACACCGGCTAAGAACTCCTGACCTGCAAATGTGGGGCGCTTTTCCCCAAGTGGAGGTGCTAAGACCTCTGAGGATGGAGTTTAACCATCTGTTGGTAACAAGCCCTCTGCCTAAATATGATACACAAGCCACAAGCTAAGAAGGGCAGGGCCTTTCCTTCAGGAAACCCCCCTGGGGGGGGGCGCTGTGGAGGCAGGAACAGAAAAGGCTCTGGAGCAGGGCACAAAGGGTAAAAAGGTTAGTTTCACTGGTGTATCTTCCTTGCTGGAGTCAGGCTATGCCAGGGGCAAGGTAATCTTTGTGGAAACCCCCGTCAAGATTCTTAAAACAGAGGGCAGGCTGAAAGTCAGGGCGCCATAACATCAACTCACTATCCATAGAGGCCAAATGACTTTGAAATCTCTCTCTCTCTCTCTCTCTCTCTCTCTCTCTCCTCTTTTCCTTCCTTCCTCCCTCCTTTCCTCCACTCATCCCTCTCTGCCTTCCTCCCTCTCTCCCTTCCTCCCTCCCTCCCTTCTGTTCTCAAGTCTCTTTACCCTCCTCTCCCAGTCTCCTCTATTTTCTGTGTCCATCTATGGCAGAGAGTTAAATGTAAAGCCAGGATTCGGGTTTTACCCTTGGGTAATTTTTCTCTCCTCTGAAATCGCCACTGTCCACTCAAAACCTGGGCAGGTACGCAAACCTGAAGGGTAAACACAAAGCAAAAAGTTAGTTCTTCGGAGATCCCTAATGAGGGGGGAAAAAATAAATAAATGGAGACATTGTGGTTTGCTCCAGCGTTGTCTGGTTTGTTCCAGCATTCCATCTAAAGCAGTGGCATGCAGAGAAGGCAAGTTCAGCCTCCTTCAGATAGAATGTCTCTTCAATACATTGGGGGTGCCCTGAGTTAAATAACAAGGGGCTCCAGCACAGACTGCATCTATATGCCTAGCTTGCCACAGGTTGGAGTCAGTAATGCATCCTCAGACATACAGCTCCCTCATGCAGCTGGTAAGCTATGCATGAGGTTTGGGGACAGGAAAAACAACAAGGAGCTGACACCCAGACCCAGCACTACCACCCTAATTTCCAACACCCTCTGTTGTATCTTATGTGACCTATGCTCAGAAGATCCCAGAGTACTCAGCTGTTCGCTGGGGTGGTGAATATCCAGGCCTAGTGTTTGAAAAATGTGGACATATCTATCGTGTAGGTTCCTATCCTTGACTTGTAGCATCTTATGGTGGTTCTATCATCTACACTGACAGGGAATATTTCCAGCCTATATGTTCTTTTGCACACCCTCAGCTGCCCACATCTCGCCTCTGCATATTGATTTCCAGTCTCAGCTTCCTAGCATTTCCCATCTAATATAAATATCCCCGTTTCTAATCATTTCCCTGTGGGTGTATTAGCTCACACTTCCCAAAGAGGAAACTCTTTCGGGCTCCATTAAGACACAGTCACACAACCACTGTAGAATGTACCCATTTGTTTCCATCCACAGATATAATTAAAATGGCATGCCTCCTTCCTTCTTTAGCCTTCATTTCTGGATAGCATTGTAACTTTGGGGTTATCTTAATGAACTGTAGGGAGCGAAAACAGCTGGGCACGATAAAACATCAAGGCATTTGGTTACACACGCGTTTATTAATCTTCCAGTCTAAATTTTTGTTCAGGCAAAGCCGATACCTGGAAAGATGAAGTGTCTTATTTCAGAGGACACAGTGCTTTACCGTCCTTGGGGTAGAAACTATAATAGGGCCTCCTGACCCATAATCAAGGGTCCTTGTAAGTAATGATCTGAGCTTGAATTTGTGTGGCAACTGTCAGTCAAGAGCTTCCGGTCATCTTTACTGCCATCACTCACAGCTAGGGCAAAGAGGAACCCCGAGCAACAACTTGTAACAGCTCCCAATCAAATCACAGTGGAAGAAAGCAGAGCAGAGAAGCAGCAGCAACAGCAGCAGCAGCAGCAGCAGCAGCAGCAGCAGCAGCAGATGGACTGCCTGGCCCTAAGGACTGTGCCGGCAGATTGCAGCAAGGTGCCAATACAGCATTTTCAAAGGGTTTTGCAGACAGAGTCCATATGTTGTAACCAAACTACAGGGTTGAACTGGTGAGAAAGTAAGAGATTTAAAGGCTTCAATAGCACACAAATAGGTTTTTTTTTATTATTTGTTTATTTTTATGACCAAAATTCCATTTCAGAGCATAACCACTTGAGCTTTTTCTCTTGTGTCTTGAGGTTCGGTGATTAGCAAGGTGTTGTCTGAGAGAACCAAGAGTTCCAGCCCCTAGCTGGGTCTTCTGCCTCTGGAGTCAACAGCAGGTGTGTTCCGGTTTAATAAGAAGGAATGTAAAAGGAAAGCCTTAGAGGTTAATTTATTGGGTAGTGATGATTTGTAACCACTGCCAGTTCCCTTCTTTTTAAAAAGGGTTCTTCCTTTGAAGGGTCTTTTGGTTTTGGTTTTGGTTTTTTTAATGTAGCATCTGTAATTAGATTTCAATTTTCTAGAAGTGGTCATGTTGGAACCTTTGTGTACAGATGGCCCAAACACCACTCCCTACAGAAATGATTCTTTTCTTCATTTGGGCCATCTTCCGAGACAGAAAGATACAAATCCATCATGCAGTTTTCAGGTGCTGAGTGATAGGCTTGGATGGAGGGATGGGAAGAAAAAGAGGGAGGGGTCATAAGTTCTGTCCCATGCTGTCCTCCAGGGTTGGCCTCTTTAGCAGCAGCAACCATTCCTTCCCTTCCTCCCACCCCCAGCCTCACTCCACGTTCTCTCTAGACCACGAATATCGATGATACAAACATTGCTTTACTCTCTTGCACGCACAATGTCGTGCATTTACACTTAGACATCAAAACTCTCCCTCCCCACCAACCCAACTCCATACACACAGAGTCTGTTAATGGAGTACAAACTAGACATAGAGCATAATGCAGAGGCTCCATGCTTGGACCTCACACCCAGGCTGCCTGGAAATTAGACTTAACGTTTGTTGCTTTTATGACCTAGGACAATTTTCCATTCTGAAAAAGGAGCACAAAAATGAGACCTATATAGTAAGGTTTTTTTTGCAAGGATAAAGTATGTCTTATTTGATGTTATTAAAACATAGGGTATGAGTATTACTTATTTTCCTCATTGTTGTGGTTAAAATACCCTGACAAAAGCAGCTTAAGGGAGAAGGAGTTTATTTTGGCACACAGTGTGAGGGTACAGTCCATCATAGATGAAAGTCATGGTATCAGGAGCTTGAGGTGGCTAGTCATATTATATTTACGGTCAAGAGGCAGAGAGTTTGTGCTCAGCTTGCTCTCTCCTCTTTATTCAGCCTAGGACCCCAGCCTACACAATGGTGCTGCCCCATCCTGGAAAATCTCCCCCCAACCCCCGCTCAATTAACCTAATCTAAACAAGCAGGTGAAAAAGCACTGTGTTCGTGTGTGAAAGTACATGTGTGAGCTTTCTACTGTCCTTTGCATTAGAAGCTCTAGGTGGTGATCCCCTCGTGGCTTTCATGGGCAATGTGTTGCCTTTTTCTTCCTCCTTGAAATTGGTGTGGTCATGCAAATAGAACTGATCACTGAAATATAATACAGGTGAGTGATTCTTTCAGGTAAGAGCAAATAAGAGCCAGGACTCCATTTCTCATGCTCCTCTTCTGGTGCCTCTGTGACTGAGGAATTCAAGAAATACATCTGCCCAAGAAGAGAGTCTACATCTGCAGCATTATGTAAGCAGGAAATAAACAAGGCACTGGGATTCTTCAGTTTGTGACCATCTTAAAGTCTGCTGGAATACATTCTGAATTTGCTTTAGAAATGAAAAAAAAATAGGAGAACAATTTTCAACCTTGTCTACATTTAAAGATCACCTGAGGAATTCATAAAAATATCCCAAAGTTCAAGCCATGGCACAGACCAGGTAAGCCATAATTCCTGATGATGAGACACAGACATAAATCCCTTTATAATGTTCCCTAGGTAATTCCAACATACATCAAGTTTAAGGACCCCTAGCTACACAATGTTCAATCTGTGAGGACCCCTGGGATTTAAATGATCTGTCAAGATCTCCTTTGGCTCCTAAGGATCAAGCTGTAATGGAAGTTTTGCTGTCTTTGTAAACTCAGGTATGTTATGTAAATATGTTTTTGTTTTAATCCCAAATGTGGGATTTTCGTTTGGGCTTTAGTCTGTTCACAGCTGATTATTGTCTCATGTGGGACATGGCCTTTGCGAGCTGGTAACAGCTTGCCTCCTGCAGCAGGGAGGGGGCGTGGTCTAGGACTTGGCAGGATATAAATTAGAGAGCCCAGAAAGAGATGGTGGCATACTGTGTTGGCAGCGGTGGGTATCAGTTTGGAGAGACCAGAGACGAGTGGTATGGTGGACAGAGAGAAACGCTTCAGCGCAGAGGCTGGGAGGAGACTGGCAGCTATGTTTGCTGTTGACCAGAGACTGGTAAAGCCCCAGGGGAGCCCATTGACTCTAAAGAGCCAGGAGAAGTAAAGGGGTCTGCACCACCTCTCCCCGCTAACCTTCTCTCTCCTACCTAGGTTTGGAGAGCTTGGAAGGAAGAGGCTATAAGAAAGCCCAAATAAAGAACTGTCTAAAACTACCTCTAGATCAGGTCTTTGGTTCCACCCGTTGAACAGACTCCGCCCTGAGTCTTCCTGAGCTCGTAGATACAGAGTACCTCAGTGGACGATGGCAGGCCCTCCCAGACTCATGCACTGCAAACCTCAGGCCTCTAAACTCAGCCTTTTCAATCCAGCTCAATCTCCTGTCTGTCCCTAGCTGGCAGTGTCTTCAGTTCTCCACAATGGCTTTCTCAACCCTTCTCCTTACTCATCACACCGAAGTTCTCCCAGCTCTTCACACTGAAGCTGCCACTCTCTCACCTCCCTGTAAGGAACGTGTCACACTGCCAATTGGTAGACTCTTGACTTTGCTCTCTCCTCCCTTGCCTTCTTCTATGTAACAGGGAAACCACCTTAGTTCCCAGCCTCTAACGCTCTTCTGGATGGTATTTACTTGTACCTCTGGAGAAACATGCCCATACACTGGCCTCTACTGCACCAACCCCTGAAATGTCTCCACTCCACAGCTAAATTTTAATTTGTCAAACCCAGTGAGGATATATCCACTCTCACTTACTTTACCCGCCTACAGCATTTGATCCTACTAATACTCTTTCCGTCTGGAAGTATTCTAGTTCAATCTGACTGGTTTTGAATTTTATCATTTTAGCATTTTATCACACCTCCCTGTTTCAGAATTCCCTGGCCCGTAAGCCTGGTGTAGTCACAATACCTACCTCATGTGGTTTACGTAACATTTATAAAAGATAATTGTTTGTCTGGAAAAATAATAAAGAATAAAAACAGGTATCAAATAGATAACATCACCAAAGTGGGTACTTACAACATCTAGCAGAAATTGCTAGAGTAGCCAAATTGACAGAGTAAATGAAGGTAAGTTAGTAAGTAGCAAGGTTTGGAAGCAAAAGGTCCTCTCCATGGATGAGCTTTCACCTTTTCATTCCCACTGCAAGCATTTTTCTACCACGGGATAAATAACTACAGCCTGTGTTGAAAATGGTTTACCTTTTAGCTCTTCACAATAATTTTAAGTTTTTGTTTTGTTTTGTTTTGTTTTGTTTTGTTGTGTTGTGTTTTGAGACAGGGTTTTACTGTGTAGCCTTGGTTGTCCCAGAACTTACTTATTACTCTGTAGACCAGGCTGGCCTCAAACTCATAGAGATCCTCCCTCTTCTGCCTCCTAAGTGCATGTACCATCACCACGCAGCTTTGCCAGGCTATTTGTAATGTTCTTAGCTGTTTGCTTTTCTCTTCCTCCCTGTTGCAGGGTCAAGGGGCTACCCTACCCAGGACAATGAGTCTAGAGGACACTTAAAATAAACATGCTTGAGTCTAAGACAAGGAGGCTCAGCATAATCCCGGAGTCCACTCTCAACAAGGGCAAAATGCTCATGACAACTTACCAATATTAGTTATAGTAAAATAGCACAGGGGGCAATCTTATGCCCAGGCTTCTAAAACAGAAAATTATGTTTGATACTTCTAAATGCTTCTCATAATTTTTCCACAAATTCATTTGCCAGAAATTCCAGACCTGAACTGTCACCTGGTCATCTGTGATCCTTTTCCATCCTGGTTGCTGTGACTATTGGCATGCTTTGCCATACGTGTGTGAGCGAGTTGCATAACAGAGGTTGTTCTCCCTAACCCTGATAGGAAAGACACAAACATTCAGAAATCACAAGTTTCTAAACCCTCAAGCACAGGCCTCCTGCCTACAGGGTAGATCTCCAATCACACCTAAGCATTAGCTGGCTTCCTCCATATGGCAATTCCACAGGGATCCCCAATTCAGCATACCCAAAATAAACGTATCATCTGACAGCCGCCCAAACTCTCCTGCTGGTATTCCCATCCCAGGAATGAGAGATGCCACTACACCCACCCTGCAATCAAACTCAGTGACTTCGGTGTTTCCCCTACCTCCGAAAGCTCTCTGGGCAATGCCCACTCCTTGCCTTCTCTGTTGGCACGAGGCCAAGCAGCAGACATCATCTTTCCTGTGAACTCTTGCAAGAGCCTTCCATGTGTTCTTCCTGCTTCCCACCATCCTTCAGTTCAATTCCAGTATCCACCTCCTTCCTCAACCCTGCACCGTAGCCGTCACCACAAGCCTGACTCCTTCTGTTTTATTCATGGAACACAGATATGTTTATGCGACCCCACTGCTCAAACACATCCAAGGTTCTCTTTGGCTATGGATGACGACCCAAAGCCCTCTACAAGTCTTCTTCTCCTTCCATTCCTGCCTCCTGCTTAAGTATCTACCCAGTCTCAGCTCTTAAGCTTCTGCTCCGAATCCATGTCTTCATGCTTCCTCCCCCACTCCTTCTTCTCTGTATACTTAGCACGCTCTTGTGCCCTCAGCACACCCCCCGCCTTCCTACAGTACCTGCCACATTCCTTCGCTCATAGGCTAGGTGTCCTCGGAGAGTTCTCTTTGTTCTGTCCAAAACTTGGCAAAAACAAAAACAAACAAACAAAACCTTTCTGCATCTTCTCTTACAGCTACCCTGTGCTTTCTTTACTGCAACATTTACTTCCCTGTTGATGAGAAGAGACAGCTGAGACCTTGCATGCCTCCTGAGAAATGCCATTGCTTCTGTGACAAAGAAGCATCTGTAAGTAGGGGATGACCAAGACAGGAAACACTAGAAAACAAGAAAGTGTAGGCTAGATTTCAGCCTCTATTCATACTTCCATGGGTGTCCTCAAGAAAGAAGAAAGGAGGTTTACAAGCTGAAAGGACTAAAAAAAAAAAAAAAAGGCAAATCATAAGAATAGGAAAGTTTGTGGTGGGTGACACAATTTGAAATTGTAACCAAAAGAAAAGGTAAAGCAAGTGACAGAGGCCTCACTTTGGAAGGCTGGGCTCTGCTCTGTAGACAACAACAGGCATGTTTCAGGTAAGGAAGTGGCATAGCATCCTAAGAGAAATCCGGTGCAGAAGTGAGATACAAGATGGCTGGGGATAGGAAAGCGAGGATTGGGCAAACTAGGTAACATACCCTTTGCAGGTGAAGAGCTGATGTTCTGAAACGCTAAATGGTTCCCCTTCCCTGTACACTGGAGGCTGCGAGCACTATCTCCCGTGTAACACTCCTCATCACAGCCCGTCTCTTCCCGGCTTTGAGGTCTGAGTCCTAGAACATCGAGGGAACGGAAACACAATGAGAAAAGTGTTGTTTCAAGGGCTGTGCGCATTCGTACCCAGCGCTGGAGATTGCTATGAGTACTTTGCATGCATTTCCTCGTTTCATCACAATAGAGTGAAATTAAATTTAATTCTACAAATGTTTATTGTTCACTGGGCACCACAGTACGTATTTACCAAAGATGAAACTGAGGTAGAGAGTAATTACGTAACTGACAGAAGGTCACAGATGTGGTTTGTGGCAATAGCCAACATTATCTACCCACGTACTTTGTTTTCTGAGCCCAAAGTAGCCATTCTGTTTAATTGATTGCTGCCCTATGTAGTCAATGAAAACAACTGGGAAACAAGAACTGGCTAGATTACATATCCCACCTCTGTCCTATACAGGAAAAGGAAGTCCTCTTGCTAGAGGAAAGAGACAAATTGGAGCCAAGGTAAAAGTAAGAAGAATGGGGTGTGGTGATGCATGCCCTTAACTTCAGGCTGGGGCAGGAAGATGATGAGTTTGAGGTCAGCCTGGGCTATATATTTAAAAAAAAGAAAGAGAGAATTTCTCCGCCTCCATGTGAATCTGTGAGAAAGACCTGGACCTTTGAGAGAAATAGAAAAGCCCACACACAACATTTTAGGGAGAAAAATGTTCAAGTCATAGCAATATTATAAATAAATTTTAAAGAAAGTGTTCTTCTACTATTCAAAACCTATTACCCATCAACAATAAAGTTGCCCCTGCCAGAGCTAATTTCTAGCATACATCACCATTGCTGCATTTTTTAAATTGTGGTAGATGGAAATATCAACCAGCATTCATGTTGGAGTAGCTATCACCAGCTATTACCAGCGGTTGGCTACAGGCCTTGAAGTTCAGAGACGTCAATGAAAGTACCCTGTGAGAATCACAGAGCCAGATAAAATGTGGAGAAGTGTTGCATATTTTATGTATTACTTGAAAAAATTATGTGCTAGGCATATTTTAATCATAATTTATGGTAAATTCAAATATGTGCATGGGAGGATAGAGATATATGCATTCTCTTGAGAAGCGACCATCAGGTACTTATATCTATACACCACTGTCCCAATTCCTCACTTCTGAATTTAGCTAGCCCAATGCAAAAAGAAATTTCTCTAGTGCCGTGTTATATGTCTTAACTGTAAAACCAATTTAAGGAAGGAAGAAAGGAAGGCAGGAAGGAAGGAAGGAAGGAAGGAAGGAAGGAAGGAAGGAAGGAAGGAAGGTTTTCTCTTGGTTCACAATTATAGGTGTTTGAATCTTGGATGAATCAACGCCATTGGTTTTGGGCCTGGAGCAAGGCAGTATACTGTGGCTGAGAGCTAGTGATTGAGCAGAGATGTTCATCGACTGGGGGCGGGGGGAGAAGATGCTGGAGCTCTAGGATCCCTCTTCCCTCCTTACCGATAGTGACTAGAAGACTTCCTTATAGGTCACCCACGTTAAAGTTGCCACCACCTCCCAAGAATGCCAATCCAGAAGCTGTATTTTAACACAGGGGCCTCTGGAAGATATTCCAGACTCAACCACTTAATGTCAGTTCAGAGAAAGACTTTGGCTTTGATCAGAGCTCTGGTCAACATCTATCTCAAGAATGGTTTCCCTGAGATAGAGAACACCACAGAAAACCACAAATGATCAAAATTCTGAAAGCAAGTAACCATGCAGTACACATCCCCAACCGATACATCCAGACCACAACTCCTGCACCTAAGGCTCAGAGAAAATCTTGGAAGATGGAACAGCTATAATGTAAGAAACAGAAAAACAGGGTCTGCTGTGAGATTGTGTGTGCTTAAACTGCCAGGGAAGCTACACACATGTAGTATTAACTACATGGCTGCCTGAAAGAGATGACGCCAATAAACATGCTAATACAGAAGGGGGAAATCCTATCCGACACGTTCCTAGACAAAATCTAGAGGCAACTAAGGAATGCAGAGGAAAGAAATACTCTTCCCCAAAAAGACCCCCAAATGCTTATCCAATACCAAGTGGTCATTCCTGAAATCATACATATGCAGGAAGTCACATGTATACAAGTAATATTGTAGGAACTGAGCAAATTGCATTTATATATTTAGAAATGTGTGTGTGTATTTGTGTGTGTGTGTGTGTGTGTGTGTGTGTGTGTGTGTGTGTGTAACAGCAATTGCAGAAAAAGAGGCCATGAACTTGAAAGAGAGCCAGGGGTAAGGTACATAAGAAGGGTTGAGAGAGAAGAAAAATGGAAAATAATTTGATTATATTTTAATTTCAATTTTTAAAATATACGAATACAAAGAAAGAATAGCTGCCCTGGAGACCCAATGCTGTAACGGGCCTGGTGTGGACCTGCATTGCACACTCCATCTGACTGCTAGGCAAGACCACATTTGGCAGTCTCACTTTAGATACAGGCAAGTTTCCCGAAAGGAAGAAAGAGTTGCCATCCACCAGTAAGGACTCAGGAAGTGGCAAAAACCCTCCATTACAGCAGGGACTCGGTGAATGGCAAGAGCCATTCATTACTGTAGGGGCTCAGCAAATTGGATCATCTGTGATTTCTACTCTTTTTAAAACAGAATATATAGAAGAATAGCATTTTACTCACTGTGATGTCCTAGATTAGATAATACTTACTGCCTTTTCTAAGGCCACAACAGAATCCAAACCGTCAGCTCTCCGTGCAATCGTTCTTCACGTCCAAGAACTTACTAAGTTTCGGTTCTGTTCAAGGAGCTGAGCCAGGCACTGTGGAACCTCCTCAGTTTACCCCTACCTTCTCTGCCACAAACATCATGTCCTAAATATGGTCCAGCTATATGTGTGATTATACATATACACACACACACAGTTTCTACGACCTCAATTTCAGTAGACTAATTGGAGCATGTTCAAAGCCCAAAAGGAAGAAGTACAGAGTCCCAGTCATGTTTCACAGTATACTCACAAGGTGTCCAGGGGCCTGGGGGACCAGAGCTCCAAACATCAGCTTTCAACTTCCAGAAAAGTTCCATAGTTGTTAAATTCTAGTCATAACCTCAAAGGAAAGAAAATTGTACATTTAAAAAGTCATTCCAAAGATTTTTTTTATCACAAAAGATCATTATGTTGTATTCCATTTGCCGTAAAAAGGCCTGTTATAGCTTTAAAATTGGTCTGAAATGTCTCCCATTGTATTAACATCCTTTGCATGTGAATGTAATGAAGACTGTCCATAACAGACACCATTTGGGAGAAATAAAGCCAGTATCTTCTGTGACTGTAGAGTTCTTCAGGGCAAGAAAAATCCCACTTCGAAAAGTGCAAAAAAAGGGGTCGATCAGAGCTGCCTGCTGACTCAGAGAGTAAAAGCAACTGCTTTGCAAGCTTGACAATTTGAGTTTGATTCCTCCCATGTGGGAGGAAAGGACCCACTCTCAACCACATGTCCTCTGACCTTCACATATATATCATAGCATGCACACACACAGAAACAAACAGTTTTTTTAAGGAAAAGTAGATAGATAGATAGATAGATAGATAGATAGATAGATAGATAGATAGATACATACATACATACATACATACATACATACATACATACATAAAGAGATATATAGAGAGATTAGATAGATAAATGAGAGAGATGATAGACAGATAGATAGATGATTAATAGATAAATAGATGATAGGTAGATATAGAGATAGATGATAGATAGATACATAGATGATTGATAGGTAAATAGATGATTGATAGATGGAGCAAAACATAATCAGAGAAGGTACTCGAAACATCCAGCAAAAATTCAATGGGGAAACCCCTTTAAGGCAACCAGACAGAGTCACAGATAGAGTCCCAGGCAGTGTCCCTTAATCTGGCATTCACAGCATCCAATAGAAACAGACTAGGGAAGTTGAGGCAGTACACTGGAGCTCCCAGTTGAGCTTTCTCTCTATGGCTGAGCGTTCCATGGCTGCATTTCCTGCTTCTCTTTCCCAGGCACTTTTGCATTGTAGGGTAGACAATAGTACCATCTGGTGGACTACTTTGCTTTCTAGCTGTTCTTCAAGGGCACGATGTTTTTACTCCTAAGCTGTTTAATACTCTCCTCCCTGTCACAGAGTCTGGGAAGAGGGAGTGGCCCATCCTCAAACAAGCCATCTTGGAGGACATTGTGAAGTAAACATGGCTGGCTATGCAACAGAGCAGGCAAAACCCCTATTCTAGAGCTCGCTTCTCTGTGGGCTCAAACCGTTCATGAAAATGCGCCACTGTAATGTACATTACAGACACAGACACATGTGCTACAATGCACATGACATTTTGACCAATGAAGAATGAAAGAACAGTATTGAGAAGACTACCTCAAAAATAACACATGCGCAAACATTTGAATGGTGGTTCCTTGGGGAGGGTGTTCTGGGTAGGTTTTGTTCTGTTTCATACTTTACAGCTTTACCAGATTGCTTTTACAGTTTGCACACATTTTTATATGTATATATTTTCACTTCCACTTTTATACTAGAAAAGAACAAAGGGAGCTATTTTTATAGGCAGAAGCAAACAAACAACAGACTGGAAACTTCAGGTGGTAGTCAAAGTCAGGCCAGCAGCCAGCTGCTCTGCTACAGCAGTGAGCAAAACGTACTTTGTGTTTATTCTTCAATTCCACAAGCACTGCCCACACGCCTACCCTGGACCAGGCTCTCCTTAGCTGATGAGAAAATATAAATGAATGCATTTTAGTTCCTAACTTGTAGAAGTACATAAGGAAGTACCCAGCCTTTAAAGAGTCATCTGTGGAAAACTGTATCAGTTTGCTAGGACTTCATTACAGAATTTCACAAACCAGGAGCCTTAGACAACACAAATGTATTTTCTCATCTTTCTGGAATCTGGGTGTCCAATATCAAGCTGTCTGGGCATTGAATTTGTTCTGGTGCCTCTCTCTCTCTCTCTCTCTCTCTCTCTCTCTCTCTGGACTGCAGATAGCCACCACCTTGCTGTCTTCGCATGGTCTTTATTCTATACATAACTATGCCTCCTCATTCTTCATTTTTTATGGGAATGTTGGTTGAGTTAGGGCCACTCAACCTTAGGACTTCAGTCACAAAGGAGAGAAAGATGATTGGTGGTGTTCACTGGAATTTTACCCTTTTATGTGGCATGGCTCTTTCTTTCTCAGTTAAACCTCTGGAGGTACACCCTCACAGACATGCCCAGAGTTGTGACTCCTAAGTAACTCTAGAATCCAAAATAATATGCCTCGCGTAGTGTCCCATGTTTTTTATTCCAGCACTTGGGAGGCAAAGACAGGCAGATCTCTGTAAGTCCGAGGTCACCCTAGTCTACATAGTGAGTTCCAGGACAGCCAAAGCTACATCATGAGACCCTGCCTCAAAAACAAAAACACAAATACAAAATAACAATCACAATTAGCAGCTCCTCAAATCGCTTTGTTTGATGTGTCATGAAATAAGCCAGGTGTGTTGGTTAATTTTATGTGATCTTGGCCCGAGCTAGAGTGATTTTGGAAGACAGACACTCATTTGGGAAAATGCCTTCATAAGAGTGGCCTGGAGGCAAACTTGTGGGGTATTTTTGTTGTTAATTGATATGGGAAGACTTCTCAGTGTGGGCAGTGCCACCCCTGGGCAGATGGTCCTGGATGGTATAAAAAAAGCAGACTGAGAAAGTCATAAGGAGCAATCCAGTAAGGAGCGCTTCTCCATGGCCTATGTATCAGCTCCTGCCTACTGTCTTTAGCTCCTGCCCCGACTTCCTTCTGTGATGGAGTGTGGCCTAAGAATTGTAAGATGAAATAAACCTTTTCTTCCCCGAGTTGCTTTGGATCGTGAGGTGTTATCACGGCTATAGAAACCTGAGCTTAGATACGAGGCTTAAATAAAATCAGAGGTTAAAATGCTGAGACCACTCAATATATATATATATATATATATATATATATATATATATCATAAAATTTACTCATTTTATTCAGTACTCAAAATCCACTTGAATTTGATATGGAAAAAAAAAACAGAAAATAGAACTTAAGGAGAGAAGGCAATGATTGAGTGTCCAGGGAGGAAACAGGCCCCTGTCTAGAAATCTCACTAGGAACTGTTTTCGGAACTTCAGGAATGGGTCTCTTGAAGGCTTCCATATGGGCCTCATGAACCAATGACAAACGCAAGGCTCTTCATCCTGAGTATAGCAGTTCAGTTAAAATAATGCATACACCATGACAAGTTCGTCAAAGCACAGGGTAAGAGTCCTGTCTTGCCCCTCTCCCACTACCTCTAGTCCCTTTCCTCTTCACGGCCAGCTCCCCCCCCCCCCGCTCTGGTGGTGTGTGTGTGTGTGTGTGTGTGTGTGTGTGTGTGTTTGTATTGTGAATTTCATTAGGGCTGTTTACAGGACCGTGGGTACTTGACCAGGGGCTACACAGATAAAGAAAATGTCTATCCCACTAACAATTAACTGCCTATAAGTCATCAGGGAAGGACAGGCTCCCATGAGGCTCTCCTCATTCCATGACTGAGTATCAACAGGCCCGATCTTGAGAAGATCTTCAACAGGTAATCACAATCACCGTGAACCTTGGGCAAGATAAGGCAGATGTTTTATTTACGGCTTGACATTCAACAGACATATTCTCTGTGCTTTGACCAGTTATGAGCTTGCAGTCACCACTGACCACCAAAAAAAGAAGTTTCTCTGACTGAAAGTGATAGAATCAATAACCTGTGGGCACAAACGTAGTTATTTAGAAGGCAATTTTATGAGCACATTCTGTCTATCAGTAAAACAACAGCAACAGCAACAGCTTCCCCTACTAGGGCCTAGGACATCCCTAGCCATGACCTTTTGACCAGGCTTACAGCACCAGATGTGAACTCTCTCCTATAAAACAGGCATCAAACCCAATCAGAAGTCCTTTGGTTACTCCGTAACAGACTTGCCGCTGTTGCCATAGCGGGATCATCTTGCGTGGCTGGTCAATATTGCTGCGCTAAGTGTCCTTAGCTGAGTAAGACTGTCGATAATGATTCTCCAGCAGCGGCCGGCATGGCAACAGCTAGCCATACAGTGGCTGCCCATCAGCTTCCTGTCGAGTTTCAGCTTGATTTCTTTATTTCTGTGATCAAAGGATCTGGCAAGTCCAGGAACAGGGTCTTGCCATTTAGTTTGGTATACAACCGAGAGCAGCAATATGGTCTGCACTGTTGGAGCATACTCGGGGTCTCCCTGACAGAGCGCCCATAAGAAAGTAGCCCACTCCCAGCTCTTGGGTGTTAAATAACCTCCGGCTTCTAAAAGCATCTTTATCCACACGCAAAAGGTGCCGCCATGTTTGTTTGTTTGTTTTTTAATTGTCGTTGCTTCTGTGATAGTCAGAATACAAAAAGAGAAGAATCATTACAAGGTTCCCTCTTCAAGGAATTTACAGTCATATATATATATGTATATATATATATATATATATTTATATATATATCATTCATCATATATATATATATATATATATGATGAATGATTGAATTCTCACAATATGCAAAGATCGTTTTTACAGAGCAATCGCCAAGTTTGGACAGGAATATAGATGCTAGAGATAGGGTGTAAAAGGAAGGCTTTCCTACAGTAGGCTGACACTGGGAGCCAAGGACCGAGTGAGCTAGGACGAAAGAGATATCATGGCAGAAGGCAGGGGAGGAAGAGAACAATAAGAGTCTGTATATCAAGTGTTTGTTGTGTCGAGGGCAGGGTGTGGGCAGAATGGAGAAGGACAGGAATAAAATTAGGGCATTCAGTATATGATAGAGAAAAGCAGGGGAAAACTTTGACGGTGATAGGTATTTCACCTATTTTCAAGTAATTTGGGGGTCTGGGGTGGGACTAACCTGGCAGAATTGTAAGCTATGTGGTGATTATAACTTCCTATATTATTTCTACTCTGGAAGAATTGATGAGGTAGTGAGGCATAACCTCAGGTAACATACTCCAGCAAAAAGTGTGGTACCATGGAAGACATCAGCGCTCTGTGCCCTAAGCTACGCTGCAGGTCACCAATCAAAGAGCATGTGCTTCCCTTCGCAAAAGAGGAGAGAGAGAAGGGCCATGCCATGCTCCTTTTCCACTTTGGACTTTGGAAAGCAAACTGCAGAGTTTTGGAAAACATTGTTGAAGATGGAAGTTGTCGGGAATATTCAGCAATTACTGGAAGTTTTCAAATGCAAAGGCTTCTACCAACCGTAAAAGTGTCTACCTCTGACATATTAGGTGGCAAAATAATGATTGGTTTAATTTAATTGCAGCAGAAATAGTCCAGTGTTAATCAGTCTGTGAAGGCCAGAGTTTAGGGGTGGGGGCAATATTGCAGAGTAGAACCAGCACACTGCTTCCTGAGTTTGATCTCATGGAGTACCTGACCCTCTTCATTACAATGCTCCAACCCACTCTTACAGTTTCCTGGTACAGATGATAGAATAACAATGGTGGATTTACAGAAACCAAAATTGTTCTGTTGTGCCTGCCGCCTCCACTGTTGAACAATGCCATGGTTATTGCAGCCACTAGCATTTAACAAAATTTCTCTTGGTGGGATTACAAATTCCCAGAAATAGCGAAAGCAAGTTCACCCTGCTAATAAATGCCACTGGTGCATATTTTAAAACTACGATAATGCAGTCATAGAAGGTGGTCAGCTGGAAGATGTCAGAGCTTAAGAAGTAAGTCAACCTTGCCTTGTCCCTGATTTCAGAAAATGCCCCACCATTCAATAAAGACATTTGCTCAACTATGTCCAAAGCAGCCTTATTTGTAATAGCCAGAATCTGGAAATAACCTAGATGTCCCTCAACGAAGGAAAGGATACGGAAAATGTGGTACATCTACACAATGGAATACTCAGCTATTAAAGACAAGGAAATCATGAAATTTGCAGGCAAATGGATGGACCTAGAAGAGATCACCCTGAGTGAGATAACATAGAAACAGAAAACCAGGCATGGTATATACTCACTAACAAGCAGAAATTAGTCATATAATATAGAATAGCCATCTACAGACCTAAAGAAGATAAACAATGAGGACCTGAGGGAGGATGCTTAAATCTCATTCAGAATGGCAAACAGGATAGACACCAGAAGTGATGGAAGACAGGAAACCAGATGGGAGCCTACTATAGAGGGTCCTCTGAAATGATTCACCCAACGGGATCGAAGCAGATGCTGATACTCTCGGTCAATTTTTGGGCAGAGTGCAAGGAGTCTTTTGGAAGAAGAGAGGGGTGGGAATAGAGGAAAATGGAGGGGATAGGAGCCCCATGAGGAGACCAACAAAACTAAAAGATCTGAGCCCAGGGGGTCCTGCAGAGACTGATGCACTAACGGAGAACCATGCATGGAGAGGACCTAAACACCCTGCTCAGATGTGGCCAATTGGCAGCTCAGTCTCCAAGTGGATTTCTGAGAGAAGGGAGGAGGGGCTGCCTCTAGCATGAACTTGGTTGACTGCTCTATGATCACTCACCCCTGATGATGCAGCCTTGCCAGGCCACAGAGGGAGAGGATCCAAGCAGTCCTGATGAGACTTAACAAGCTATGGGCAGATGGCAATAGTGGAAAACTCCCCCTTTCAGTGGACTAAGGGAAGGAGATGGTGGGAAGAGTGAGGGAGGGTGGGACTGGAGGCAGTTAAGGAAAGGAGCTTCAGTCAGGATATATAATAAATAAATTGGGAAGAAAAACATAAAATAAAATGTTTGAAAAGATAAGTAAGTCAAAAATAGCACTCAATATGTTTACAATGTAAAGCAGCTTTCTAAGACCCCCAGCGACACCTCAGAACTACATTTAGAGTGGGAAGACAGGAAGCAGTGACGATGGTCAGCCAAGGAACTAGGTCATGTATGTTGCTGGCTAAGTAGCCACGGACATATCCTCATCAGAAAAATTAAAATAATGGCATTGGGGCACTGGGAAACCTGCTCATTCCCTAAAGCCTAAAGACACGAGCCCCAACCCCAGCATCCACATAAAAATCCAGAAATGGTTACATACACCTATTATTCCAGCATTAGGGAGGTACAGAATGGAAGGTCCCTGAGGCTTTCTAGCCAGCTGCTGTAGGTAACTGAGTGAGCTCCAAATTCAGTGACAGCCCCAGTCTAAAATAATATGGAGATCAATTGAAGAAGACAGCTGCTGATAACCTCTGGCCTCCATATTCATACCCATGTACACACAAGCACACACACCTACACATATTAATTCAACACACACACACAAGCACTTGCTGCCACCAACGGCTCTTGGAATCTGGAGGATCTTTCACCAATGATCTTGGAAGGAAGCACTGAAATCCTAACTCAGTCATTTGGCAGTTGTGGTGTCTGCAACGCCCCAGAAGTGCATCCCTCGTATTGGCTGTTTCAACTACTGTATCTCAGACCTAAAGTCTCCTGCAGTTCCTATGGATATACAACAAATTACTCCCTGATTTGATCACTTAAGACAATGCTTAAATTGCTTGCAGGTCTATAATCTTGAGCAGGGTTTAGCAATGCCTGCCACCCTCTCTTTGATTGGACCTCAGATAAGACAACCCAAAAGACAGGCTGGGGGTCCTTCGAAAGTAACTCGCTGACTTTGGTGACCTAACCTGGGCAACTGGGAAAGGCAAGAGCATCTTGTGCGTGGCCGGGCTTCATCACAGCACAGGGAGAGAAGGAACCTGCTTTATTCCTTCACTCAGTTTCCATCGCTGCTCAGCCTTCCAGATTTTAATCTTAAACCAGAAACCTTGAAACAAATGTAAAGTGGTCGTCTTCATAGCAAAGCGACCATGGTTAACACTAAAGTACGTATCTCAAAAATCACTAAAAAGAGAATTTGAAGGACACTCACCTCAAAGGAATAAAACTATTTTAGGTGTTCAATGTTAACTGGTCCATTTTGATCATTCTATAATACCTAAATGTATCAAATCATCACATCATGCCCATAAATATATTCAGTTATTGCTTATTAAATAAATAAATAAATAAATTACCCCCATCATCCAAAAACAGAAAGCCCTGTGGATAAGACTGCTTAATTTGTTTTAGTATTTTACAATATTAGAATAATGGAGGACAGAATCCTCTGCTGAGCTATATGACATAATTAGTTTTATACAGATTTAGCTACTGGTTACGTTGAAGAAAGAGCATATTACAGAAAAGAGAAGTTTGTTAAATTTGTTCTTTCTTCTGCAAACTGTATTATGATTAGACTTGATTGACAAGAGTATTTAAACCTAGAAACAAAACCTGTTTGAAGATACTCTGTCAGCATTTGCACAGAACCACGTTTGTTTTAATGCGGAAGATACACAACCATTGAAAATACTCGCATTTAACATTTTATTTGTACATAAATTCGTTAGAAGAATGAAATTCTCTTTTGGTTTATTGTTTTCATGTACTGTTCCTTTATCTTAAGTTTGGTAAACAGAAGCACTCTCACAGCTGCTTTGAATTAATTAAAATTTCAAGAACGCCAGGAAAGAATAATTATTCTTCCTTCCTTTCTTTCATAAGAGTAAAGGAGGCAGGGAATCCTACTGGCCATTCCAGGAAATACAAAGATATTTTGAGCATGAAGGTCTCCCCAACAATTTCATTATTATAAATGTGAGGTCTGGTTCAGAACAGGCAAAATCAAGAGGACTCCACAGACCAGACAAGAACACAATATCCAAAAACAAGAAATCACTACAGGCAACGTATTTAAATAAACAACCGTGATGATCAACCTCCTTAGCTTTTTGAAGGTATTTCTTTTTAAAAGACAATTTCAACATTCAAAAGGCAGAATTAGCAGAGCGGTTCATTAATTAAAAGAAATTTGTCATCCTGGCTTAAAGCAACTTGCTACACAAAAGAGCCTTCCGAGTACACCCCACATGACACTGTGCTGCAGATGATTTGTAAGCTGCTCCTCCTTTACATGGAAGTCAATTCAAGTTTGTCAAAACTTTTGACACATTGCCTTGCTTTTCAACTCATGAGTTGAAAAGCTCATTACGAATCTATGTCATGGAGGGCCTAGAGTCTCCCCCTTAAAAAGTTATCAAGGCTCTACCCAGCAGTGTATCAAAGCAGACACTGAGGCTCATAGCCAAACTTTGGCCAGAGTGGAGGGAATCTTATGAAAGAAGGGGAAGATAGAAAGACCTGGAGGGAACAGGAGCTCCACAAGCAGAGCAATAGAACCAAAAAATCTGGGCCTAGGGGTCTTTTCTGAGACCGATACTCCAACCAAGAACCATGCATGGAGATAACCTAGAACCCCTGCACAGATGGCAGCTCAGTGTCTAAGGGGGTTCCCTAGTAATGGGAACAGGGGCTGTCTCTGACATGAACTCAGTGGCTGGTTCTTTGATCACCTCCACCTGACGGGGGAGCAGCCTTTCTAGGCCACAGGGGAGCACAATGCAGCCAGTTCTGATAAGACCTGATAAGCTAGAGTCAGATGGAAAGGGAGGAGGACCTCCCCTATCAGTGGACTGTGGGAGGGGCATGGGAGGAGATGAGGGAGGGTGGGATTGGGCAGGGACAAGGGAGGGGGCTACAGCTGGGATAAAAAGTGAGTAAACTGTAATTAATATGTACATAATTTAAATTTTAATTTTAAAAAAGTCATCAGGACACTCATCTCTCGGGGATGCGTTTCCAGGACTTCTCAAGGAAATGCTAACAGATAGCATCTAATAGGACAGAAAGATGAAAAGACAGTGTCATGAGACAGAGGGAACCTGGGGAACTTAACTTTCATTTGACATGCACCAACCACCTGATGGAGTTCATTATACTAAAGAACAAAGAAGAAAAAGCATTGATATGATAATCACTGAAGTCAACACAGAAAAAAAGACAACAAAATTCAACAGCCAGGAAAAAAAAGTTTGTGAATTAGAAAGAAGAAAAATTTGAACATATTGAGTAACTAAGAAGGACTTAGATATATCATCGTGCATATCCGTAAAATATTGAACATTTTGTTCCACAGGGAACAAAGGATAAGACAAGTGTGTCCTCTCTCATCACTTCACTGTATGGAGGTGTTAACCAGTGAGGACAGACATGAATGGCATAGGTAAGACTGGAATGGAAGAAGTCATCGAGTTCTTATTGCATGGCTGTGACCAAGACAGCATGGGGAAACAAGAGTTCATTTTGGCTCATGATTTCAAGAGTGTCAGTCCATCATAGCAGAAAAGCATGTTGAGACTCATGGCAGTGGAAGGGTGTGGCGGAGTAGTTCATGCATGTGCAGACAGATAAGAAACTAAGAACACAAGAGAAGGACAGGAGTGGGCTTAACCTTCCCAGGACTGCCTCTACCAGTTTACTTTTGCAAGCCAGATCCCATCTCCTAATGGCACCATATTATTCAAAAGAGAAATGTATGCTGGGGGCCATTTAACACATGAGCTTTGGGGGGTAATCCAGAATCAAATCATAACACAATAAAAAAAAAGTCTCTCTCAAGACTGCAGGATAGTTTGGATACAAAAATACTAATGATTGTTCGATCCTTATATTCTCAGAATAGAAAGTCAATGTACATGGAAATGAATGCATTAGCAGTGATCCATTGGAAGATGTTTTTATACCATTTACAACATCAAAAATAGTAAAAAATAAATAAATAAAAAATAGGCACGAACAGGTGCAATACTCATAATAACACTATAATGATACCAACTCTAAGTAGCACTAAATAAATGGAGCAATATGAAGTGTGTGCGCACTGGTAGACTGGTAACGACATTCACAAATATGCTAATTACATAGCAATTCCCCATAATTTCTATCATAATCTCAGAAAGCATTTTAAAGAGCTGAGGGAGTCCTTCTAAAGTTTATGTGAAACTGTAAAGAATTTCAAATACCTGAACTTATCTTGAAAAGAAACAATTAAGGTGAAGAGCTCAAACTACATAAAATGAAGACCTACTGTAGTCATACTATCAAGACTGATATTGAAACATAAACCAATAGATGATGACAAATACTGTGGTGGTTTGAATAGGTTTGGCCACATAAACTCAGTCTGAACGCTTGGCCCAAAGGGCGGGGCACTATTAAGAGGTGTGGCCTTGTTGGATTAGGTGTGACCTTGTTGAAGGAAGTGTGTCACCATGTGGGTGGTCTTTGAGGTCTCCTACTCTCGGGCTCCACCCAGTATGGAATCCAGATTCCTCCTTGCTGCTTGTACATCAAGATGTAGAACTCTCAGCTCCTTCAGGGCCATGTCTGCCTGCATGCTGCCAGGCTTTTTGCCGAGATGATAATGAACAAAACTTCTGAGATTGTAAGCCAGCCCCAATTCAATGTTTTCCTTTATAAGAGTTGTCATGACCATGGTGTCTCTTCACAGCAATAAAACCCTAACTAAGACAAATACAGATGACATAAATAGGCCCCAAATCATTTGATTTTTCAGCCACAATCTGAAGTAATGCAATGAGAAAAAAAAAAGATTTTATCAAATTGTGTGTGTATCCATACCCCTATAAAACTTAGCCCTCAACCCACACCCCAAATTTACCTTGAAATGAAATACTGCTTAAGAACAAAGTGATGCTAAAGAAAACAAATGGGAAACTTATTTGACCTATAAAAAACAAGCAGAAGTTTCTCTAACAAAAAGTTGTGATAAAAAATAATGTTAAATTTGATTTTACTGGGAACAGGAGAGATGGCTCAGTAATGAAGAGCACTTACTTTTCTTGCAGACAGCCAAACTTCCATTCTTAACACTCACATTGAGTGAATTACAACTGTCTGTAGCACCAACAGATCTGGCACTTCTTCTGACCTGTACCTACATGTGTCTACATACAAACACACAACATGATCATGATGATGATGACGCCAGACTAACCCAGAGTACAGGATATTCTAGCTGGCTGGGCCTTGAAGTTGGATATGGCATGGGGTACTCTGAGGTAAGAAATAAATCTTTTTTAAAGTCACTATCAAAATTAAAACTACTCATTAGGTACTACACACCACTTAACAGAGGAGATACCTGCAATACATATGTTTAATAAACAATATGCATTTAGTTTATATAAAAACCTTCTAATTTCAATATATATATTGAAATACATTTACATATACTTTATGTAAGTATAGATATGGCCCCACAGGGGACATTTAAATTTAAGTCATAATATAGATAAACAAAAACACATCCTTTCAAAACTTGTGAGATATACCAAAAAATAATGCCAAAGAAAGGAAATTATAACTATAGAGATTACTTTTTAAAAATTAAGGTAGGAAAGTTAACAGCATAACTTTGTGATTTAAGGGATTGTAAAATAAAAACAGATTAAATTGAAAGCTAGCTGAGAGAAGGAACTAGTAAAGATTGGAACAAAGACAGATGAACTAGAGAAAATCAATTAAACAAAAAAGTTGTTGTTTGATAAGATCAATGCAACTGTCACATCTTTAGCTAGCTAGAATAAGTTTTTAAAAAAAAGATAAATTACCCACCTTGTGAAAAATGGAACATTACGACTAATTCTACTGAAGTAAGGAGAATTATAAGGGGGTACTGTGAACAATTGTACAGCAACAAACTGAAAAACCTATATGAAGTGAATAAATTTCTAGAAACCAGACTTTATTTTCAAAAGTAATTCTTAAAGAAACTGAGAATGTGAACAGACCCAGGAAAGAAACCACACCAATAAAAAATCCCCCTACAAAGAATTATCTTAGACTTGATAGCTTTGGTGATGAATCTTGCCAAGCATTTTGTGAACACAAATCCTGCTCAAAATTTTCCAGAACACTGAGCAGGAAGGCTCCTTTCTAACTCATTCTAAAAGACCTGTGATGCCTTAATATCAAAGATGGGTGAAAATACTATGGAAAAAAGATCCAACAAATATTTCTTGTTGTGGAATGATATATGAGTCTCTAGGGCTTCTCTACCCTTCCTAGTTCCCAAATAATTGAGGCAGAGACCTCTTGGATTTAGAAAAGTTTTAAAGCACAATTACTGGTCAGGTATTAACCATCTAAACTGTTCTGCCATTTCCCAGAGTAACACCCCATGTAACTTGCCATAATTATTTCTGTCTGGGCTGCTTCTGTTCTATCAGGCCAGCCCTCATGGCCATGTGTTCATGGTTCATTCTGCGCAATGGCAACGTTTTTCTCTCTGGCTTCCTCTCCTCCTACTGCATCTTCTGATTTCTCTCTCTCCTCCTTCCCTAGCCCCCAGCCTCATGGTCCCTCTGAGATGCAAAGCCTGTGAACCTAAGCTCTGCCTACCTCTCTTCTGCCCAGTTAAGGGCTTCAGCAACTTTATTAACCAATCAAGTTTAAATTAGGTAGAGCAAGGTTTTCACAGCAAACACAGGTGTATGTGAGAATGTGCTCCTCTGGGTGGACACTAGATCTTGGGAGCCAGTAACTAACATTAGAATACAAAGCACCAGACCAACCCCCAACAATCCCCAACAATCTCTTAGAAATATGGTTGCAAAAATCTCTAGCAAATTGAATTCAGCACCATATTAAAACAATCTCACACCATAGCCAAATATAACTTATCCACAGGATGCAAGCAAAATTCAATCCATGAGAGTCAATCGATATAATACACTGTATTAGCAAGAGAAAAAAACATGATCACCTCAACTGATGCAATTAAAAAGGACTCAATTCAATAATCTTCTATGATAAATAATCAACAAACTAGTAATCAAAAGAAATCAGATTGACTTATAAATTATATATATATATATATATATATATATATATATATATATATATATATGAGAAATGCACTATGCACCTTGAACTGAATGAGAGATGAACAGCTGTTTCTTTAGGAAGAGGAACAGGGCAAGGATGCTCATTTTTTTTTACCACTTTTATTCCTTATGATATTAAAATTCTAGCCGGAGCAATTCATCAGATTCAAGAAAAGAAATACAAGGCTTTCAAACTGGAATGAAGGAAATAAAATTATCTCTGTTTACTGATAATAGCTCACACCTAGAAAACCACAAAAGAAAAAAAAACCATCAGAACTAGTCAATGAACTCAGCAAAAAAGCAAGATACAAAGTCAGCACAAAAAAAATGTTATACCACTAGCTTCTAACAACAAACAAACTGAAAAAGAAATTAAGAAACCGTGTGTAGCTACAGTAGCGTCAGATATAATGCACCTGGGAATCTCCTTAACCAGAGAAGGAGAGCATTCATGCAATGAAAACTAGAAAATGTTTCTGGGGAAAAAAAGTTAAATGTGTCATAAATAAATGAAGTTATTGGAACATTATAAACAATGAAGTTAGTGATGCATTAGAGTGGGGTAGGTAGGTAGAATAGGGTAATAGTGAATGTCCAGGAAATTCCTCGGATGTGATAAAAATATTTACTGCAGTGATGTACTCATGTATCTGTGAACAGTCTAAAACTCTTGATTTGTACTCTTATAAAGCTAGTAGTGGCAATATTTACCTTCATAAACATTTTTTTTCCATTAAGTCCTTTCTCTTCTATAGCCATTGGCTATTCATTTGTCTATTAGGCCTATGACCTAGAACTAGACTGTTGGGTTTAAACAGGTTGTAATGTAAGGAACTCTCTTGAGGAAAACTTGCCAGGGTGCCCTTATGGAAGATAGAATGGTCAAGCTTGGCCTGATCTGTGGGCAGTCTGAATCTAAGTTACCCCTGGAGACTCATTCCCTACCTTGAATCAAGGCCTGCTCTCATAAGCCCCACCTTAGTAAATCTTTGACTTCAGACACTTTCAGAATTTGGAGTTGGATGCAAGCAGGTTCCCATTGGCTCAGATCCATATTTAACTGGTGAAAGGGTGGCAGCTCTAAGTCATGGCAGCCAAAACATAACAGCCAGGCAATGGGCACACTCATTTTCCCAGAGGGCACTGGGCAAGACAACACAACAAATCTACTAGATATTTAATGGAATACTTTTGGAGGCTGGCAACCATTTAGCTAAAATAACTCAGTAATTTGTGACACATAATCATAGGGACTACATTCAGTAGCCACCCCCGCCCCCAGATGGGGAAGGTCATGCTTTCTGACTATAACAAGGCACTACAAATGTGTTTTTAAATATCACTCAGGAAAAAATAAATGAATTGATTTTTAGAAACAGTGTAAAGTGAAAAGACTACAAATGTATGAACAGATTAATTTTGTTTTTTGAGAAGGTAGCAAATTGTATATTTTAACTACTCTTCCTCCACTGGGAAAGGATATATACATATATATATATATATATATATATATATATATATATATATATATATAGTGATTACTGCTCAGTGGCAGGATTGTAGCTATTTTAGTTTCTGTAGTTTGCTTATTGTTTTTTTTTCTGAATTACCTTCATGAAGAAAAAACAATTTCATATATGCTACACCAAAAATTTTCAAGTTTTGAACAGCAATAGCATGCCCATGATGGAATGAATGGAGACTGAAGAAACTTCAAGAAAAAAAAAAAAAAAAAGCTGTTCTGAGGGAGGCTGCCAGCCCTGTGTGTGGTCCTCTATTTTCCACACCAGTTTTGTCTCCTCGTGATAATTCCAAGGTGAACAAGATCTTGAAGTTCAGTTCCTTTTCCAAAATAATTTCACTTACTAGCTCCTCAAGTAGCCAATCACATCTGCCATTTCTTGGCCACCAACGTGAAGAGTCTGCAAAAGCTTCCGGGGACACTTCTAGGAATGAAAATAGTCTCTCTAGACTGGACTCTAAGCTTTCCTCAGAAGAAACTTCCCATGAATCTGATCCCCAGTGTGGCCAGCACTGTTTAGCACACTGAGCTCTTTCGGTAAATACATGAGTGGAAGAGTTAACAAATCACTTTCAAATCCTATCCCCACAGGAGGTGTGCCAGCTATTTGAGACACAGACACAAAAGTGGAGAGCTACAGCTTGGCTTGAGGTGAGGGAGTCTATAGGGCTGGGCCCCACGTCTATAGACACCAACGTGGTGATGTCTGGGCCAACTGTGTTACAATCTAACTGTTGGTAGACCTCCAGGTGATGTCTCTTAGAGAATCAAGCTGTGAACTGCTTGGCATGTGGGGGGAAAACCCACACATATCTTGTCTCAGAAGTTTATTACACCAGCTGTGTTTCTTGGTTTATATATTTCTTTAGCCCAACATGTAAATTCAAAGCTAAGTCTTGTCACCAACTATTCTATTTACTGTAAACCTCTAAGTCGCTAAGCTTCCTGTTGGATTTGGTTCACCTGTTTTGTTGATTTTTTTTTTCATTTGCAGGGTGAGGATGCTAACGGTGTTACCTTATAGTACCATGCTACGGGTCAGACCACAAAACGTCACTAAAACACCAAGCACAGTGCTTTGCACAGCAGACACACTATAAATGTTAGATCCTTCATCTAAAGATAAAAGGTTCTAGAAGGCAGGAATTATTTTAGGTAGGTAGACAACCAGCTGGCATTTGAAGAAAGACACTGAAAGGCATATTAAGAAAAAAACATAGAGCAGGTGTCTGGAAAGATACATAGAATATTTAGAAACACGGAATAAAGTGATGTGAAGTTGAAATGACCCTTGGCTCTCTTCCTGTGAAAGTGAATTATAAGTTTCAGCTTGAAATGCATCTTTCTTAGGAATTTGTCTCTGAGGGATTTTGCCTTAAGACCTGTATTTAAAGAGGTCATTTTTCATCAACTTGACACTTGCAGCATATACATCTCTTAAATTCAAGCAGAAACACAAGGAATTTCTCTTTCAATATTGCCTACAAAGAGATTAAAGAGAAGTCTTTCTGCAAAGTCACAATATGGAAGATACAGTGAAGAAAAACTGTGGTGGTCCTCTTAGGTGGTTTGTTCTTTCAGTTAGGTTCAGAGGACCCAATAAGTCGTTAGTCTAGGCTCCAGGCTCATGTAAATTTTGTTGCACTCCAGATAGAGCAAACTTAAATCAACTCAGGTAGACGGAACCTTCATCATTACAAAAACCCACTGTCCCAGCCTTCAGGCCTTCTCAAGTCTAAACCCCAACAGCACACATGAAACAAGCTCCTGAAAAATGGTGACATCAACTGAACACAATACAGAAAAAAAAAGTGGTAGAGATATCTTCTTAAAAGTCATTATTTCTGATAATAAATTCAAAGAATGAATGAAATCAAACCTTCTGGGAGGATGACTGACATTAGTTCAATGTGCCTTCCCTAGAAGTCTGGCTGCAGGGAAGGAAGAATGTGAGAGTGTGGGACAGGAAAGGACCCCATGAATAAGAGCAGACTTGACAGGACACACCTGCGATCCCAGCTACTTGGAGGGTTGAGCCACAAAGATGGAAGTGAAGGGAGGGTAGAAAACTGTCAGTAGTCCTAATGTCTCAGGTCCAAGCTGGAATCCTGACGCTAGGATAAGCCAAGTAAGTAAGATAGATTTCACACACAATTAATTAATTAGTTAATCAATTAGCATGAAGATCACCTACTTAAAAAGATATTCTCAAGGACTTGAGCATCCTGAGGGACTCAGACGACAGAGGCTACCCTGGGTAAGTAATAGAGAGACTACATTTTTTCCCCTCAGACCCTTCATCCATACATCCCTGAAAAGGAAGAAGGGGCTTTAATCACAGGGACTCTTGATACAAAAAATAAGTCTGAACTTCGTTGTGTAGACAGGCCTGGAGGTTGAGGTAAGAGGGTCACAAGTTCAAGACCTGCCTAGGCAACCTAAGTAAGATATAGTCTCAAAATAAACGGTTGAAGGGAGCATTTGAGGGAGAGAGGCTGTGGCAGAATGAGGCTGCGATCCCTGGCGATGAAAAATACTTCTACAGTGTCTTACCAGAGACACTGTAAACACTGGAGTGCTCAGTAATGGTGGGATCACGTTTGTCTGATACCATTGCTCTGTTACACATCGGAACTGTTCGTGTCCACATTTGGCATCATACCTTAAAACTGTGCTTTCACATTCACCGCCTTTCTAACTGTCCGGAGGCTCTATGTGTGGGCTAGAGTCCACAATTCCCATTTTACAAATGAAGACGTGTTACACGGTGCAAGAAGTCAATGAATCTGACCAAGACGATACAGGTAATAAATGGGCCAGACAGCATTCCATGATCCATGCAGTCTAACACAGATAGGTCCAGACAACATTTCACATCCAATGTAGCCTCACAAATGCACTTGCAAAGCTAGATGTAGCACATGGCATGTGCTCTAATCTCATTTAAAAATAATCACAGGATTGGTCCTCCTACCCATGGTCCTCCTTCTCGCGCAGCTTCTTTAGGTGAACAGATTTTAGTGTGCTTATCCTATATTATATGTCTAATATCCACTTATGGGTGAGTATATACCCTGTGTGTCTTTCTGCTTCTGGGATACCTCTCTTAGGATGAGCTTTTCTACTTTCCACTATTTACCTGCAAATTTCATGATTTCCTTGTTTTTAATTGCTGAGTGGCTGGCTCTTTGATCACCTTCCCCTGACGGGGGGGGGGGGGGGGGGGGGGGGCGCCCTCCCCGGCCCCAAAGGGGGGGGGAAGAGGGAGGGGGGGGGGGGGGGGGGGGGGGGGGGGAGACCCCCCCCCGGGGGGGGGGGGGGGGGGGAGGAGGGGGACAGCCTTACCAGGCCACAGAGGAAGTGAGAACTGATAGGCTAGGGTCAGATGGAAGGGGAGGAGGACATCCCCTCTCAGTGGACTGAGGGAGGGGCATAGAAGGAGCAGAAGGAGGGAGAGTGGAACTGGGAGGGGACGAGGGAGGGGCTACAGCTGGGATACAATGTGAATAAACTGTGATAGATAAATAGATAGATAGATAGATAGATAGATAGATAGATAGATAGATAGATAGATAGATAGATAAATAAATACATAAATACATAAATACATAAATACATAAATAGAAACATAATTAACCACAGGATAAAAAGTTAAACACGAACACAAAGGTATAATAGAGGGGATTGGGGAGGAGACTCCGTCATTAAAGTGCCTTCCTCGCAAGCAAGAGGACCTAAGTTCAATCTCCAGCACCGATGCAGCAAAAGCTAAGTGTGCTGGCGGATACCCGCAATCTGAGTGCTGGTGACACAGGGACGACATTCCCGGGGCTTGCTGCCCAGCTAGTCTAGCTGAATTAGGAAGCTCCATGTTAAAAGAGAGACCTGTCACCAAAAAGTAAAAACAGAAGGTGAAGGGCCAGCCAGATAGCCCAGTGGGTAAACACACCTGTCACCAACCCTGACGACACAAATTTGACCCTGAAACTCACACGGTGGAAGAAGAAAAGAGTCTTCTATATGTTGGCCTCCACATGCGTGCCATAACGTGCACCTACATGCATGCACACGGAACGCACTCTCTCTCCCTCCTCCACCCACCTCCCCTCTCTCTCTCTCACACACACACACACGCATATACAATTTAAAAAAAAAATTTTAAATAATCATGTGGAGAGTGATAGGGAGAGAAACCTGGCCTTGACCTCTGGCATCTGTATGTGTGAGCACATTGTGCACCCTACGACACACACACAAACGTGTGCACGCACACACACACCACACACACCAGTGTAATAGACGGACAGAGGCGATCAGTTAATAGGAAAAAAAAAAGAGTGGTCATGAGGCTAGCACAGGTACTCAATAAACAAACAAACAAACAAAAAATACTTATTGCCTGGGCATATTAAATTTCCCATAATATTGCTGAAGCTTTAAGCTTTAGTTTCCCCAGGGGTTGTTTATGGTGGAGAAATGGCGTGGATTACATTTAGCCAGGAAATGCTGGGAAGTGCCAGTGTGCTTGTCTCAGTTGTGTGGATTTTCACTTTAAAATTCACTGCCTTTGCTTGGCCTAGTAATTACACTTTGAAGTTCCGAGGCACAGAGAAGCTGATGCTGCAACTAAGCGAGACTGAATGGGTTTCTCATTGTTTGCCATAAAAACATGATTTGCTGGTACAGTGTTTCCCTTCACAGAAAGCTTTCAGAGGATCAGATCCTCCCCTTAAGAGAAGAAACAAACGCAGCCAAATTGCCAACATTCTTCACCTCTGCCACCAACTGCTGACAGCTAATTTGCATGTTTCAATGAAGGCTTTTATTAGTGTTATCTCCAGACAGAATCTTCTCTGGAGTCTGGAATACCTCCCGGTGATCTTCAAAAGATGTAAGGCCCACGGCGCCGTAACTGTGGTGATGCCAGTCCTGTGCAGTTAAATGCAAGCCTGATGCTTTGTCGCTTCTCCGATCATTCTGTCAGGTAACCGGTAAGTACCTTTTAGTTCAGTCATTACGCACGTTGTGAAGCTTCTGTCCAGTCCACAGTCCTCTGATCTGTGGACACCCTCCCTTCTCGCCTAGTCAGAGTAACCAAGGTTCTGCCGTGTTAAATAGATGCCGGAACACTCAAAACACCCACCAGAAAATTAGACTATCCAACAGACAACGCACACCGAAGCCAAATCAGAGAATTTACGAGACAGGAGAAGGTGACATACTGAGCGCTGGCTCCTTTGTCCTTGAATGGAGTTTTGGATGGGTCCCAACCCCAGGAAGAGATCAACAAAAACTTGAGGAATAAAATTGTGAGAAACCCCTAGCAAGGCAGGTTTGGAATTGGAGGTTGCAGAAGCAACCTGGAACAGCAGCCAGCATGGCACCATGGACAGAGACCAAGCAGGAAGAAGGTATTTTCCCCTATACACAGAAGTTGAACGTTCTCTAGGGCCAGCCTGGGAAGGCCCCCTGGGAAGGCAGCTGACAAGTACAGAATGGAGTCACCCACTGCTACCTTTCCAGGTACAGACACCATTAGAGCCTAGTACTCACAACTGTAGAAACATTTTCTGTGAAAGAGCAGCCCCTGAGATGAAGGGCCAGGTTTCCTACGAGGAAGGAAGTTTGGGGGTGGATTAGGGTAGAGGGGGGAAAAAAAAACAAAGACTCATTAATATCAGATTGTGTGTAAGAACTGTTCTTTTGGGAGGCATACCCCTGGGAACCAGAGAAGACATGAGGAAGATAACAGAGACTATCACAAGAAAATCAAAACATAAACCAATAAAGTCAGCCAATAAGTTTAATAACTTTTTAGACAGATTGATGAAGAATATGAGAAAAATTATGAACCAATATCAGAATGGAAAGGGGTGGGTGCAGCTGGAGTCCCCAACCTACAGGAAATTCCTGAAAATCAGCACCGTTAGGAGTGAGTGAACAAAGCCGGGCGGGGTGGGGGGGGGGCAAATTTCAAACAACCAACCAGCACGCTCGATATTCTCATCAGAGTAAGTGACATGCTGGGAAGACCTAAACTCTCTAACGGCATCAACAGGGATGAGGGTGTGGGAGCTAAAAGGCCCCCTGCACAGCCAAGACTGCCGTGGACCAACAAGAGCATTCCAATGAGAAATTCCACACATTTAATAGCATTGAATGTGTGTTTTCCAATAATGGCTAAAACTGACCTTCAGGGATATCAGAAAAATGTTTCTCTGTGCATAGAAGGTATTCAAAAGTATTTGTCATGAGCTCTGTCATGAGATTAATTTTTGTGGCAGGGATTGGAGGCCAAGTAGGAGTCATCGAAGAAAAAGTCAAAGATATTCAATATAGTGTGGCATGGCAGTGTGTACTTGAAAACCAAGAGCTGGTGAGGCTGAGGCAAGAGATTCTGAGTTCAAGGTCAGCCCAGGCTATGCAGCAAGACACCGCCTCAAAAAATATTATATAATCATATTACATATCTATGCATATATATACAAATATTATACCCATATGCATGTATATAGACATGCACATAGGGATAATCATTTCTCCTCTACTTGTGACCTGAAACAATCATGATAATGATTGATTAATTTTTTATCTTATTGTTTATAAATGAAATAGAAATAATGGAGGAGGATTATCCTGATCACTTTGAAAAGAAACAGTCCTCTTCTTTTCCTGAGCTGTGTTTCTAATGAGCTGTGGTGTGCATGTTACTGTGAAACTCCTAAGAATTTCTGGGGAATCCCCTAATCAATCACAATTTTTTTTTTCATGACCCAGAAACTGACCTCAGCATGCACACACAGCTGGGTTTATAGCACACCTATAAGTCACCTCCCTATAAGTATTCCAGGCCTGTGCCATTTCCTTATTAGAGCTTTTGAGGCCCTAGCCAGATGTAAAGATAAGCAAGGTGTGACTGGTGTGGAACCACAGAGCGGAGGAAACTGTGGCTGAGTTATGAGCTTATTAAGAAAGAAAGCGTGTGGAAGACACATGGTAAATACAAAGACATGCATTCAAAATCAGTATTATAGGTCTTTGAGCGATGTGTTAGTGGGTGTGGCTCACACAGTCGAGCAGGGGAGTGGAATGGCCGTGGGAATGAAGTAGAGACACTTGTCATATGCTACACTAGGGTGGGCTATGTATTCGGAAGTGCTGACATCAAAAGCTAAAATGGTTTCTTGTCATTAAAGGGCTGTTGGGCCCGAGGAGCTCTAGAATGGAGGGTTCTTGCCTTAAGCAAGGTGAGAGGTTCAACCAAGAATCTTTCTGAAGGAGACATTCAGAAGAGGAGAGAGAGAGAGGATGGGGTTTGCCAGCACATGGTACGAGTGTGTGGAGGAGCACTTCAGAGGCAGAGTCTACTTGAGCAACAGACTGGGCTGTGAGTCTGTGGCCAAAACACTGTAGTGTGCTATGCTCTCGGTCCTCTTCAGGATAGGGCAGACTCTTGAAGTAGTTTCTGTGAGCCTGCGATCATTCAATGAAAATGTGTTCTGATGAGGTATTGCAGAGTCTGCGCCCCCGGAAGGGCCATCGGACTGTTGCATCTGTAGTGATGGCTCCTGAGGTTGTAAGTGTGGCTGGGAGTGTGCCCTGCTGTGTGTCTTCTGGTCGTCATAACCCCAGAGCTCACCTCTGCCTGGTTTGCTTGGGTTTTGCTCATGTTTCGTTTTCTTTTTAGAGAAGGCCAAAGGTGGCGTTTCATTTTATTTTTGGAAGACAGGGGCTGCCAAGGAAGTAAAGTATTTAAAAATAAGTGGCAGTGGGGAAAGTCAGTTTCTGCTATTCTCTCTCAGGGGCTGTTTTGTTTGTTTGGGGCTTGTCCTGTTGCTTGTTGGGTCAAATGGGAGAAGTTTTGTTCCCCCTTTCCATAGCCATATACTAACTATACGAAAGAATCAATTTCCCCAGCAAAGGTGGTCTGAGGGAGCAAGAGGCTCCCCTGCTACCATGCAAAGCAGTGCAGGAGGAGGAGGACATCCAGAGACCCACCCACTGCCATGCCCAGAGATCTGGCTGCCAACATGCAACACGGGTGGGCTGTAGACATCTAGAGGATTACCTGCCACCACACTATGGGCTGCAGGGCGAGGGGTGGGGTGAAGACCACCAGTCATGTGGCCTGCCCTCAGCGGGAGGCACTACAATATACAAGTATGTGGTGGACAGATGGGAGAGAAAGAGAAGCAGAACAGTTTGAGCACTGTGAAGACAGGTGGGACTGGAGAAGAACAGCCTGTTGTGAGGATCCAGTTCCACCAACTGAGAACATGGTAAAGTCCCAGCCCGTGCTGGGCCATGTCTGGATACACAGCCATGCAGCAGGAAGGGTCTGGGTCGATGTCCATGGTACATAGTAGCACTAAAGACCATACACACACCCCTGGTCTGGGCTGCCTCCTGGAACCACATAGGTGTCCTAGGGCTGTGCAGAGCTGGCCCCACCCCTCAGTGACTGCAGCACTCTGGAGAACAGGCCCTGCACCTCACCCAGGCAGCACTGTGGAGTTGGCCTTGGGGGAGAAGGGTTGAGCCAGCCCCAAGGGCATGATCACAGGAGAGCTGGCCCCACCACTTCAGGTGGCACAGGCAAGGAGGTGATACCTTCCTCATGTCACCCCACTCCTCACCACCTGTGGCAGTCAGGAGAGCTGTCCCTGAGGTCATGAGAGCAGGATTACTGTTCCTGTCCCCTCATCAACTGCAACACTTGGGAGCGTGGTCCTCATGCCACTGGGCAGCACAGGGAAGCTGGCTCTGGTGGCCTTAGGGCAGGATGAGCCCATGAGGGCATGAGAGAAGGAGAGCTGACCCTGCCCCTTGTCCAGTGCAGCATAGGGTAAGCTAGCCAGGGCAGTGCTGGAGAGCTCACCCTCGTGCTGTGGGTACAAGAGAGCTGGAGGGCTGACCAGCTCAGCTACCACCCAGGCCTAGGTCCACCTCAAAATTTACCTTGTCTATGAACTCCTGGAGTATGTGAAAGGGTCAGTCTTCAGGATCTCCATGACACAGGGCAACAAGACATCATAGAAGGGTCCCAGTGAGGAGAGACCTGGAAACAGACTTACTGCAATGAACATTGGGAAGTGAAGATGTGTGGACAAAAGGATACACTGCGGGACACACTGTGACACACTACAGCTTCCAGGACGGGTGTTTTCTCTGCTTTGTTTTGTTTCTTTTCTTATTTTTATTTTTGTTGTATTTTCTCTTGGGGGTTGGTTGCAAGAGCAGAGGGCAGATATGAAGGGATGGGGAGATGAGTTGGACTGAGAAGCGTAATGTGAAACTCAGACGGCATCAATAAAAAGGTAAAAAATGTCAATTTCCCTGTGACAATTTCCGATATGCAAACATCATACTTTGATCCTATTCCCCCTCTTTGATGTTCCTTCTTCTTCACAGTTCCCTTCCTTCCCCGAATATGAACACGGTTTTGTTCTTCTTTATTGCTGGATAATGCTCCAGTTTGTGTGTGTTCTTTATCTATTCAGCTGATGAAAACCACTTTGGTTGACTCCATCTCACCAGTCCCTCACTGAAAGGCAACATGCCTCTCTAGATGAACAGGGCTTGTACAGTGTGCTTGTTCTCCTTCCTCTGCCTCTTCGGCTGTTAGCGGTTTATTGCTCTCTCCTGTATAAATTATTTTACACACTCACAGAGTCAGATGTCGCCCGTGTTAATTTGGAGCCCTTTAAAGGTCCTCATAGCACCTTAACTTACGCCTTAAAACACGGTTATGTATCCTCATCGCTGATAACTTACAAACACCCTCATTGCACAGAACCATCTGTGTCTCCGAACGAATGGAGGCGGCAAAAGTTGTCCTTGGTAACTCCCCAAGGTTGTCTGCAAGCCAATATAAGTCTCAGGTCTTTCCATCTTGGAAGGGAGATACAGTCGTTCCAGTCAAAGCGATTGATGCACTTCAAGTACCAATGAAAGGCCGTTCCAGGAGCTCCCAGGAATAGGCCAGCCCTAATTGCAAGGTGAGTGCTCCCTTTGAGAGGAAAACACAGCACAGAACATTGGAAGCTCAATTTCCCCAGTGTAGGAAGAGCTGGAAATGTTTCTAGACTCATCTTAAAAGGAAGGAAGGAAACTTAAGTAGTTGCTGCAACTATGTAACTGTGTGAAGCTCCCAAGCTGTGGAAATTTTTGTATCTGATTTCTGTGTCCCACCAAATGATGTTCCCAGAACACTTCTGTGAAATCTCAGCAGCAAAAGATAAAGGCAAGCCACGACCTCCGCGTTTGTTAAAATGGTCTGTGTAATCCATTCAGTGTATTCTGCTCTAGGGCAGGCTGGTTTTAATCCTCATATGCAATCCATTGTAACCCTTCTGCCTGCCCAGATGAGAGGGTAAAGCTCTCACGATAATGTAATGTCATATCGGGAAAGGATTCCACAAATCCTCCCGTAAGATTGCTATGAAAATCCAATTTGACGAAAGCCTTAGACACACGCACACGCATGCGCACACGTCAGTAGACTCCCAACCCATGCAGCTCACTGGGAGCACAGGTCAGGAAGGGGACTGGGATAAGCCCAAGTTCCCAAAAGCCATCTCCCTTCAAAACGCATCCTGAAAGGGGAAAATCTTGATAGGTACTGAACAAGATGTTTGATGAGGGCTAAGACCTTCAGATATTTTCCCTAATACCTTTGGTTTACCTTATAGACATCATTCTTCCCTCTAGCAAACAGGAACAGTTTTGATTAAAAAAAAAAAACAAAACAAAAAAAACTTTAAGGTATATTGTGATTTCTGGGTAAACTCCATTTTTTTTTTTCCTGATTTTAAGCTCGCTGCCCTATGCTTCTAGTCTTATCCAGATTTGATGGAGAATTAATAAACAATCCTAGAACCGCTACGATGGCCTGCTGACTAACACCGGCCTGGCTGAAGGCACGGTGCCTCCCTGTCACATTCTGACCTGTATTCCTCTGTGAAGCTGCGTGGTCACTCCCCGCAAAGCAGCCCCAACTCCCCGCTCAGGCTGCCGATCTCTTCTTGTTACCTACATTTGCCATCTGCTTTCTGAGTGTCTGCTTTTGCTTCTGTGATGCAGGAAATGGCAGTAGGGCCTTGTACATACCAAAGGAAAAAACAGTGCTGGTCTGTGGGGGAAACGGGGAGGTCAGAAACTTGGACTTCTTTGAGAGCTGAAGAACTGTGTGGAAAGCACTTTCAATAAAGTGCTCTGGCCTTTGGAGAGAATGTGCTCCTTAATTCTTCTGTCATGATTTTTTTGATTTTTTTTTTCCAGAAAACCAAACATTACGTGGTACAGAGTTTAGCCTTACTCTCTCTGTCCTGAGTCTGAACCTTCATTTTTTTTTCAGACCTCAAGAAAGTCTTGGCTTTCCTTCTAGATTCCGTCTCTCTTTCTTTTAGATCCCACCCCACACTGCCAAATGTCCCAGCTTTTTATTCGGACAACAAACTTCCACGCTGGCGGGAGCTCTGCTCCCTCATCCTCACACACCACCCACTGGAACACCTTCATCCCCCACATCTTCTGGGCCTGGACCACCGGCTTTCAGATCCGTCCTGCTCCGCAGTTAGCTTACGTGTCTTACTGCCACTCCAGATGAGCTACATCCCAAAGACCAGGGCCCTTTGACCCCAGTCTGCGAAACAGGTTCTTAGTCATTACTTGTGTTTCCCTCATCCTCGTCCATACGTCCCCAGATCCTCCTGATACTGGAGAAACTTGAGCCCATCAAACTGGTGCTGTACAGCTTATTACTAAATGAACTTGCTTGGGAAATTTTAATTTACACAAAGCACAATTTAGTTAGAGGAGCAATGCCCTCCAGTATGATTGGGAGGTAAGTATTGCACTAAGAAGACTTGTCACAACTGCTGAGAAAGTTTCTGTTAATGTTTGTTCGCCAAGACTGACCTCCAATTAGGCCCCGTTCCCAGAACAACAGGAGACAATCCTGATTTACAGTCCTTATGTCCATCCCGTATCAAAGAACATGCATCGAAGGGGTGGGTCAAGGGGGCAGGGCGGGGTCACCACCATTGAGCCCTGGCCCACCATTAAGTCAGTCCCCTGCATTGTTACCGGGAAAAGTGTAATTCCTCCAGGTGGGCAAGCTCACACTGGGTTAAAACTATTCCAAGAGAACACTAGTGTACTTAAGTAATAATTCTGGCAATATCTCTGCTCTGATCCCAACTACCAGACTTGCAATCTCCTGTCTCTGTTTAAATTATTCAAAATATAATCTGGGGCCAGGACCTGAAAGAAATTTAAAGATGACAGCTTATGTGGACTGCATAAGCCCAAGGTATTTGTAAGTTTGTAAAATCTTTTATTCGGGGCCGGCTCCCGTTTAAGTATTAGCCAGAGCTGGATGCGGAGCTATTTTTAAAGGGCTCTGCCTTCATTAATCTCTAAATGTGCAGAGTGAATTCTCACTGGGAAAGGATATTATTTCTGTAACACGAGTCCAAGCAAATCACATTACAGCACACATTTAAAGACTTTGTGTAGGATGTAACTTCTAAGCATGAAACCTCCCCCTCCACCACCAACCACATTCATAGCCCACATATATTAAAGCCACACTGATTAAATGACAATACACCACACTGTTTTTAAAGACCTGAGCAGATTCTTTATTTAATCCCCATCTTTGAGTAACTAATTATAGCCAATATTAGCTCTCCTTTTTAACTTCGTATTGATTCCTTGTGAACTTCACATCATGCACCCCAATCCCACACATCTCCCTGTCCCTCCATACCCACCTTCTGCCCTTGCAACCTTCCCCCTCCCAAAAAGTAAATAAAAATTTAAAAAAAATTAATTAAATAAGATAAAAATAAAAAACTATATTGCCATGTGATTGTATCTTTTATTCACCTGATGCAATTGTCTCAGAGGCCTACTGCTGAATAAATAGCTCATTCTTTCTAGCTCTTTCTGAACTCTGGCTAGCTAGTTCAATTCACCTATTCTGGTTCAAACTCCTCTCCAAGCTGACTGATTCAAACTGGCTTCTCTCACTTCTGACTGAATTGCTCTGCTTGGCCTCAAGCTAACTCTAGCAATTTTTTCTAATCTTCTAGCTCCTTCTCATTCCCTGGCTTGTTCTATCTTCAAATGTGTCTAACTTGTCCTCATCAACCTGTCTCTGTAAAACTCTCCTAGTAAAACTGCCTCTCTCCTCTCTCTCTCTCTCTCTTCCTCTGCACTGCTCTCTCTTAAGTCACCTCTCTTTTCTCCCTATTCTTATTAGAGTTGGGCATGTCCTATTCTGTCAAATCTTTCTCTGGTTTGTCACTTTGTCTGCCCCTTAATTAGACATCACTTTCAAACATGGGTGCATCTTTCTACAAACTAACTTTACCTTCATTGTTTGCGGTTTTTATGTTGTTTAGGGGGGTTATTTTTGTTTGGGGGGGTTGGTTTTGTGTTTTTGTTTTGGTTTGGTTTCATTTCATTTCATTTGATGTTGAGCAGTAGTATTTGGCTTTTCGCTGAACAATGTTGGGGATGGGTTCCATCTCATGGAGTGGCCCTTAAATTCAATCTGATATTAGTTGGATACTCCCATAGATTTTGTGCAACCACTGAACAAGCATATCTTGCAGGCAGGACACAGTTGTAGATAGAAGGTTTGTAGCTGGGTTGTTGTTTTTCTTTCCCCTTTTTTGGCATCCACAGAACAATCTAGTGCCATGAACACTAGTCAGTAGGAATAAAGGCTCTAGGTAGGCATCAGCTTGACTTCTTCATGTTCAATAAGTTTTGTGGATTTTTTCTTCAGCAATGGGCCCTTACCATAAGTTTGTGGAGAGTAACCAGCACCTTTAAAAATAGCTTAGGTTATTTGGGCATGCCCATGGGCCCCTTTGGCCAACAACTCAGATGTAACCCGTTCCCAGAACTGGAAGCTTATTTGGTAATGAAAGATGTCCAGTTGGGGCTCCCCCATTATTTGATGACTCCATTCACATCACCTTCATATCCATATATATTTTAGAAAGCTTCTACTAGGGATTTTATATTATCCCCTAAATGGCCCCTAGTTTTAGCTGTCACACCTCATTATATCCCCTCCTTTACCCTCTCTTTCCTCCCTCTCCCCATTTAATCATCCTGTTCCAGTCTGCCCTCCTCATCCAGCCATTCTATTTATTCTATTTTTCCTCCTGCCCCTTTCTCTATACCTAACCTCTGTGTTATATGGATTGTAGCCTTTTATTGAAGACCTAACAGATAAAATCCACATATAAATACATACAGATTATAGTTGTCTCTTGAGGTCTGGGTTACCACACCCAAGGTGATTTTTTTTTTCTGATTCCACCCATTTACTTGCAAGTTTCTTTCTTTTTTTTTTTTTTTTTTTTCAAGACAAGGTTCCTCTGTGTAGCCTTGGCTATCCTGGACTCACTTTGTAGACTAGGCTGGCCTTGAACTCACAGAGATCCACCTGTCTCTGCCTCTCCAAGTGCTGGGATTACAGGCATGCATCACCTCACCCAGAATGATTTTATTTTTAACGGCTGAGTAATATTCCATTCTACAAATATTTTTTAATCCATTCTTCTGTTTAGGCATATCTAGTTTGTTTTCAAATTTGTCTCTTATGAATGGAGCAGCAATGAACATGGTTGAGCAAGTTTCTCTGTAGTAAAATATATAATCCTTTGTATATATATCCAAGAGTCATATTGCTGGATCTTGAGGTAGATCTATTCCCAGCTTCCTGAGGAACCACCACACTGTTTTCCAAAGAGGTTTTATAATTTCACAATCCATCAGCAATGGAGAAGTGTTTCCCCTTATCCCATATCCTTGCCAGGATGAGCTGTCACTTTTTTACTGATCTTAGCCATTCTGACTGGTGCAAGATACAATTTCAAAGTAGTTTTGATTTACAGTTTCCTGATGACTAAGAATGCTGAACATTTCTTTAAGTGCTTCTCAGCAATTTGAGTTTCCTCTTTTGAGAATTCTTTATTTATCTGCACACCATTTTTAATTGGGTTAATTGTTTTCTTCATATCTAGTTTTTTTAAGTTATTTACATGTTTCGGATATTAGGATATTATCCCTTTACCAGATGTATAGTTAGCAAAAAAATCTTTTCCCATTCTGTAGACTGCCACTTTGTTCAAATGATGGTGCTCTTTGCTGTACAGGAACTTTTTTATTTAATTATTAATTGCTTAATTAGTAATGAATAATAATGATTAATTCAGGTCCCATTTATTCATTGTTGATCTTAGTGCCTGTACTATTGATGTTCTGTTCAGTCTGGTTTTTTTTTTTTTTTCTGTGTCAATGAGTTCAACCCTATTCCACACCTTCTCTTCTATCAAGTTCAGTGTATCTGTCCTTATATCGAAGTCTTTGATCCATTTGGTGTTGAATTGTATGCGGGTTGATAAGTATGGATACATGTGGATTCTGCTAAATGCAGCTACCCAGTTTGACCAGCAACATTTGTTGAAGATGTTGTCTTTTTTTTCCATTGGCATATTCTAGTTTCTTTATCAAAAAGCCATGCCCACAAGTGTCCACTTTATGTCTGGCTCTTTGATCTACTCTGTTGATTAACCTACCTGCTTTAATGCCGGCACCATGCAGTTTTTATCCTTGGCTGATTTTCTTCATTGATGTGTAGTCTTCCAAGCAGTGCCACCTCAGCCTTCTGAGCACTTCATATTCTCACTCTTCGCGAACCCCCTGCCTGCGTGCTCATCTGGTCACTCAGTCTAGAAATTTATGTCTGTAGTCCCAGACTCTCTCCTGGCCCCTTGCCCTGTACCTATCTGTCTTATTGGCATCTCTGCCAGATGACACCGGTTTAGCTAAAATTTAATACACCTGGTTTAGAACCATACTAATGAAAACAGGTAGAAGAAGCAAAATTCAGGGTCCTTTTGAAGGCTCTGCCAATGAAAGTATCTCTGAAGTCAGTCCACATCACTAGAAGCCTGACATGAGTCTGGGTACCCAGACAAAATTCCCTGTTCATTTTGCTCCTTTTAATAACTGTGTTTGTTTGTTTAATAATTTATTTTTATTTTATGTGCATTGGTATTTTGCCTGCGTGTATGTCTGTGGGAGGGTACCAGACCCCTGGAACGGGAGTTGCAGACAGGTGTGGAACTACCATGTAAGTGCTGAGAAATGTATACAGGTCCTTTAGAAGAGCAACCAGTGCCCTTACCTGCTGAGCCATCTCTCCAGCCCCCATTCTGTTTTGTTTTGGAGACAGGGTTACACTGTGTAACCCTAAATGTCCCGGAACTCACCCTGTAGGCCAGGCTGACCTTAAACTCAGAGAGATCTGCCTGCCTCTGCCTCCTGCTGAGGTTAAAGGCATATACCACCGCCCCCTTAAAATCCCACAATCACATATTCTGAAATTGAGTGTTTTGGGTTGTCAGAAACTAAAAGTTGGCAGTAACTTACCAGTACATTCTGTCAGTAGACTCTTGGGTAACCTAAATTCTTTGTCTCTGATGGGCTTTTTCTAATAGGGATGTTATCTTGTTTCTCTACATCTCTTCATAATCTTGCCTCTTGAATGATTTCATTATCTCATGTTTAACTTTTGTTTAAGACTGAATACTTAGAACTTCCCAATTGTCCTTATCTCAAAAAACATACAAAAACCCAGGCCTAATTGATTGTCATTCCTAATAAGTCCACTGCTAAATCATAAACAAAGTCACATAATTACTTCTATTTCTGTGACTACTACTTTTTTTTTTTTTAATCAACTTCATCTCCCATTGGACTTTTATGAAACTCTCTTTTTATCTGCTATGCTAGACTTTCTGCAGTGATTTTTCTATGAAGAAGGGTGTCTTGAAAAAATGTAAGTCCGACAATGTCTACCTCATTTTAAATTCTTCAATGTGTCCTACCTTTTATAGGATAAAATTTAGAATCCTCAATGTGACTATAGTTTTATGTATAATTTCATTCCTAGCTACCTCTTACCTGAATGCTCCCTCTCACTTATTGTGCTGTAGCCACAGAGTTCCCATCCCTAACACAGCCCATGCTGTCAGAACCTTTTCTTTTCCCCTCTCCCCTGCATCCTTGGCACCTAGCAATGCTTGTCAGGTACCAGTTCCATTAATATGTATTGAATGTGCCAAGGAATGAATGGCTTCTCAGGATCATAACCTTTATGATAAAAGAAGAGTTAAATCAGCTCAGATCCTTTTAGCTGAAAGTAATGGAGGATCCAACAGGCAGACGCCTAAGCAATAAAGAATTTCATTGTATCACACAACCAGATGCTCAAGGATAGGGCATCTCTGGGTCACTTAGTTAAGCTACATAATATCTTCTAGCCTCAGAGCTCTCTCCTTCTCTCTACTCTGCCATTCTTGGTCTGCCATACCTCTCCTGCAGTCACAACACTGCTGGAGCATTTCAGACATGACAGGTACATGACCATAAACACAATAATAAGCATGCTGCCTCCCCAACTTTCTCTTTATCAACGAGAAGCTTTTCCTAAAAACTTATAAGTAGAATAATCCTAATTTTTATAGGTCAATATTGAGTAATATGCACTACCCGCATCTCACAGATCACCAGCAAGAAGGAGGCAATCACCATAACTCACCCAAACCAGGGACAATCAGTGTCCCAAAGCTGGGAAGAAGTTCACTGTTCTTAAGTGGTCAAGAAGGGAAGCAAAATCAGAGTATTTCCAACAATGAGTACTTGAAGGTTATGAGAAGTAAGAAAAGGGATGAACAAGGAAAGAACAGTCAGGCCACCAACCATGTTTGCCAAAATGGTCATCATCATCATCATCAATCATCATCATCATCATCATCATCAACAACAACAACAACAATATCAATGTCATCACTGCTATCATTACTATCACCATCATCATAATCACCACGGTCACCACCAGTATCATCATCAATATCTTTAATGCTCTGGTCTGAATAGTACAGTGTCTCCCAAAGCCCATAGCTTAAAGATTTGGTCTTCAGTCTTAGTCCCAATGGGACTAATGGGAAGTGACTAAGCCTTTGCAAAGTCCTTAAGTGACTGAAGACAGGAAAATGCCCTCCAAGAAGATTGTAGAATCTAAGTCTCTCAGTAACTTTCTGCTTTCTGAGCCATGAGGTGAGGAATTTGACACCATTGCTATCTGGGACCCAAAACAATGAAGCAATCCAGATTTGTACTTAGACTCTCCTAACGGAATTCTTGGTTATTCTTTCACTCATTTATCTTTTCAACAGCATTTACTGGGCCACTATTATGGGTACTTCACTAAAGACAGAGAATAAATAAATAATAATATTAATATAAAAATTCATAGCCTAAATCTTAGAACAAATCTGTCTAATATTCTATTATTATACAAAATATTTTCTATCCTCCATAATCAATATAGTAGCCACTAGTTATCCTTGGCTATAGAGCACTTATGACTTAGAACAGATTAAGCTAACATTTATTTGATTTAATTCTAATTAATTGAAATATAAAAATCCATATGCAGCTAGTGACTTTTAGACGAGATCATCAGGGATGTCTACTTTTTTGAAATTTCAATATGATATTGTCATACATACTGTGTTTAGGCTGTGTTCATATCTATTCTGAAATGCATGAAGCTAGTAGAATGTAGATTAGATACATCTGTGAGCACTTTATAAAAAAAAATAGTCACCAGCTCATCAGGAATGCAGAAGCTCTATGCAAACAGTAACAGTATGGGTTCATAAAGGAATGTATTACCAGTTGTTTTTAGGACAAGGAAGAAAGCTAAAAAAAAAAAAAAAAAAAAAAAGGTCAGTGGTGGTGCATGCCTTTATTCCTAGCACTCAGGAGGCAGACACAGGCAAATCTCTGTGAATTTGAGACTAGCCTGGTCTACAAAGTGAGTTCCAGGACATCCAGGGCTACACAGAGAAACTCTGTCTCAAAAGCAAACAAACAAAGAAAAAGGTCACAGTTGGAGTTGGAGAGATGGCTCAGTGATTAAGGGCACTTTCTGACCTTCGACAAGGCAAAACTTTGGTTCCCGGAACCCAGATTGGGCAATTCTCAACTACCTATAACTCCATCTCCAAGGCATACAACATCGTCTTCTAGCCTGTGTGGGCATGCACACACAGGTGGCATTTACACAAGCATGCACACACACATATACACATGCGCGCGCACACACACATAAATTGTAACTAGCATTTGCTACTTTGTGGGTTCTTTTTCTTTTTCACCCTTTTCTCCCTTTTTCTCCCTTTTAAACTCCGTAACACTGAATAGAGGAGGAAAAAAGGAGTAGAGAGGAAAGGGGCCATCTCTATCATTATCATTAGACTTCCTGCTGATTAGGGTTACTGAGGACAAGTTTGATCTTCATCATAAGAATATCTGATTTCTTCTTCTTTCTCTTCCTCTTCTTATTGTTTCTTTTTTGTACATAACTATTTAACAAACTATAACCAACAGCATCCGACCAGCAACCCTCACCTCTCTCTGGGGGCCTACCATTTATATATCCTCTGAAAAGTTCCCAGAATTCCAAATGTCACACAATCACAGAAATTGTCGGCAGCTGGCAAAATCATATCACTGCTAGAGCACGAGGCAAATCGTGGTCATTTGTTGTGAGTCAGCCCCATATACCTGGGATTAAATCAAAACAAGATTCCCATAATATTTCTGTGCTTTTTGAAGAAACTGAAACTATAAAATTCTCACTGCAATAAATAAAAATAAACATAAACAAAATCTGTAATCAGAAGCCAGGTAAGTTGGTACATACTTATAATTCCAGCACTGGAGAGGCTGAAGCAGGAGGATTGGAAGTTCCAAATGAACCTAGCTACACAGTGAGACCCCCATCTTAAAAACACAAGCAAAAAAAGTTCTGATCATAAAATACAGGTGGCTTGTTGCTTTAATAAGAAGAGTGGTTCGGCAGAAAACTAAGCTTCCTACAACTTAGCCAGTGTGAAAAGAAGCAGCCAACAAATCACCCAATAACTTCCTGAAGCCCCGAGGGCCTACAACTCTGTGTCTCTGAATGCTTCCTTCATGAGTACATGCTGTCTGTTTGTCTTTGTTTCATTTTGTATCTTCAATAGGACTGCAGGGACACAATGTGTGTGGGGGGGGGATGATGAGGAATGCAGATGAATGAACTATCTTCTGTGTGATACTCTGAAATATTTTGTTTTAGGAGCAGGAAACTTTGCAGACGATAATCCAATTATCAATATTCTATTTTGCAGGTTTACGGTATAACAAATTGTCTCTGGGGATCTGATTTGTTCTCAGAAACTGTGCTTGTGTTTGAAAGAGAAAAGCCATAGGTAAATGAGAGCAATGCAAGGGGGAGACACTGAATGCGTAGACATGTGACAAGAAATCTAAAGGCATATTTTCAGCTCATCTTGGTGGAGAGATGTGAAGGAGAAAAAACCCCGAGGGCCAAGTTCACCCTTGACTAATCTCGAATGTGGACACATACACAGAGATCTGCCAACAATATTTCTCAAATTCTTTGTGCTATTACAGGAAAATAGCCAAAGACAATGCACAGAGGTAATGTCTACATCAACAAAGATTTCTCTGCCATGTTCCTATGTCTAGATCAAGTGTCCAACCTCTTCGCTTCTTTAGGCCCAGTTAGTCAAAAAAGAATTGTCTTAGGCTACATATTAAATTTTCAGGATTGTCCATCCCATGGCCTGTGGGTTGTGAGAGCCTACATATATTTATTTTGCATGGTATTTTGACAAGAACCATGTAATCAAGTTAAACACACACACACAATGTTTTAATTAAGTTTGCCATTTTGTGTTGTGCTGCATTCACATATAGCCTGTGAGCTATAGGTTGGATACTCCTGATCTAAAGAGACAGTCAACAAGACAGTACCACGTGGCTTGGTGGTGCTTGCTGGTTTTCAAGGTGTGACCACTGCCAGAGAAGGCCTCTCTAGCTACCAACATCTCACTGAACACTGAATGAAAAGAGACAGCAATGACACACTGTGATTCTCAGCATATAGACTAAAGTAAACATAATACTGCAGTGGGAGGGATTTTAAAAATTAGAGTAGAATAATGAAGAAAGGACATTTCCATTATTTATTACCTTTGTTTTTAGGGTACTGTCCTGTGTCACTTAATAACGGTATAGAAACTACTTTTCTGTTGGTGTGAAGAGGCACCATGACTGATGGAGTTATAAAAGGAGTTTACCTGGACTTATGGTTCCAAAGGCATGTGTCCCTCCTAACAGGAGGTCTGGCGGCAGGCTGGTACAGCCACAGGAGGAAGCTGAGAGGTCATTTCCCTGACCATAAGCACCAATCAGAGAAAGCAAGCTGAAAGAAGGATGAGGGAATGAACTTTCAAGGCCTGCTACCAGTGACATACTTTCTCCAGCAAGGCTGCTCCCCAAACAAGGCAACCAACTGAGACTATGAGGGGCATTTCTCATTCAAACCTTCATAAATGAAAATACATTCTTTTTATGCTTTAATTTGTGTTTAATTTTTGTTAGGCCATTTTCCATTGTAGTACCAGGTTCCCACAGACAATTTCCTTCATGTATATCATGTGCTTTGGCCACTGTCACTGCTCCCATTCTTTCTCTTATGTACTGCTGATGGCATGAGGGTGGTCTTGCCACTATGAAAATTAGTATAAAAGCTCCACTTCCCATTTTCCCTAATGGTTTCTGCTTTTTCCTTACTCCCTTTCTGCTTTCATGTTGGATAATACACGGATAGATGGTGCTGATAGATGATACATTGATTGATTGATTGATTGATTGATTGATTGATTGATTGAAAATAGATAGATGATAGATTGAAGAGAGATAGATGAATAGATAGATGATAGAGATAGATAGATAGATAGATAGATAGATAGATAGATAGATAGATAGA
>NW_026596166.1:5488078-5570520 GCF_907164565.1 Psammomys obesus | reverse complement strand
AGATAGATAGATAGATAGATAGATAGATAGATAGATAGATAGATAGATAGATAGATAGATAGATTGAAGATAGGTAATAGATGATAGCTTGAAAATAGACAATATAGATATGTATCGATGGTTTATGTAATTATGAATTCTAGAGCACTCAGATATGAGGAACAGTGCTATTTGTCTTCTGTACCTGACCTTATGTAATATGACAATCTTCAGGCCCATTTTCCAGCAAATGACATCATTTTACAGCTGAATAAAACTCCACCGCATGTATATATATATAGTACATTATCAATATCCATTCATCTGTTGACAGGCTCCTTGGCTCACCCAATAACCTAGCCACCATGAAAAGAATTGCACTAAACATGGATGTGCAGGAATCTCTGTGGTGTGTTGACTTAGAGTTCTTTGGGTGAACAACCAGGAGTAGTATAGCTGGGTCATATGACTGAGTCATACGGCAATTGTTAGTGGTTTGGTTTGGTTTGGTTTGGTTTGGTTTGGTTTGGTTTGGTTTGGTTTGGTTTGGTTTGGTTTGGTTTGGTTTGGTTTGGATTTGTTTTTGACAAACCACCATGCTGACTTCCATACTTGCTGCACGGATTCACATTCCCACCAGCGCTGTACAAGTGCTCCTCTCTCTGCGCTTCCTTACTAAGGTTGGTGGCGTTCCCTTTGCGCGCTGACTGGCTTGAGACAGAATCTTAATAGAGCTTGAATTCACATCTCCCTGATGGCTGGAGATACTGAAACCTTTTCATGCTCATTGGCTTCATGGTTTGTGCACTTCGTCTTTCAAGAGCTATCGGCTTATCTTATTAACCCTTTACTTGTTGCGCTTTTTTTTTGTTTTTGCTTAGTTTTGCTTCTTTACATATTCTAAACCTTGATCTTTTGTCAGAACTACTGCTAGTGAGGATTTCTCTCCCATTCTGAGGAAGGTTCTTCACCGCTCCTTTGCTGTACAAGAGCTTTTCAACTTCACATGTTCCTATTTGTCAATTCTTGGTATTATTTCCTAAGCCTTTGGAGTCATTCTCAGAAAATCTTTGTATATATATATATATATACACACACACATATATATATATGTCTTGGAGTGTTCTCCCAATGTTTTCTTCTCAACAATTTCAGCTCCTACATGAAAGCCCAGTGCACTTTAGATTGCTTTTGATACAGGATGAGAGGAACCTAGCTTCATTCTTTTGCTTCATTCCCAGCACTATTTGTTGAAGAGGCTGGAGATGCAGTCTGAGAAATGCATTACTGGTCAATCCTTTACAATGCAAACATCATAACCGTATCCTTATACCAAGATGACCACAGTGTCACCAAATGCATTAGTCTCTGGAACCGCCACCGTGTATGATCTATCCATTGACCAAAGTGTCATTATGGTGCTTATGACTATAATTTACTTCATTGTAATTTTAAATACTTTGTGATGACTGCTATGTTTAACAGTTGGCTTAAAAGTTACCAAAAAAAAAAAAAAAAAGAGGGGGGCTGCCAAGATTGCTCAGTGAGTAAAGGTCCTTGCCACTAAACCTGATGACCTGAGTTCAGTCTTGAAAAGTCACGTGGTGGGAGAGAGAACTAACTCCACAAGTTGTCGTCTGACTTCTCCACACCATGGCACATGTGTCCCCACACACTTATGTATAACAAGTGAATGAAAAAGTTCCTGGCAGTTTTACTCAGGGCCCCAGCACACCATTAGTCCAGCCGTGTTCTAAAGATATGAAATACTATCATTGCCAAGAGAAGCATATAATCTATTCGTTAATAAAAAAGTGCCGGGGCTGTCTCTGACTCTGTGACCTGCCTTTGGATCACTTTCCTGTAGCTGGGCTGCTTTGTCTGACCTCGGTGGGAGAGGATGTGCTTAGTCCTGCTGTGAAATGATATGCCAGGCTGGGTTGGCATCCATGGGGGTGGGGGTTCCTCATCCCCTCCCAAAAGGGGAAAGGGAAATGGGGGAGGGAATGTGAGCGTGTGAGGGTGGGACTGTGAGGAGAAGAGGGAGAGGGCTGCAAACAGGCTGTAAACTGAATAAATTAATTAATAAAAAAAAGAATAAGGATGAGCTTCAGAGACTTTAGAAAAAAGACAGAAGCCCTGCAAACATCATAGAGAAGATTGATAGCTAAAAACCTACGGAGCAGATGCAAACCATCACGTATGTTAAGGAAGCGTGAAGCACTCTGCAGATGAGACTTTTAATACCTATTATCCTTATAGATGAGGTTGTGAGCTGGCCCAGACAACACCCATTCCCACCTTCCTCACTAAAAGAATACCTTATGAATCATTGATTCCCCCAGCAAACAAATTGTATTTCCCTTCGCAGCCAAACGTAACTATGCAACAACTGAAGCTAACTAGAAGTAGGTCAAAGCCACCAGGTACATTTCTGAAAAGATTATTTAAAAGACTAAATTAAGTGTGATGAATGTTCCTCCTGAATCTTTTTTTTTTCTTTTCTACCTGAACTTCTTTGTCAAGATCCTGGGGCCTTCGGGTTGATAACCCACACTCGAGATAACTGAGTCAGATGAAAGCAGGCTCTTGATGCCATCACGGTACCCCTCTGCCAGCCCTACCATGCTCACTTCTGATTATTTATTATGTGGCAGGGAAACCACATCATCAGTTTGAGCTGCTGTGTATTAATTAGAGAACCAGATCAGATGACTGGGAAAGATTGTAAAGATGGGACTATAATAAATATCATTGACCCAACCTATAGCGTGGCTGGCTGCCAAGCACTCATGAACTTATTCAGCCCCCTATTAAGCACTCCAAAGATCCAAAAATAAAGAAATGAAAATGAGTATTTTTGCACTATAAAAATTTTATAACGAATTTTGACTAATTGTAGGATATAATAACCGGTGGCCTATATATCCTTTGATGGCAGAAACATCAATAATAAAATAATCAAAAAATGATGAAGAAACAATGTATCCCCAGCTACCCTACCAGGAGGGCTTCTTTGTTTCCAACGAAACAACTTAGCTGGATGACGGGAATGCAATTAAAATGAGGATCATAATTCAGGCAGAACTTAATCCAGGGTTTTAAACAATATTATTAAGATTCATTTCTCCCTACCCGTTGGCTGTCTTTTATTGTATTTCCTGAGATAACTGGATCCTGGGGTTTGTGTGGTAGCCTCCAAGATCATGGTGGCTTATATCCTGTATCTGAATACAACCGGGGGCAGGTTCAATGCTGTGACCTTGCCAGAGCCTCTTGACCCCTCCCTGATGCTGAGGGACCCCTTCCAAGGCAGGAAGACAGAATATTGGGTTCCATCAGCAGGAGATGCAAGAATGTGGGAAGTAATCCCTTTCAGGCACTTCTTCTGTGCAGCTAACCTTCTAACAAGGTGGCACTTTGGGAAAAGTTTTTTTTTTTTCAACTGCTGTTCTATTTTCCCCACTCTGATATTGGCCTGGGAGAATGGAGAACGGATGGTTCTTTTAAAGGAAAATGATATGTAATACCAGAAAATAAAAGGAGAAGATGCATGTGGCACTATCAAAATAATAATAATAAAAACATCTCCAATCATAAGCCCCTCTCCTGGGGTGGTAATTCACCTGGAACCATCACTCCCCATGTTTCCTGAGCCATCCCAAACCCCCGCATCTCTTTCTGCATCCACAGGAGACATTGTCTCCAGGAAACAGCTAAACAGGAAGGACCATGTGTAATATTTCATCCCAAGACTGAAGAAAGAAGAAAAGTGAATGAAGGAGAAGCTCGGGGACCGTTAGCTGGCTCACCATGATTCATGGGGTCAGAACCAATAGGAAAACAGAGCTAACATTAGCCAGGAAGCACCACTGTGAACTCATACTGGACACAGGAATGAAACTGAGAACACTGCATGTCAGAAACTTAAAAAGAAAACGGTGACATGTTTCCGCTATATGCCAACATTTACAGGTAAAAAGAAATAAAATTAAGCCTCTGTAGAACTACCCATCCCCATCGTGAAATTTCATGTCAGCTACATAAAGCAGAACTTATAAACAAGAAGAAAACTGATTAAAGTGATTGTTTCAGCTTGACAGTAACAAAAGAATATTATCACATGTCACAATGGAATATTAACATGATAGAGGATTGTTCTGTGTATTTATTCCCTGGAGGACAGATTTTACAGTAGAGCTGCCCAAGGCATGTCTTTGTCTACTGAAGTCTTTGTTTTGTCTATTCTAATGATTGCCTGGGTTGCACGCTATTTGAGGCCTGTACACTTACTTACTTAATCTACTGTCTTACTGACCTGCAGATTTTGACTCAGACCCTTTGAAGGGTAAGAAGATATCAGACAAGAGTAAAAGGCAAAAGTGTGTGCTTTTGGGTGGAAAAGCAGCATGAGGGCCAGGTGGCACGCAGGGTAGGCAGGCTCATTTACTAGTGTTGCTTCCACAACTATCACAAGCGGGTGGATTTGATGACAGAAATTCATCACCTCACATGCTGGAAGCTAGAGGTCCAAAATCAAGGTATCAGCAGGTTGGCTTTCCCCGAGGGACATGAGGGAAGGAGCTGTTCCCGACCTCATCCCTTGACTTACAGACAGGCGTCTTCCCCATTTGTCTTCAACAGCATCTTTTGTCTGTGGGCCCAAACAGCCCACTTATGTGAGGGCCCCAGTCATAGTGAATCAACACATACCCTATGACTCAGTAAACTCGATTACCTGTGCAAGGGCCTTAGCTCCAAAGGTGCTCAGAAATGCTAGTCTTCCCTCCTCCCTGTCTGGGAGGAGGGTGTCTCATGGGGAATGCAATGCAATGTATAAAAGAAGGAACAAGGTTTTGTGAAACGGGACAAGAATGGAATTGGTTCTGCCTGCTAGCCAGTGGGTAAGGGCTATGTCTCTTTAAAGGGCCACTTAGAATCATCACTATACTAGGAGGCTCTTTCCTCTCTATTTGTTGCAGTATCGCCTTTTAGCTCACATCACCTCTCTCTCTTCCTGATGCAAGCAGATCCATATTTTTCCAATCTTCTACTGAACTTAGGATCATTCCATAAACAAAGAATTCCTTTTTTATAAGTTAAAAATTAAAAGCATCATTCATGAGCATAAGCAGAATATAGTGTACTCCATATCCAATACGCAGAAAGCCCTGATCTTGTTGGTTTTGTTTCCCTCTTTTTTTTTGTTTTGTTCTCACCAAAATATATTTTTATTTTTCAGATTATAATTTAATTATGTTTCTCCCTCCCCTGCTCTCCCATATAGCCCTCCCCACCCCACTCCCTTTGAATTCACGGCCCTTTTTTTAGTAAATGCTATTGCATTGGTTTTGTTTTTCTGGACAGAGTCTCATTCTAGCCCAGCCTGGCTTGGAATTTACTGTACAGTTCAGGCTGTCCTTAAACTCATTTACAATCCTCCTGCATCAATCTCTCAGGTCCTGGGATTACAGGTGTGCCATTATACACACCTGGCTTCAGTCTTTACAAATAGAGCGCCTAAATCCCTCGACTCTGAGGACAGAAGTCTGTCCTAAGCAGTGATTTTAAGACTCAAACCTCACACTTCCCTCTGCCTCCAATCTGATGGAAAGCATCAGATTGTCCTTAATTGGGTTCCTGCCCTAAGACCCAGGTCCCCTGTGGCTGAATCCTATGGTGGACATCATTGTTCTTTAACCAAGTTTCTAAGTTCTGGACCAGAAATGCATAACGAAATGCTTGGTTTTCACTGCAGAGTAGAATTTGCAAGTTCTGAATTCTCTTTTGCTAATCTGTAGTCAAGAGATTATATCCCTGCCCCCTGGAACTCATTCCCCTTTCTCTTCAGAACTAGATACAGTTGCCAGATGTTTATAGAGTCACACCCGTGACCACTGAAACTTCACATAGTTCTGGTCTTGTCCCTACTCAGAAATCCTGACACCTACATATAGAAATCAAATCAAACACTTTTGTTATTTTAATTGACATTGATGGGTGTTAACACCTTGAATATCTGGTCTGGTATAAGAGAAGAAGCGTCTCTTCTTCCTCATCAGACAAAGGATCAATGCTCCACACATCTTTTTCATCTGCCCATTCATAGAGAGCGCTTACTTTAACCCCACCAGTTTCTGGCCCTGACTAGACTAGGAAATCTCTTCAAACTCAGATCGGAATTAGTTTAGACAAGAATTCATATGAAGCAACTCAGCCTTAAAGAAGACACTGGGTTCCCCACTGTGTTCTCTGCAGCCCCTTCTTATGCTGTGATAAAGCCAGCAGCTACGGTTGAACTACTAAATTTCCATGGGCTCATATGTCAAACGCTTGATCCCCAGCTGGAAGCATTATTTTGTGGGGGAGAAGGGAACCTTATAAGAGAAAATGGGTGACTCAGAGGAGGGACGGGGTGTTTTTAAAGGCACTCCCCAGCCACTGGCCCCTTCCTGTTTCCTGTTTGTCATGATGTGAGTTAGCCTCTGCTACATAATCCCTGTTCCCATACTGTTCTGCCTCACCATGGGCTCAGAATCAGTGGCATCAAGGACTACAGACTGATCCCTCTGAAACCAGGAGCCAAAAGGAATCCCTTAGGTTGTTTACTTAAAACACCTTGTCCCATCAGTGGAAGTTACAGCACGATGACTCAATCCTGAAGTGGAAACATTCGAATATCTTCCAGTTTTAACATTGCCTTTTCCTCGAGTGGATCCAAACTTAACCTATAACCACAGAACCACTCCAGTGAGGCACCAGGGGCATGCGTGTGAACAGGTTAACTCTGGCACAGCTAAACACGCCCAACATGTCCCTGAGAAAGAAAGGCCTGATCCTTCGCTCAGAAGACAACTTCAGAGGACCTTGGGATGCCCTGCCTGCTGGGTGTTTTTTTGTTTTTTTTTTTTTTTGTTCCTATGGCCCAGAGGCAGGCTGCATCAGCTGCCCTGAATAGGTTGTTCTGGCAATTTGCCTTGTAAGGAATACTTGTTTTACAGGCCTGGGGGTCTGGGTTATACCAACTGGGCCTGGTCTCTGGGAACACCAGGACCAAGGTCAGGCCTGCAGCTGCTGCACATCCATGAGACTTACCTGAATCATTAACAGAGCTTAAAAGGCCTGGACGCCAAGGCTCAGGGAAGGATGCCTGGTCAGCTGTGTTTCCCAGGCACCATTATACAGTGTTACTGAAAGACCTAAGGGCGCCCACATGACTCCACCGAGACAGGTCACTGGCTTCAGTTGGCTTGCCTTTGCTGATTTAATCTTTGCTATCTCTCTGTAGTAAGCAGCAGGTTTTGAGGCTGATGAATCCTCACGGATGATCACTCTGAGCCTGGTCCTGAGGGTGTTAAACTCGGAAGCACAGGACGTGAAAACAAAACAGTGAAAGAAACAACGCCAAATAACAATTAACTCAGCGTCTGCAGACTTCGGACACGCACACCCTTGGGATGTTCTGCTCTATCACGCTGCCATAGACTTCACTCCAGCATCAAATTCTTAAAAGAAAAAAAAATGTTTGGGCTGCATCTAGACAAATTTTAAATGACTAACTACATTGACAAAACATTTCAACCTTTACACGCTTATCAGAAGTAAAAATAAATAAATAATAAACTCCCATGTTTACATGGATACATGCAGAGGAACATTCATTCCAGTATTGACTATGATAGGAGAAGGCCAGAGGCACTGGATATGGCCTTCGGCACACGGTAATTACAATACAGAGTCTATCCGTTCTGTAAAACATTGTGCAATGGAGGGACTGTTAGACACCAAATCCACAAACATGCCTCAGCTTTATAAAAACAAAATAAAGTTTTGATGCTTGCATTTGTGGATACATAAAAAAGAGCACTGGTGGCTGGGGGTTAGGGGAAGGGGATTTGGGGGTGAAAGTGGAGAGATCACTCCGTGGTTAAAAGCTCTGGCTGCTCCTTTAGGCTCAGTTTCCACCACCTACATGGCTGCTCACAACTGGTAATAGCTCCAATTCCAACTCTTCTCTCCTGTTCTCTGTGGGCACTGGGGCACACTGGTAATGAGCAGACATACACTCAGGCCAAATACCCATATACATAAATAAAAATAACTAAATAAGAAAGAAAGAAAGAAAGAAAGAAAGAAAGAAAGAAAGAAAGAAAGAAAGAAAGAAAGAAAGGAAGGAAGGAAGGAAGAAAGAAAGAAAGAAAGAAAGGAAGAAGGAAAGAAGAGATGGAGGCAGGGAGAGAAGGAGAGAGGAAGAAAGGGAAGAAAGGGAAAAGAAAAGGAAGGAAAGGAGGGAGGGAAGAAGGGAGAAAGGAAAGAGCTTGCGGCCTGAGCAATACAATGCCAGTGGGTACCATGCAGTGAGTGAGGAAGGGATGGATTTCTTTAATGGTACCGAATTCTTTTTTTTTTTTCACAAATATATTCTCAGTGTTTCGCGGACTTTAAAACATTGAGAGTTGCAACTTTCAATTGCTTTGCCTTTGTGTAGAACATCCAAGTCAAGCAGCTGTCAGCAAACTCCTGCAGTAAGAGCTACTGTTCCGTTTAGTTCCCGCTCTTCCCCTGGGAAATGCCAACAGAGCTGCTCCCGCTCCGGCAGATGGGTCTGGCTCACCAGGTGGGAGGCAGGTAGCTGGAGGGAGGCTGGCAGACAGCACACGTGAGAATGGGTACTTATTTGACCTGACCCTCGGTTGTCATGGGGATCTTTAAAATACTAAAAGCGTCCTTGGTCACAGGATGCCCCAAGAAGAATTCTTCCAATGAAGCCTTTCTCTGCACCCCGCTGTGGAAGCGGGAACTGTGGCAGTTCCCGCTGTGGAAAAAGGAGCCTGGGAGTGAGGGATCTGAGCCAGTGTGACCTGGCAGACACCAGGCATGCTTGTGCCATACATACATGCATGCAGACACTCACATGCACACAAAATAAAAATAATTTTTTTTTTTAAGCAGTAGTGATGCACATTTGTAATCTTAGCACTGGTAAGGCAAAGGCAGGAGGTTACCTGGGGCTTGTGGGCCTGCAGTCCTGCCACCTGAATATCTCTAAGACACGAGGTCTAAAAAAAAAAAAAAAAAAAAAAAAAGGTAGATGACACCCATGGTTGCGCGGGCGCGCGCACACACACACACACACACACACACACACACACACACACCTGTGCACATACACACAAAGGAAGAAAGAAGAGACAGAGAGAGAATGGGGGGAGAAGAAGGGAGACAGGGAGGGAGGTAAACAGGAAAGAAGGAAGAAAGAGAGAAAAAGAGAAAGAAGGACAGAAAGAAGCAAACCCTTTTGCGTATTTAAATAAAACTGCCCACTTTGTTTTAGTTGCATTATACAATTCTAATTCTGACACAGCAATTTGTCTTTTGATGTCTATCCAGCGGATGAGTTAAAACTTTGATTAATGAAAAGCAAATGTCCCATATTTATCCATCCTCTTTAATCTTTTACATGAAACGGGGGAAACATTAATCTCTGACAGAAGATGAACCTCCAGTATAGAAATAATGACTAGGCTTCAAGATTTAACAGAAATGTGACTCCAAGGACCAACTTGTAGATCTCCCTAACATTTTTTTTATCTCCATTTGAAATCAGTCCTGTCAGGAAATATGAAAAGAAAAACACTCGTACATAGTCTTCAATTTCCGGAATAAACTGAGTCTCATTATAAAATATCCACATTTTTTTCTGCTGCAATTAATCTGCTCACAAGAAGGTTGAAGGCAAAGGTTAATGAGTCACAAACAGGGCCGCTCTGCCCGGCAGACTGACCGCCACTGCCACCCAGAGAGGGCACAGCGCCAAGCACTGACTCTACAAAACACTGTGATGCTGTTTGCAAAAAGGCTGGGAATTATGCCATCTTGCATGTTAAAATTCACACACCCACACGTGCACGACTGTACTCCTGATATCATAAACCTCTGAAGGAAAGTAACTAAGGAGCACGAGAAAATGTGCAAGATCCACTCTCCAGCCCTGCACATGTGATGGATGATGCGGTAGAGGTGTTTATGGAGTCCGTGGAACTTTCTGCTCTTCAGATTATTCACAGAAGGGATTGATTTTGAGCGAAACAGCAATAATATGTGGGAAAGATAACCTTGGAAGACGGTTCATAAGTAACTGTTACTGTGATGTTCTTTAAAGCTGAAGTTGAACCAGTGAGCACATTCAGAGAACAGTTGTGACCGCCAACGGACTGTTACATCTGAGGTAGGCACAGAGCACATGGATGGCAAAGTCCTTTGCTAACAAATTTACCATCGACAGGGGACCCAGCACTGAGATGGCAACACTGTGGCCCAGCAAGGTAAAGGATAAGCTGCTCTGACATCAACCGAGAGCATGAATCCTGAGAGCCTGTGAGTGACCAACCCCAGAGCAGGCTGAACACGTCTGGCTACATTCAGAGTATCTGGGTAGGTGAGAGACTAAAGGCCTCGGGGCTTGGAGAACATTTCAAAGGATGGCAGGCATGTCTGAGCGAGGCCGATTCTTGGTGGAAATGCTCTGGTTATTTCTTCTTTAATTATTGCCTGGGGTGGTGGACGAAAGAGATGTTGGGACGACCACGATAGAAACAGGAGGGTAGGGAAAAAGAAAGAAGGGAGCAGGGGTAGAGAGACTGACCGGTGAGAAAACATGACTAAGGATGGAAGAAGTGGATGGCACCATCCATCATTGGGAGACATGGGAACTGACGTGTACGCTCCTGAACACACTTCAGTAGTTACTCAAAAGGCAAAACAGAATTTTTCATTCAGGGGTGTATAACCAGGAGGCCTGAAGGCATCCATTCACACAAGAACGTGCTCTTGACCATTCACAGCAGCATTATTCACAATAGCTTTAAAAAAAAGAAAAAAAGCAGAAGCAACTAACGGATGGATACATAATATGTAGCTGGTCCAAACAGTAGAATATACTTAGCTATTTAAAAAAAAAAAAAAAAAAAAAACTACTATGCTAACTATAAAAGCCGTATATGAAAGGGCGCACACCGTATAACTCCACGCATATACAGAACACGAAAATCATACTGACAGGGAGCAGGTGTGTAGATCTGAGCTCTGCAGGGGTGAGTGCAGAGCAAGGGCTGACGGGAAAGGTTCCCCTTGAGAGTGACGAAGGTGCACCCTGGTGACAAGAATGGTTCGTAAACGACTGAGAAGGAGGAAACTGACTACTCTAAGGAGGAATTGTATCGTACCCCAACTGTATCTCCGTTTTGCAAGTCGATTCCACACTTGCCAATTTCCAGCTTGGCTTCTATATATAGATAAAGGATTCATAGGCTCCTTGCATTTCTGCAATGCGAGGTGTAACCTGTGTGTTTCTTGAAGGGAGTGCTGTCTGTCCACTACAACACGGGCGTCCACAGGTCTGGGGAATCAGACACATATTGTATTATACTGAAGCCACCTGCAAGAATCCTCATTCCGGCAGGGACACGGCATTGTTTCAAGCCTGACTCTTGACGCTATAAATGAAGCGAGATGTGGTGAGTCTGAATTCATTTTTCAGGAGTGTAAGAGACAGAAAAACTAGAAAGCTCCCGTTGCAAACAGTTGCTGCAAAGATGGGACAGACTGAGAGTGAGCAACCGAAGCATTTGAAAGCCCTGAAGGAAAAGAGCCTCGTTGCCTGTGGTTGCCCCTGGAGGTGGGAGGAGAGCATATGGGAGAGCTTGGAGGGAGGAAAGGGGTTGGGGAAATGATGTAATTGTATTTTAATCTTGAAAAAGAAAAAAAAATGTTGTAAAAGGAAACAAACATAAAGGGAATCCTGAGAGAGTGGGGTTGCCTGAAAGATGGGGGCCCCCTCTCCTGTTAAATGCTCCCTTCCTCAGCGCAAAGTCCATAAGGGAACTGCAGAGCCATGCGACCACATCCAAGGCTCATTAACAGCTCTAACAGCTCGCTGGAGAGCTGAGGCCCAGGCCTGCACCTGCCTCAGCCGTCCACCGAGACCTCCTCCTCGTCCACCGTCTAGCTTCACAATGTATCACATTGTAACAAATGCCACCAAATACATCTTAGGTTTGCACAACGTTACTAAAAGACCCCAGAAAGGTATTGAGACAGACTTTATAGAAGAAAGTGCTACCTAATATAACCACTGGGATTTTTTTAAAGCATTGAGACAGCATTTGAAACTACAAAGGAGAAATGCCAAACTCAGAAAAGGGACATGGGAACAAGGGCAACTGAGAGTGGGTCAGACAGGAGAAGACTCAGGAAGGAGGCACAGTACAAATACAGCTTCAGATACGAAAATTAAATTACAGGATCCACAAGGAAGAAAATCAAATAAAAACAAGCAGAAATAAGGGTGAGAAATGGGCTGGATCAGGGAACTCCTCCCAGTGACATCATGGAGCCAAGCTTCCATCCCGCGGACAGTACTGAGTGTTGGGCTGCAGGTAGGGCAATCTTATGTTGATACTGGGAGTCTGGGAGCAGAGAGAGGCAGCAGTGACCTCTTGAGGGCTACCTCCATCTCCTTATGGGTCCCACTTTCTCTTGCTTTCATCACCCTAAGATAAGATGTTCTTGGTTATTCTTCCTGTTGCTGTGAAAAAAAAAAAAAGCACCTTGAGAAAAGCAACTTAAAGCAGGAAAGGGTTCATCCTGGTTCCCAGTGCAAGAGTATACAGTCCATCATAGCAGGGAATTCAGGGTGGCAGGAACATGAAGTAGCCAGCCATGGTGCATCGGCTCACTTTCTCCCTTGTACACGTCTGAGAATTCCCACCAGGGAACAGTGTCCTCCACTTAACTTAGAGATAATCCCCACAGGAATGCCCAAAAGCCCAGCCCCTAGACCTTAGCAAGTTGACACCAAAATTAACTATCAGACAGGCTTTCCAGCAGGAGGATTTTATGGAGGACAAACCGCAGAGTCAGTTCCTGTCCATTGGGACAGTTATGTTCTCTGTAAAGTTGCTTTAAACACTGGGGAGATACGAGTTCCTATGTGTCTCTGCTATTACTATCAATTTAGCAATAGTTATCTTTTTTGTTTTACGGTATTTCTGTCTAAGAACACTTTCTTTAATAGATATTATTGATTCACTAACACCTCGCCTGTGGCCAACAATGCTATGCCAGATGCCTAAAAAGAGTTTCTCTAGCATGTATTCTCAGACACACCCCAGGCTTCCTGCACTTAGAAACACAGTACTCACTTTAACACTACACTTGAGATCATTAATGTACCAATTTGAAAAAAAAAAAAAAGAATTGTACACTAAATTGAACATGCAGAAGACATTTGTAGCAGTATAAGAGTTGAAATAAAAACAAATAAGGTTAAAAAAAAAAAAAACAGCCGATCTCACACTGAGCACACTAGGTGACTCAAATATTTCACTGCTGTGCATGAATGACCCCAAAGCATGGATTTTTCTAAACTGAGCAAGCAGGTAAAGTCTTAAATACAGAACTGATAAGCAATAGAAATTGACTGTAGTTATAAAAATTGAAGACTTTGAGGAATATTATGCATGTGAATGTTCCTTTGGGAAGCCCATGTAAGTCAACTGAAAACACCCATTGGGTTGATTACAACTTAATGGTGAATAGAAGGGTAGGAAAGAAAACTGAAATGGATTTTATCATCTCTTGTGTAGAAACAGCTACTGTTTTCAAGTCAGAGGGGAATGAGAGAACTACGATGATTCCTAGATCAACACGTTAAATGTCCTGGAGCAGCGTTTGCTACCTCATGGGTTCTTCTTTCTTCCCCCCTTCTCTACCTCTTTTTCCCTTTCAACCCCCCAACAGTAGATATGAGAGAAAAAAGGATAGAGAGGAAGGAACGAGATCCCTGAATAAACGGGAGTCAGAAAGGGGCCCGATGTGGTCATTGGACTACTTCCTGCCGCTTAGAGGAGCTGAAATCCTAGGGGCAAGTTTCATCTTTGCTGTAAGGATATCTAATTTCTTCTTGTTGTCATTTCCTTTTTGCTGCGAATGAGTACTTAGAAAACCGTGACCAACAGCAACCAACAACCCACACTGCCTCTCAGGGCCCTAGCATTTATATATACCCTCTGAAAAGTTCCCAGAATTCCAAATGTTGCACAATGCAGAAACTATCTGTACCTGAGAAAATCACTCTCCTGCTAGAGCACAAGGCAAATCATAGACAGCAGCCCCATATCCCCACACCTGGGATTAAAACAAAAACATACTCTTATAATATTGTGTTTTTAAAGAAACCAAAATTCCAAAATCCTCACTTCTTATAGCTCAGAAGAAAAGAACTGCAATTGAAAATAAGAAGAAAAAGGTCTATGTAGTATAAAAAAGTAGTTTAAATATGAACACAGAGAACATACTGTAAAATGACAGAGCTGTGATCAAACACACACCTTCTTTCTGTTCACGTACACAGTTTATCCATTCACAGGAATAATCTTGTCAGACCACAAAACAGAAGCTAATTCCATACTGCTTATAGCGATACATTTAACACTAGACAATTTCAATGCTTTGAACATAAATACATACACATTTTTAAATGGGGCCTGAGACTGATATATTAAACAGGGTAGAATTCTGATCAAATATCAAAAGACTAATATCTAATTTCTTCTTGCTTCTTTGCACACAAATATGTAAGACACCACAACCAACAACAGCAAACACGAACCAACCAACATCCCACACTGCCTCTCCAGTGTCAAAGGAGACAAAGGATACACTGTATTGCCAAGGGGATGAGTTAGAATGAAGACAGCAGCTAGGAATATGTTGACTTTCACCCGCCACGTTGGATTTGCTAACAGATACTGTTGTGACAAGGGAGACTGCCCCGTGGAGCACAGGAGATGAGTTAGGCAGAAGAGGAATAGTTAGGAAGAAGTACGGCTTTTTTTCTGGACCAAGTAACGCAAGAGGTGGGATAACTGGGTATCCTGTGGATGTCACCTTTGCTCACACATGGTGATAGGGTATCTCATTTTGCCTCACTCTGTCACTGTCCTGGGAAGACCGTATCTGATGTAGACATCCCATGAAATTGTGGAAGGTAAAAGTAGGGGTAGCCAGCACAGATATCAACTACATGTATCAGGAGCTACCTTTCAGTCTCTTGGTATTTTATATATTTAAGAAAAACAGACTAGTAGCTTTGGCGAAAGTTATAGAATGATATATTGGGCGTTTATGATAGGAGATTCAAATTTACTTCTCTTGGTCTAAGTCAATTCAATTTAAACAAAAAGTAAGTAGAATAAAGAACATAGCTTATACTATGGGGTGGAGTAATATGAGTCATTTATTATATTTGAACATAGAAGATATACTTTACCTCCACGTATCTAGGGAGGATTCATAAAAATCGAACATAAATTAGTCCACAAAGAATATCCTGATAAATACCTTAAGAGAAGAGATAATGTAGCTACATTATTCTAATAAACAACACATAAAACCAGGAGGTTATCATAAATGTAAATGCTAGGTAGGGGAGGGATTGAGACATGGTCTCCTGCTCCAGCTCGACCTCCATGCTGCGTAGCTTGAGTGCAGACTAGAGTTTCTGATCTTCTTGCTTTCAAGCACCACTATGGTCAGACTAAAAATACAAATTTTTTTAAAAAAGACTATTCTTTTAAAAAGACTGTACAAATATTTTTTAAAAAGACTATTCTACCTAAAAAATACTTTTCATAGTCTTGATCTTTTCATTTAAATGAAAAATCTATAAAAAAGTTTTACTGCTTTTCTAGAAAGCAGTAAATATCAAAGGACAGAACTAAAGTAAAACTTGGGGAGAAAATGAATGTCCTTAAAATACTTACATCATAAAACATGAAAAAATTAAGGCTGCAGCTCAGAAAAATTTAAGAAGTCATCAAATGAACCAAAAGAAAACTATAGGAAGGAATTCACTTTAAAAAAGGCACAGGCATTAATGAATATGTCAAAACAAAGCACTATCATAAAAACTAACACAGGAGACAATAATTTTTGTTTTGTTTTTCAAGACAGAGTTTCTCTGTGTAACGAAAAGCCCTTGACTATCCTAGACTCACTTTGTAGACCAGGCTGGCCTTGAACCCACAGAGATCCTACTACCTCTACTTCTCAAGTACTGAGGTTAAACACATGTGCCACTATCCCAGCCTGACAATAATATTTATGAAAGCTACTATAAAGTTGGGGAAGACTGTCAGTAAAATGTAGCATGAAACTTGATCCCAGCAGCAAGTAAAAGACCAGACATAGCATCACATATCTAAAATCCTAACACCGAGAAGACAGAAGACACTTACTGCCAACCTAACCTTTATATGCATGACTATACATATGTGCATGCATACAGGCACACATACAGAGTGGGGGGAAGAGAGACACAGAGAGAGAACTACCATATATAAACATTGCTAAACCCTGAGCATGCAGAAATGCAAAACAGAATAGATGGATAGATACCTAGAAACAGGGATGAATGGATGGATGGGTGTATACAGGGATAAATGGATGGATGGGTGGATGGATGGATGGATGGATGGATGGATGGATGGATGGATGGGTGGGTGGATGGACAGGAAAAACAACTCTTGACCTTCAGTTTCCCTAAGTACATTTTTCACAAACACGTTTAGCAAATATCTAATATCAGTATTTCACAGTTAAGCACCTTGACAGCCACCAAAAGGATCAGTTTTCTTTTAAATTTTAAAGCCTATCTTATTTATTCTTTGAGAGTTGAACATGTATATAATTATTTTGATCATCTTCATTCCCCCTCCAACTCCTAGATCTGCCCACCATAACCCCCCCCTCCATACTTCATCTCCTTCCTTCTTTTAATAACTCATTGAGTCCAATTGGTGCTGTCTGCACATGCATGGGTATGGGGCCATTCACTGTCATGTGGCTAAGTACAGGAGTCCACACCCCTAGATAAAACTCACTCTCCCAACCCCAGCAGCCATCAACTGCCAACAGCTCTTCAGTTAGGGGTGGGGGCTTGTGAGCCCCGCCTCAGATCTTCATAGATAGAATCTCTTCTCAGGCATTCTCACGTCAACAGTTAAAATATGTGGAACAAAAACATTTTTAATAAAAGCACAAAATTGGCTCGGTCCACCGGAGAAAGATCCCTACTTGCCAATGTCTTCACGCGAGGTACACAATAGACAGAAGACATAGACAGGAAGGGTACCTTGGAAAACATATAACTTCACTGTCCATGCTTTGTCATTCCCATTGTTGTGTGAGGGAATATGAGTTGGCTATACAACTGTTTTAAGCAAGGGAAAAAAAAAATAGAAGGATTCAAGAGGGTCTGGAAATGAACTTGATAATCAGGAAAACAAGGCATCTCCCTCTCCACGGATTTTTTACCACGTCTTTAAATATTTCTAGAAATGCAGCCGTGACTCCTGGCATTCTTTCCGAGAGCCCTGAGACCATCAGCTGTCCCAGGGGATCCCTGTGAAGGGCAGTCAGTGCCAACATGCCACAGCCACACGTCGTGGATCCCACACGGCTCTGAGGTGACTTACATGGTAAACCATCTGTATAAAAATAAAACAATAATGGAGAGGCGAAATAGTGAAGGGACCAAATGGGAAATGAAGCGAATCGGACCTTCAGGTGCCAAGGAAGGCAGAGCTCAGTGAGTGCGTTCTGGGATTGGCCTGGGGCTTCTAGGCATTACATCCGCCCCAAGTGGGAGGCATTCTGGGATAACCCCACTGAAAGCATTGGGGGCTGTGGGTCTCTTCATTTCTGTCAGCGCAGCAAGAGAAAGGTTGCTGACTCTTTCAGAAACTTAGAAGACGCTGAATGTCAAAAGTCTCCCACCCGCTGGCAAGGTGTCATCAAGGGCAGAGATGAACGGATGAGTACGGGGCCAGGAGTCGGGTAAGTGGGTAGGTGTATGTGCATGGGAATGGGTCTGTGGGTGGATGGATGAGTAAGTGGGTGGACGGGCGAATGGGTCGGTGATAGGTGTGTAGACAGATAACTTTCTTCCTCACTGAACTTCTTCTTCTAGATAACACTCTCAGTTGCCCTTTCCTCGACTTCTCATGTGTAAATTAGAGAATGAGGGGATGGTAGCCTCTGCTTCATAGGACTGCTGTTTAGGTTGGGTTAATACTTATGTCTGAAATATAGGCAGCATAATGTATTTGCTAAGGTATTTTACTAAGTGTCCTTTTCTAGAACTTCCTGTAACCATCTCAAGCTTACATACATAATCCATCTTAGGTCTATTTGTTTCTTTCTGTCTCCAGTGCCAAAACCTGCCCAATCACAGCTCTCTGGTATTCCAATCTCTCTTGATGTTTTTCTTTTAATTGCCCTCCTTCCCCCACACCCTACCCTTTGATTCCACACATGGTACTCTTGCTTCACAGGCTCCATAGTCTTTCCTGTCTTACTCTTCCTGGGACCTCTCTCTGTTTTATTTTAGATTCACCTCAGGTCCAAATCCCACTTCCACACAGGGCCACTAGACATGGTTGGTCATATTGTACATCATGGGATTTCATTCATAACTTGGTCTTCATGAACAGTGTTGTCCAGAATTAGCAGTGTCTACACAGTTACAGAACAGAGTCCCAGCCAGCTCTGTCTTATTTACAATGCTTTTTTGTTTCTTTAAGTATATGCATAGAGGTCCTTCTTTTGCGGAGGCTCTTCTGAGCTCCTCTGGTGGCAAAACTTGTCACTTCCCTTAAACTCTGTTTTGGTATCTCATGACATTGATTGGGGTCTCTTTAAAAAAAAAAAAAAAAAAAAAAAAAGTTCCTCATGTATCCTTCAATCACCAGGTACCAAGTAGCAGACGGTGGCCTTGAATTGATGATCCTCCTTCCTCTACCTCTCAAGCATTGGAATTAGAAGCATGTACCACCTTGCCAGGTTTACACAGTGCGTGGGAATGAACACAAGGCTTTGTGTGTTCTAGAGAAGCACTCTACAAGCTGAGTTACATCTCTAGCAACATCACAGCTCTTGACAAAGTATTCTACGTGGTCAGACATGGTGCACGCCTTTAATCCCAGCACTGGGGAAGCAGAGGCAGGTGGATCTCTGTGAGTTTGAGGCTGGCCTGCTCTACAAAGTGAGTCTGAAACAACCAGGGCTACACAGAGAAACCCTGTCTTGAAAAAAAAACAGGAAAAAAATATTGTAAGTTGCATCTATTGCCAGGAACTGACCTGACTGGGACAGGAGGAGGAAGAGAAAGAGGAAAATGAGTAAGAGGAGGAAAAACCTCAGCACGCCAGAAGCTCAGTGTGTTTATCATAGAGTTGAACTGAGAGGCAGCGTTATTACATATAGCTGAGTAAAAAAGTGGGGTTATTCAATAGAGAGTCAGAAGAAGGCAGGGTTTATGGTTTTCAGCTGGATATAGGAGACAGATGCTCAGTCTGAGGGAAACAGTCATCAGGCCTTAAACATCCAAGGGGAGAGAGAGATGGTGAGCATCTTCTGCGCACGACACCAACATGAACCAGAAGAGGAGGCTTTTCCATTTACCTTGAGCCTCGCCAGTTTCCCATGAGTCGGAGAAGAGGGTCTCTGACATGGACATAGCCATGTCATAAGCACTCAGGGCATCCTCCACACCCCACAATTTTAATCATCTGTTTTCTGTAGTTGACTCTTTTTTTTTTTTTGTATTAAGGTGCTAGTTATTCAACACATTCCAATCAAACACAATACATCTTCTCATCTTAATCCCACTTACTTACATACTCACTCCACTACCCAAACTTGTCATCTTCTGTATTCTATATTTTCTACCCAGCCATCTCCAACCAACCTTTTAATAATAACCTGCTATTCTTCTATGCATAACTGGTGAGCAACCATAGCACTTGTGTAGTTTGGATGAGAATGACCCCCACAGGCCCCATATATTGCAAGACTTGGTTCCCAGTTGGTGAGCTATTTGGGACCAATTAACTCAGGAGGTGTAGCCTTGTTGGAAGAGGTGTAGCTTTGTTGGAGCCAGTGTGTGACTTGGAATAAACTTTGAGATTTCAAAGGTTCCATGCTTCTCCCTCACCCTCACCCTCTCCCTCATCCTTATCCTCTCCCTCATCCTTACCCTCTCCCTCTTTGTGGATCAAAATGTAAAGCTTTCAGCTAGCAAGTGCTCCAATACCATGCTTTCCCGCCTGCCACTCACTCCTGCCATGATGATAGTGATCTAATCCTCTGAAACTGTAAGCAAGACCCGAATTAAATGTTTGCTTTTTGAAAAGAGTTGCCGGGGCTATAGTGTCTCTTCACAGCAATAAGACAATGACTAAGCCAACCTTCTGTGGATTTCAGCAATGGAGCTTTCTATCTAATTTACATTACAGTTATCTGCTCATCTGCTGATCGCCACAGATGCTAAAGCCAGGAGAGATGTGCAATCTCTTCCTTTCAGTCACCATCAATGACTGAAGGTGTGCTGCTAATATATCAAAATATTTGAAAAACAAATAATTCGGTAAATTTAAAGTATGAATCTAAATAGAGCATTGTCGAGGCCTCATTGATGTTTACTCCTTGGGACCGCAGTTTTAAATTTTTATTTTTAATATACTTCAGTCATTTGAAATACTGGTTTATTTAGAAAGCCATGGCAAATTTTCTATAATAAAATGAACATCTTTCATTGTGTAAGTGAAGATAATTTTAGTATCCACTCACATATGTCACTATTTGTGAACTGTATTTCAGGGCTGAACAGTTAACTGACATAAACAAATATTGGCAAAGAAGAAGAAGTTTCCTTGAAGGATGCTGTAAATAGAAAAGCATCTCCACCAGGCACTGGGTTCAGCCCAGTGCTCACAGCAGTCAGAACCACAAGCAACAAATAAAAGTAAAACCACCACAAAATAAAATTAAAAATCTAACAACTGTTCTCGAAAATGAACTCCAGTGTCTCCTGATAGCAAAATGTTTATTTTGCATACAGGTGTAAAGTCATAAATATATCCCTTTAACTGCAGTTTCTCCCACACCCTCAAAAGAAAAAAGTATGTTGTGTTTGAGTCTGTCTTCTGACTCTAACTTAAGGATTTAATTAAGTCACTTAACCTTAAAAGCTTTACTTTTCTTTATATATGGCTACAATAAAAGGGTCAAATAGAAGGGGAAGAGAACCTCCCCTATTAGTGGACTAGGGGAGGGGCATAGAAGAAGAAGAGGGAGGGAGAGTAGGATTGGGAGGAGACGATGCAGGGGGCCGCAGCCAGGATGCAAATTGAATAAATAGTAATAAATGATAATAATAAAAAATGTTAAAGTGGTAATAGCGTGTCTCACAAGGTTAAGCACCAAAATTAATGTAGTTGGTATGTGAACATGATTTCTAAACCATGAAGCGTAATGTCAGTGTTACCTGATCCCCAACAATCTCTTTCCAAGGAATAGCTCTGCCCCTCGGTAGAGGCTATCTCTAATTTCATTCTCTCTATTGTTGGAGTGACTTCCGCAAATAATGACATTGTCTTGAACATGAAGGAGAAGCTATAGCATTCATAAGCAAAACATGCATGCACATTTAGAGTATACTCCTATTTGCATTCACATCTTTTTTAATTTTTTTATTATTACAATTTATTCACTTTGTATCCCAACTATAGCCCCCTGCCTCGTCCCCTCCCAACCTCACTCTCCCTCCCTCTAGAGAAGTGGGTTAATAATGGACCTTACAACTGAGGCGAAGGCTCAGTGGGTAAGAGTACTTGCTGTGCAAGCATGAGGACATGAGTTCAAATCCTAATACCCATGTGAAAAGCCAGACTCGGTTAAGCATGTTTATAACCTCATCACTTTCGGGGGGGTGTCAGGAGAAGGGAGGAGTATTGTGTAGGATTGCTGGCTGCCAGCCTAGCTCCAGATTCAGTGAAAGAACCTATCTCAAAGGAGTAAGGCAGACAGTGATGGAGCAGAACACCCAACACCTTCCTCCTGCCTCTGGGTGAGCATGGTACACACACATGAATGTGTACAGATACAACCACACTCACACACACAAAAGTGAAGCTTGGATATCAGTAGCATTTAAGTGACTGTGAGAGAGAACGATGCTGAAACGCAAATCCAAGAAAAACAATTCAGCCCTAGAAGGAGGAGGCCGCAGGACAGGGTGGTGTCATGGAAACCAGAGGAGGAAGGAGTCTCTAGGAGGGAGTATTCAACAGTGTCAACTGCTGCCGAGAACAACAGAAAAACAACTCGGAAAATATTTGTTAACACACCTTTTAAAGATGCAATTAGCGGGCTGTGGATTCCAAGAATTTCTTAACATAATATGAAATTACCTGGAGACTGTAGAAACAATCACAGCCATGTATGAAAATCGAGGCACTGATTCAATTTGATTCGAGATTCTACTGAATGCTGGTATTCTCAGAGCATCACAGGGGCTGATGGAGCAGTCATGCTGACAGAGTACCGTGTAAAGCTAATAATTATGGACACTCGGAATCTTTTCTTCTGTTTTTGTTTTTTGAGAAGTAAGGTTTATGATAATGAACCTAGCGTGTGATGGGAATGTTCATACTTTCCTTCCACCTAATCACAGGCATTCTCAAATCTTTCTCCCACCAGCATGCAAAGCGTGTCACCAAACAATGAAAACATCACAAGTCAACCCTAATTATTAGGCTGCCTGCTGCCTTTTCCAAATTTGTGCTCAGATATCTTCTTCAGCCTGGGAATTAACGGCCTCTTGATGCACCAGGAGCCACATTTGTTTCCATGCTGTGATAAGCAGTTGGCTTTTAGGTCTGTAGGTTGGGACCCGATGGCCACTAGGTGGAGAAAGACACCCAATGACCCCTGCAGCAAAGAGGAGATGAAGTTTTAGCTCCCTGGCTGCATTAGTAATAATTCTCTAACTGCAGGGTGGATTCAGGGGTGAACAAAAGATGTGTCTGTGAATGGTGATGGCAGCATCTCTGCACGCTCCTCTTGGGTCACTCCTCTTTTCCCTAGAATCAATGCATTCCCTCTCCAAGAGTGAGCTGTATGCCCTTCTGGTCAGGATGACCTCAGCATTTGAACTAATGGGTCTCCCGGTATGCCCCTCGGCCTTCAGTCTCTCAAACAGACCCAGGGAACACAGCCCAGGCTACATCTGTGCTATAGACAGTTTGCCCCTTCATCTCCTCTTCCCTCACTGTGCCATCTTCAGAAACCACCCTGAGCTAAGAAACCATAAAGGACCAAGCCAGTCAGATCATCCACAAATAACTGCATGTTTACTTGGGATCTGGGGGGCTAATGGTCTTCAGAATCTAAAGGAATAAAACCCCAAGGGTGAAATTTGAGAACAAGAGCCAAGAGGCAGCACATCCTGAGACGTGATCACTCACATAGATAATAAAAAGACGTCTGTTCCTCCAGCCAGAAGACACATCCAAGGAAGCTACAACCCTCGGCTTCACCCTGTCCCAGCTTTCGGCCAGACACGCTCTGGTATTATGTTTCTTTCTCATCTTTTCCTCTGACTTCACGTGTCTGCTATTTTTATTTGATATTCATATCAAATAAAGTGATATACTTGTATTTCCTCATTCCTTATCTAAATATTCAAGTATGTGAGTTGTTTATTGGAAAATATCTTATCATTTGCCAACTCATCCATGTTGGCGGAGAGGAAAACTGAGAATAGTTGTAATTGTTTCCTAAACATAATTACCCGCACTGCCCCTGGAATATTCCAGCTTATCTTCTTCATTTTGACATAAATAAAAAGATTAAAGTATAATCATGGACTATGAGGTTAGGAGTGAGGCCAGTGGAAGAATAAATGAAGTAAAGACTAGATGGAAATATTGAATAGGGCTGCTCAGTTGAAAGCCCTGTTGGCCGCCCTTATCAGATCCTTCTTACTAACCTTGCAGGGGAGGTGCTATTTTTTTTAGCTGATTCCTTATTCATCATCTCTAGTGGGTGGTTTTCCTGATATTTTTTAATCCTTTGAGGGTGCCAGTAGGTCTAAAGGGAAACTACTCCTTCTGACTATTTTAAGAAGTCGTCCTAAAATAAAATTAAAAAAAAAAAAAAAAGAATAGGGAAGAAGGGATGTGGGAGGGAGGGGGTGGGGCTGGTAGGAGAGGAGGAGGGGCCTATGACTGATATGTAAATTGTATTTATTAATAAACAATTAAAAAACAACAAAAAAAAGAAGTCGTCCTAATTAACTTAGTTGGTATCTGGAGATCAAACCTTCTACTTGGCTATTATTCCAACCTTCACAAAACCATGCAAGCTTCATGACACACAAGGAATTTAGAGTGGAGATGTTAGGCATGACCTAATCCCTGTCCTGTGGCCAAAGGATGGGGTACGGCAGCTGTGAGAAGCAGCACGCCTTCATTTAATCGCCTAACAGCAGTGCAGTGACAGATTCAAACACATGCCCAAACCTGTAGCTGTTCCGACTCACAACACGTCATAATGAGGATTTTTTCCCCTCTTGTTATCGTAGAGTAAGTTGGGGCATTGCACAGTAAGTCAGGGCTTATTGAGTAAGAGGCTAGGAGGGTGTCTAATAATGAGAACTTCAAGTTTAGACGTTTTATTTCCAAAATGAGGTTAAACCTTTAATTTCACAAATACATGACCAGAACAGATACCACACAACTTTGAACTGGTTCCCTTCCAGACCACCCTGTTGGGTCCCAAGATCTTAGGAATAACACAACCCTGAATCAGGGGACCTTCTGTGTTGAGGGCATGTAGGACTCCATGTCTTTGTTACATGCCATTGGGTAAATTAGAGTCGTGCTTTAGGATTTTGTTCTTATACGTACCAGAAGATTCAAAAATAGAGGCGTTTTGACCTCTTTGGAGAAAGAGCTGGTAAAAATAAAAGTACCCGGTTACTTTGGAAGAAAATTGGGAAATCCTCTAATAAAACACAAGGACACTAGTCACTCCTCCCAAACTTTTTTGGGGTTTTGTAATAATAAATAAGTATAAATATAATATTAAACTGTAATATTAAATAAGTTATGCAATCTTTTTAAATTTATTTTTTATTAATTACAGTTTAAGTTATGCAATCTTACATGACCCCATGAATTATACTTTTTACAGTAACCTACAGAATAGGTGTGCTTTTGTCCCACCCAAAGCACCGATGAGGGAAGTGAGACTTAGAATAAGTGTGCAAGCATGTACAGCTACTAAGTGGCTGAGCCAGGGCTAGAGAGAACACTGGTTGCCATCAAAGCCATATTCTAATCAGCCTGGATCACCAACCCCAGGTGTGGGTGAACCTCCATAGAGCACCCATAATATTTCAGACAAATAAGGGGCAGATCATTCCTGCTCACCTAGCAGGCTGTCAATCACCTTAGTAAGTTCTCCTCTGGGAGCACCCCCTCTGTGTATTAACAGCACGGAGAGAGCGAGGTGTCCTGTTTGTCCCAGATGGGAGTGTTTACCTCATAAGGTCAGGCTGTGGGCTTTGCTCTCAAAGTTTAATGTCGGTGGCTTTAGAATCAACCCTCACTAGATTTGCCAGTGACCCACATCCGTTCACCCAGCTGGGTTCCAGACTCACTTCTAACCACTAGGCGTATTTGATCCTTCTTTGTGTTATAACCTATTCCATAGTAGCCTTACAGCTTTCCTGCTTGTATCAAATAATAAACAAACCCCACTCTGTCTGCACAGATCCTAAAGAACAAGGTTCCACCCAGCATTCTTTCAGAGCCCATGAGATACTCCACCCTGACAAAGCCTAAAGGTGCATGAGCTGCCAACCCAGGACCAGGCAAGGTAGAGCAAGAGAACTGAGAGAGTTGTCTCTAGGAGTCTCCTGCCTTCCTTAAGCCTCTCAGAGCGGCAGCCTGCCCTAATTCCTGTGGACAAGAAGGTAATGGCTAATGGCCAAATATGTTCTCTACTGACTGAATTACTGCAGAGGACTCATGAAGGGGGCAGAGCTTCGGCAGAGTTTCAGACATTCTTCCTGCCACGAGGAGACCCTCCTGAGACAGTTTCTCCTGTGACATATAAGTGATTACTCACAGAGGCCGGCCTTTTGGGGAGCCAACTACTGCAACTTGGAGTGCGGACATGCGTGTGCTTTTTTCTTATACCAGGATGCAGCCGCCCAGGAGAAAGCAAATGCAGACTCAGACCTCTAGAAGAAGTTGAGCCCAGGAATCAGAATGGAGGGTGCAGAGTAGTCAAGAGAACAAAGGAAGTGGCGTAGGGAAGCTGTCAGCCTCAGGAACTGAGGAGCAGGGACACTGAGGAGAGCCAAGGTGAAAGGAAGCTTCAGAGAGAAAGTCCCAGCAGGTGTGGGGAGTCCTCACTGTAGTCCCCAACATTCCCAGGGCCAGACTGAGACATGCCCCACCTCTGAAAGGACCAAGACACAGGCAATGTATCTGAGATCTCAGTCTTGCCAAGGAAACATGTCACATATCTGTCTCTAAAGTCCACGTGGTGGAAGGCCTGGAGCTCAGGACAAAACCCCCTTGATCAGAATGGAGATACAAGTCCAGGGCCAGACCTGGTGCTCTGACCCTGAGACAGAGTCCTGCCAGCTGTTTAGAGTCAGAATGGATGTGACCGTGAGACATGGGGACCACAGGCCCAGCAGCTGACAGAGCAATGGCTCCAGGTCACAAGGACTAAAATGGAGCCAGGCAGAATCTATCCAACATGTTTGGGCTCCAAGAAAAGGGGCCCATGCAGGTACAAGCCATCCTGCAGATGCAGCATGTGGCAAGTAGCCAGCGTCAGGTTACAGCACCTCCAGCTACTGTTCCCTCTCTCCCAGAAGCCAGACTGTGCCCCCAGAAGTCTCTCCCTGCCCCACTGTGCCCTAGCGATCTCCTTGCCCCAGACCCCCATTCGTACCTACAGCCTATATCCCCCACTCCTTCCAGATCCAAGATGGCCTTCAGCTACGGCCAGTCGTTATCATTGTCTTCCTTACTCTTAGCGCATAGGCTAGGTCAGGTAGCCTGGAACCTCCCCCTTTTGCCTCCCCTGGAAATCCATATGAGCAAAGAGCCCCTTTGTTTCCTTGAAACGGAAGAAAATTGAAGGTTCTCTGCTTTCAGGGCCCATCATAGTTGCCTATGGCTATCACGCTGTAGCTCTCCTGATAAGCCTCCAAGGAGGAATTTTGCTTCCACTTCCTTCCTGTGCTTTTGTGTCATCTTTTAATAAGTTGTGGCAGTGTCCTTGTGTTATTTAGAAAAACATATCTTTCCAAACGGAACACAGGCCTACACCAGGCTCAGCCCAATACATAGAAACCAGGTTCAGTTATGATCTCCAATGTGTTCTCAGACCTTTCCAGAGGAGACGTGTGGTTCATTCCCTCCAGAGAGGGACCACAGACCACAAAAACAGTTCCACCCACGTCTAACTCAGTCAGCCAGTGAGTTTACTGAAGCTTGGGTGATGGGGCTACTTACAGAAGCATGGATGACTCAAGGGCAACTAAAAGGCCACCTTGGCATGATTGACAGGCCATGAAAACTGCATTCCTGAACCTCCCTACAAAACTTGCAGACAAACAGCATATCAGAATCCCATGGGAAAGTTGCCCCTTCCTGGTAACTGGTTACTAGCTTTATGTAACTTTGGTGAGGGTCCTTGTGACTCTCATAACTTCCAAAAGCTTCCTGAGCTTTTGTAAGTTTCCTTTACTTCCTGAGTCTTACGGAGGGACCTCTATCTTCTCTCTGTTTCTGTTCATAGGAACTGATTACACATCAAATGCTCCTCATCTATACATCCTTGGACAGTCACAACCTGCAAACTATGCCCAGCTGATTTGGAAGGTTCAATGGATTAACAAAAGAAGTTTCATTGTGGAAAGCCAGGGGAAAGGATTTTCACTTTTTCTCAAGCAAAATAAAGCCTCCTCTTCAAGCCCATGGCAAAGCCTGTCCTAGCAGCTCAACACCAGACTTCTTTTCCTCCTCAAATTTTATTACAATGTGAATTCAAACTAAGAAATCTGAGAAACTCCAGAATAAATGTTTTGGCAAAAACATTACTATATCATGACTTTGCTTTTCAAAGTCGAGATAGGTCCCTGCTCTGTCTTCTCCAGACCCTCCTCACAGAGTTTTCATTATCTGTGACAAAGTGGAAGATGAGTTGGACAGATGCACCATTTGGAGGCCAGTTATGCACAGCTCTTTTGTTCTGGAAACAGCATCTGACTCCATGACGTTGGGCCCCTTGGAGAATCGGCGGCTGCAGATGTGGCTGGCTGCTTGGCTCACTTCACAGCTGCAGGATTGCATTCCGAGTCACACTTGGCAGAAGCAGAGCTGTGCAGCATCTGACCTCATCCTTCCCCTCCCACCCTGCCCTGTCACTCAAGGTGGGCCCCAGACGGGTCAGAGAAAGATTCTGATGAGCACAGGAAGGTGTTGGCATTGTCTCTCAGTTCTGGGTAGCCACGGGGAATGAGGTCGGGCCATTCAGTAACCAGGTCGGGCCATTCAGTAACCAGGCTCCGTCACCATGCTATGGTTTGGTTTGGAGAAGTGAGCCCCTCAGGCAATGGGAGAAAACAAGTATTGATAAACAGGGGGGATGGAAAGAAAAGTGTTTTTTGAGAGCAGGATCTTTTCTGTCAGTGGAGCCAGGGGATGAAAAATAGAAGATTGGAATATGTAAAGGTACTTTAAGTTAAAAAAAAAAAAAAAAAAAGGAAAGCAGTACAAGGCAGTGGTGGAGCAGCATGACTTTAATCCCAGCACTCAGGAGGCAGAAGCAGGCAGATATCTGTGAGTTCGAGACCAGCCTGGTCCACAGAGCAAGTTCCAAGAATCCAGCGCCACACAGAGAAACCTATCCAAAATAAATAAAGAGTAGTAAAACCCAGTGAATTTCAGGAAAACTTTGAACTGAGATGACTCAGATCTGGTCAGAGTCAGAGTCAGACTCAGATCTAATTTTTTTTTTTAAATAATACTTACATTTTCTAGATTACACATGCTCAGTAGAGAAACTTCGAAAGGTTTCAAATACCATAAAGGACACTAAGGCAGAGACTGTTCTTTGAGCCATGAGATTTATTTAATACCATGGACAGTCAGACAGAGGCAACAGCTGCCAGGACGCTGAGGAGAATTCAGGCCCCAGCATGAGTGGGGCCCTGCCCTCCTCTCTTCAGGTCAGCAGAGTCTGTGCTCCCAGCCCTGGTGGAATGGAGACAGGAGGATGCTGGGGACCTGCTAACCAATGAGTCAAGCCAAACTGATGAGCTCCAGGTTCAGTGAGAGACCCTGCCTCCAAAAGAAAGGAGAGAGCAACTAAGGAAGACAGCTGACCCTGACGTTTGGATTCTACACGTGTGTGCAAATGTAGCCATGCACACTCATATCTTTACATGTACACATGAGCATGCACATACTACACACACACACACACTCAGTAGAATCTCATCCTCTGCTCACAGACATCATCATCTGCCCACACAAGGACTTTCAGATAGCTCCCAAGCACAGTAAAGAGTGAAACTTCCCTGGATAAAGAGAAGTTACTCTTTCTACTAAACCAAAATGTAACTTCTTTGATGAATAACAGTAACAGGCAACATTTAGCCATGCCCTTCCAGCAGGACATTCAGTTACCCTACCTTCAATCTTCTCAGCAAACACACTAGCATCTCCACCTACAGATCAAGAAATGAATGGTAAGTAAATAACTTAACCAAGGTCACATGTTGCTGAGTGTAAAGGTACATGCCTGTAATCCCCACACTCGGGAGACAGAGACAGGAGAATCATTGCAAGTTCGAGGCCAGCCTAGTCTACATGGTGAGTTCCAGTCTAGCCAGGCCTATAAAATACAGCCCTGTCTCCAAACACAGAACAGAAAAGGGAGTGGGGTTAGGAAAGAAGAGAAGGGGAAGGACAATTGGAGGGAAAGCCTATTGTCTAGATGAACAGGTTTTTTGTTTGTTTGTTTGTTTGTTTGTTTTTTTTGGGTTTTTTGTTTTTTTGGGTTTTTTTTTTGTTTTGTTTGGTTTTGGTTTTTTGAGATAGGATTTCTCTCTGTAGCCTTGGCTGTCCTGGACTTGCTTTGTAGACCAGGCTAGTCTCGAACTCACAGAGATCCTCCTTTCTCTGTAACCTCTGCTGAGATAACAGGCATGTGCCACCGTGCTCAGCTCACAATTGTATTTCTAACCACCAAACTAAATGAATGGATGGACAAATGGGCAGATGACTGGACTGACATATGAATGCATAGTGGACCCATTTGCTGAACTTTAGCCTTCAGATGCACTGACAAACGTCACATTTAATGTTAAAAACACACTGAAGTATGTTAGAGACAGCAGGTATAGCTATATGAATTTGAACCAAGGACATCAATTTTCACAGCCCCCTCTGGCTCCTCAGGAAGCGCTTCATCATAACTATGACAGGAAGTAGCATTCTGTGGTGCCATGAGGAATGGACAGACATGATTATGAGATAATATATCAAGTTTTTCATCTCCAAGAAGTCAGTCAAAATGTTGGATATCCCTCTCTTCAGCTTTCTATTAATTTCTATCTGCGTATGTGGATCTTCTCCCAATTTTCTCACCCCAATCTGTATCCTGGCCCCTACAGGGTTGTGTCAATTATTGAAAAATACAGAATAATCTCTGCCCTCATAGAATTTCCAGTCTAAAGGGAAAGCAGTTGGGGCATTTGTCTGGAACGTTTATATGCAAAACCACCTTCGAGACTCCATGCAGCATCCGCAGCAAATTCAAAACTACCTTCTCCGTTTTTACCTTACCCCCGAAGCACATAGCACTTCCCTTAACAAGCTAGCTACTGCCACCCCTGAGGGCTCTGCCTGGTGACTATCCCTTCTGCTGGAAAGCTCTACACGGGTCTTCACAGAACTCCTTCTTATCACTGAGACGCAGATCAGGTTTCATTTTCTTTTCTCCCCAACCCCCCTCTTTTTACATCTGTACAGTGTTTTTGCTGCATGTGTGCTTATACATTACACACATGTTCTGCCCAGAGAATCCAAAAGAGGGCATCAGATTCCCCCTGAAAGTGAATTTACAGATGGTTGTGCACCTCCATGTGGGTGCTGGGAATAGGTTGGGTCCTCTGGATGAGCAGCCGGTGCTCTTAGCCACTGAGCCATCTCCCCAGCCCCTCTGAATTTACTTTCTAGGAGAAATCTCTTAGCACCTGAACTCTTTCCTCCCATTCTTCTCCCAGCCCCAGTTTTCTTCTTGAAACACTTCTGAAGCCATCTTGCTGACCCATCCAGCTGCCTCTTTTTCTGTCATCTCCCTGACCCTCCAACAGTTCCTAACCCTTAAAATGTAAATAAAGCCCATGAGAAGGGGCTGTTTTCATCCTGGTCATGAGCTCCTACAACCCGGTTCACACATAGGAGCTATCTGGCACATTTTTCATGAACAAAGTCTTCATCAGCCTGTGGTAGAAGAGTTCTATGACATTCACACACACACCATGTCTCTCTCTCTCTCTCTCTCTCTCTCTCTGTGTGTGTGTCTCTCTCTTACACACACACACACACACACACACACACACACAAATGTGTGTTGGATTTTTAAATTAAAAAAATGGAAAATGTCTTATAACTTATTTCAAAGCACAATGCATTCAAGGCTAAAAAACTAATTTCAATATTAGTTGAAAAGTATTGTAAGAGGACTGCAAACATTTAGCCTACTACTAGGCTAAAATTGGTTGGTCTTGTTAGCACTGCCTGTTTTTTGAGATGTGCTCAATCTTAATTCTTGATCAAAGGAGTCAATCTTTTGGTTTTCATATTGGTAGTCATTGTTTTAATTGATTGATATTAAATAGAATAATTGGTTCTTACCAGATTAAATGTGCCATGAAGAACATCAGAACTTTCCTTCTATTTGGTCCCCATTCCACTCCCTCAAGGGTCAGTCAGGGTGACTGTTTCTAAGGAAAGAATGCTCGTTAGACTATGACTAGAAACACGGGAATAACTCCATGAGAGCCAGTAAAGCCCAGATTTCTTATTTGCCAGACAAGTACAAAACACGATCCATGTACACACACCTTATGTAAACATTCATGTGTAAAAAGAACTCTCCCTGAAATCTCATATAGAACAGTTCTTTTACAGTGGGGATTTGCTAAACTTGCTGTAGGCTTTGAACAGATGTGGAAAAGACAAAATGTAACCCAAAGTTACCAGAATCTAAAAAAAAAAAAAAAAAAAGAAAAAATCACGTACCTGCTGCTTTATAGGAGTCTGCCAACATTCATATTGGATGACTCATTGGAAGTTTATAAAATAAAAACGGGTAAAATATGTATAAATCCTTACACAAGTATGGTGTGTTTTTTTTTTTTTCATGTTCTTACGGCTGTTACAACATTTATTTTAAAACAGCTAACATTCCTGAGAGTATAACCATTTAATTCAAGATGAATGCAATCTTAGTTGTCTACTTCTTCGGCAAGCGTGTTGGGGGAGGCTGGCTGAGATTCTTGGGGACATAGAAAACAAGGGAGGACTCCGTACCCAACTCCAGAATAGTGGGAAATCCTCAGAATAGCAGGGATCCCTCTGAAAGGAAGAGAGGGCAGCTGTAACTGATCAAAAGTGATTTGGACATATACTTAACCACGAGCAGACAAGTCCTTCCGAATTGGACAGCTGGGCGAGAAGAGATAGCCTCTACATACAGAAACTGGGTTGAAACACATCAGGAACATATGACCTCCCACCACCGGCCTTCGTTCCTCAACAGAAGCTGAACAAATGAACAGCACAAGATGGCGTTAGCTGGCTGCTTCGTTCCTACCATGTCCTCCTATGGCATGCCTACTATGGGGATCTGGCAATGAGAGATCCAGGTCTTGGGCTGTAGCTGTTGCTTTTAGGGGAAAGGTTTGATAGCAAGTTCTAACTCTTTTGGGGTTACCTAATATATATAAAAGAAAACATGTTGGCTTTATATTAGGGAAATACAGCAGCTGCTACTGTAACCAGCAATTAAATACCAACATCCCAAAGAGTCAGGCAAGGTGATGTCACTGACTTCCTGAGATCACAGTACCCCGGGAGCATCATTCTACCAAAAACACATGACCTAAATCTAACCACGTCATATGTCATGACAAATATCAGAGCCAAAAGTAAAAAGCGGACTTAAACTGAGTTCTAACCTATCTTGTCCACAGTCATAAGTCACAGTTTTTAGTGTCCTCTAATGATCCTCTGCAATCCCCTGTTGTAAGCTCTTCATACCTGTTATTTCATTAATGTGGGTTGTTGGTGTAATGTTCTTGTGGAATGTGTACAATTTACTCTTGTTCATTCACATGCTGATTTCTCTACCCCACTATGGTTCTAATCTGGACATTTCATTGTGATGCTAATTCTAAGCCTCGCCTGTCTCAAGTGTGTGTAAACCTGCCACCATTTGTTCTCTGTATTGTCAATGAAACATCCAGCCAATGCTGAGCAATGGAGAGAATAGGGTGGGGCATCCTGGTCCAGAGGGGAGAAGGAAGCAAGTGGGGGGGGAGTTGGAGAACAGAAATTGGCAGAAGAGGACTTGGAACCACAAGGAGAGATGAACTGGACCTAAGATATGACTAAAAGTAAGTATAATGTGTAAAATCTGAATGGTAGGAAACTTTGCGGGCTTGGAGATTCAGGATGGAGTAATCATTGCCCAGCATGGTGCTCTAGCTTAACTAAATACATCCTAGTCTCTGTGTGGTGATTTGGATGTACAGCTGGTTTAGGAATAACAGCTGTTTTAATTAAAAGATAATCAACATTAAACTTTAATAACCAACAACAGTGAGTTCGCTCCCCCCCTTCCCCTTACCCCCCCCCCCCCGCCGCCTTTAGTCAGTTTGGCTAGGGACTCGTCAATCTTTTTTTGTTTGGTGTTTGGTTGGTTGTTTTGGGATTGTTGCTGGGTTTTCTTTTTTTGGGGGGGGGGGTGTTTTTTGGGGGGTGTTGTTTTTTGGTTTTTGGTTTTCGAGACAGGGTTTCTCTGTGTAGCCTTGGCTGTCCTAGAACTCAGTCTGTAGACCAGGCTGGCCTTGAACTCACAGAGATCTGCCTGCCTCTACTTCCCTGAGCAATGGAATTACAGGTGTGCACCAGCGAGCCCAGCTGGGCTCATTGATCTTATTTACCTTTTCAGAGAACCAATTGGTTTGATTAATTCTATATCCTGGCCTTTTAGTCTTTTCCTTTTCATTAATTTCTGTCCTGGTTGTGTTTCCTTCTGCCCACTGTTTTGCAGGGTTGACTTGGCCTCATGTTTCTAAGACCTTGAGGTATATAATTAAGTTATTTATTTCAGATCACTCTGTTTTTGTTTTTTCTTAGTATGAGCACTCATAGCTATAAACTCCATTTTAGAATTGCCTTAATTGTTTCCAGAGGCTTTGTAAGTTTTGCTTTCATTTTCATTTGATACTAAGAATTCTTAATTTTTTTTCACTGATTTCTTCAATAACTCACTGTTCATTCAAGAGTGAGTCTCCGAAAATGACAATGTCTTTAAAAAGTAAATAACACTGCTACTTAAAGGAGATTCAAGGAGAAAGTGCAGGACTAAATGCACAGTGTCTTCCCAGCATGGATCCTCTATGGAGAAGGCAATGGCTTCTAAGAAACCGAGATGTGGACATGCGGTGAAACGGTACTATAGAAATAAGACAATGAGCCGGGGAGATGGCTCAGTCAGTAGTGTTTCACACACAGGCATGAAGGACTGATTTCAGATCCCCAGTGCCCATGTGAAAAGTCAGGCACATACCTGAAATCCCTGCCCTGGAAAGAGAGAGACAGGTGATCCCTGAAGCTTGCTGGCCAGCTAGCAGGAGCACCCACCCACCAAAACCAAAATAGTTCCTAAACCCGACAAATACGCTATGGCTGTGTAAGAAAATATGCTCCTTTCTAGGGAGCTGGTGTTTAGGTATACAGGAAGTCAGGCAACATGATGACCCCGGCCATTCTCAAAAGGTTCAGGAAGCTGGGCATGATGTTGGCACATACCTACCATCCGGCATCCAAGAGGCAAAGGCGGAAGGGTCTCGTGGTTGAGGCTAGCCTGAGTTCTATAGTCAGTTCTAGGCCAGTTATAGACAGCTGAGGCCAAGGCTCTGTCTCAAAACAACAAAAATGTTTCTGGCAGGTATGGAAAGGGATGGTTTGGTAACACATGTGTGGTGAAGTGTAATTGGGCAATCTGAGTGTAGATTTCTCAGACGCTTCTTTATGCATCAACCGCCCATGTCCAGAGAGCTAAACTCTCCATATCATAGCTCTAAATATCCCTCACTATTCCTAGGCTGCTATCAAGCTCAGCATATTTGTGTACCATCCTAACGACGGCCTCAGAGAACCAGTCAGTTCCCAGGTGGGCATCTCGGCCCACGCCTCCCTCCTGCGCTGCAGATTCACAGAGCCTTGTGTGTCCAGCAGACCTCTGCTCCTGCGCCCACCGTGCTCAACTCTTGATATTGCCGGTCCAAGTCAGTCTTTCTGATTTGGTGATCGCTAACTCCTTCCAGGAGATGCCAGGAGGAACAGGTTGTTCCTCTCTGCACCCTGCATCTCCCTCACACCTGCACGCCAGGAGTTGTCAAATCCACTGGCTCTCGCTTTTGCTCTCCCTCTCATCTCTTAAACAATGCCACAGTCTGCCGACATCCCATTTCCGTCCTAGAGGCAAGAAATCGGTGTTTAACTGCCTAAGTGCTCTATTCACATTTGCTGGGGTTGAAATCCAAGCTCAACCCTCCTATCTCTGTGACCTTCAACAAGTAACTTTGCCTCCATGGACCTCAGTGACTTCACCTGTAAATTGGGACCAATCATGACACCCATGTTTCAGGATTCTTATGTGAGTCCTCAACTGGGTTAATGTTGTTTTCATTCCTGTTTCAGTCTAGCCATCATCTGTTCACAAGATGAGCCTTTTGCTGAGCTCCTTAATCCCACATTTTTGCCTCCCTAACCTGCTACTAGCCCATCTAACTACTAGAGAATGTTAACAGAAGACTAGTAGAAGCAAGGAATTCCCCTGTTCACTCTTTATCAGTGTCTTCCCATTACTCAAACTAAACTTTTTTTTTTTCCAAAGCCTTCATTCCCCAGAATGACCTAGTCTAGTATTTCTCCAACTTCCGGTCACCAGAGACCACATGACAGGCATTCAGTTACCACAGTGCCACCATTTTAAGTTTAAAAAGAAAGATAAACCTAAGATTATCCCAAATATCCCTGTGCTGGTCGACCTGGGTTCTCTAAGAAAGCAGGCTGAACAGGCCGTGGGAAGCAAGCCAGTAAGCAGCACCCTCCATGGCCTCTGCCTCAGCTCCTGCCTCCAGGTTCATGCTGTGTGTGAGTTCCTGCCCCGACTCTCTTCAGTAATGAGCAGCCATATGAAAGCTTAAGCTGAATAAACTGTTTTCTCCCCAACCTACTATTTGTTCATGGCGTCTCATCACAGTGACAGAAACCCTAACTAAGACAGTCATTTCACTTTAAAATCTCTCTCAAGTGCTCAGCTAAGCACACGGTACAGCAGAGCTGCAAATCCCAGGATGTTAGCCCTTTTCCTGGATCCATCGTAGCCTTTAGAGACGACTTTCAACTGGTCTTCGATAACAATCATTTTGTCTGAGACGTGAGAACATCATCGTGTGCTTGGGGGCAGGGGAGATGGGCAGGGGACACATCAAATTCTTAGCCAAGGAGCCCTTTCCAGTGTCAGTCTTTGTGAGGCTTTCTTTCCTTTTTAACCTCCACATCAAAAGCCAGGCTATGGCAGCTTTCAACAGTAAAGTAGGATGTCTGAGGTCCTAACACCATGAAGATGCGCCGCTTGAAAACATGTTTCGGTGACAGTACAGTCGTGACCGCCTGGCCGTGAAGATCTGTCACACCTGTTTCCTCACTAAAATAATCTGCGGGCTCCGACATCTCCTACATCTTTATTTTTCCTTTCTATTAGACCATCCTCAAAACACTAAAAACATGCTCTTATTCTTCCCCTTAAAACAAAACTGTCCCCTCTCTCTGATACCTCCCTGAGGCTTTCCAATCCTGTTTTTGCCATGATTCAGTCCATGCTATGAAGACCACTGTGGTCAAAGCACCAGTGTACTCCAGTTACAAAGCCCAATGGCCAGCCTCAGGCCTCCGTATTCTTAAACATTGACAGCGCTGTTTCTTAATTAACACATAAAAATTATATATATATACAGGGTATTAGCTGATGTTTTGATTACATATGTACATTGTGTTCAGGTCAGGGTACATGTGGCTATCTCCCCAAATATGAATCAGTTGTTTGGGATGAAAGCATTCAAAACTCTTCTAGTTTTTTAATTTTTTTTTTTTTTTTAGACAGTACTATTGATAAACAGTAGAGGTTTAAGCCGAGCACAATGGTATGTTTTAAAATCCCGACACTTGGGAAACAGAAAGAGGATAGTCACCATAAATTCGAGGCCAGACTGGTCTACATAGAACTTTCTAGACTAGGTAGGGCTGCACAGCAAGACTCAATCTCAAAAAAGGCCAAAAAGAGGAGGAGGGGCGCAGGGATGTTTACTTGGTTAGTGGTTCTTAAGACCAGCATGAACATCTGTTCAACATCTGGTGAAGGCCTTCTTGCTGTTTCATAACATGGTGGAGGACATCATATGGAGACCAAGCAAATATTAGCCCCGGTTCCTCTTTTTGTTCCAAAACCATTAAAGAAAGGATCATGGCCCACACCCTTGTGACATTATGTAACCTCGACTACCTTCCAAAGACCTGTCTCCAAATATCATTAACATGTGATTTGAGGTATTAAGTTTCTAACACATGAGTTTTGTAAGCAAGTATTGAAATATAGCAACACGTAGCCTCCAGGACACCCCTTTCTCTCGGGTTCCTCCCTGGCGCTCCTCAGTCTGCTCCTTTCATTTGACTTTCTCTGGGGCTTCAGTCACCACCTTTGACCACCCCCACTAACTCACCTAACAGATTCCTCCCCCTCAATAGAACCTGGTGCTGCCTGTCAGTCTCCATTCACAGCCTCAGCTCCTGGAAGTTCCATCTTCCCAGTTGCTCGGGGCAAAACCTTGAGATATCCTCCTCGGTTCCTCTTATTCTCTCAAAGCCGTTATCTAATTCTTCCACAGATCCATCAGGCCACTGGCGCATCCATGGCCCTGGTTCTATCCACTTCCTCTGTTCCGTGGCTAACCCCAACGACCCCTGAATCTCAGCTGGATTATTGAAGCTGCTCTCCTTGGCTTCATCCTCTACCCCCATTCCCTTCACAGCAGCTAGAGCAACAGCACATCCAATCACTTCACTCCTGGTCTCCAGCTCTTCTGGAGCTCCCAATCAGCTTAGCTCAACTTCTCTCCTCCTCTGCCACACTCTCCCTTGCTCATAGTGCCCTGCTACAGTGGAGCTCAAATCTTCCAGGGATGCCCTCAGATGAGGGCCTTTGCCTTGGGAGACCCCTCTGCCTAGAACATCTTCTTGAGGCAAGATGAGTGTCCTTAAAGGCCCCTCTTCTGTCAGTTATCACTCTTGCTTTTTTTTTTCCTACTTGTCTGTAGCTCTCATCACCCATTTTTATACATTTATATGTCTGTTATCTATCTACCTCCTTCTTCCCTCTAGAGTATAAGCTCCACTAGTTCAGTGGTACTTCCCATCTGATTTGTTCACTGCCCAGCACACAGCAGGTGCTCAATGAACGTGTGTTGTTGAAATCAGTAAATTCATAGTAAACCATTCCTAGGTGGCTCAACTAGTCTCAACTGTGGTGGCTCAAATGAGAATGAGCCCCATGGGTTCACATGTTTGAACACTTGGTCCTCATTTGATGGAACTGTCTAGGAAGGATTAGGAGGTGTGACAGTGGGGACAAGCTTTGGTGTTTCAAAAGCCCATGTCATTGTCAGAACTTTCTGTCTCTGACTCTTGTCTCTCTCTCTCTCTGTTTCTATGTGTATGTCTCTCTGCCTCTCTGTCTCTCTCTCTCTTTCTGTCTCTATGTCTTTCTGTCTCTCTCTCTCTCTCTTTCTGTCTCTCTGTGTTTGTCTGTCTGTCTCTCTGTCTCTGTCTCTCTCTCTTTCTGCTTGTGGATAAAGACGTAAGCTCTCAGCTACCGCTCCAGCACCATGCCCGCCTGCCTGCTGCCATGCTCTCTGCCACGATGGTCATGGCCTCTAACTCTCTGAAATTTTAAGCCCCAAATAAACTCTTTCTTTTATAAGTTGCCTTGGTTGTCGTATTGCAGTAGTAGAAAAGTAACTAAGATATCAACCCAATTCTATATGTTTAAAATCTTCTAAACAATTGATCGCCAATCATGAGGTTTGCGATGCTTAAAGAGCAAGTACATAAGTTCTACAGATTCATGCTTGTACTTTGCCCCATAGTTAAGCCTTCTTGTATGTGACATAAGGCCTGGCCATCCATTTCCATTGAAGTACAAAGAAAGTTTACAATGGATATTTCTCTATTATTGAAAAGATTTAATTTACCATCTGGGATGGCTATCCCTGACTGTCAACTTGACTACATGTGGAATTGACTAAAACCCAAGCAGCTGGACACACCTGTGAGGGATTTTTCTTGATTGGCTCTTTTGAGGTTGGAAGATTCACTAAACCCAGGCTCCGTCCTCTTGTGGGATCCTATATGAAGGACGTGGGAGAAAGAAGCTTCTTACTTTTTACCTGCTTTTTGCCCTCACTCTCCCTGGCAAATTCATTCTTCCGCTGATATTGGAGCCTATTCATCCAGATTAGGCTCTTCTAACATACACTGAAGACCAGGTGAGACTATCTAGCCTCATGGACCAAACAATTATTGGATTCTTGGACTTTCTGTTGGGAGCCGGCCATTATTGGACTAGCCAGACCACAGCCTGTAAGCCACTCTAATAAATCATGCACACACACACACACACACACACACACACACACACACACACACACTGACTAATACACTGTTGCTCCTTAAGGGCTATGTGAGTGAACTCTTCCTCCCTCTGCCTTCCTCCTTGGTCACAGGGAGCTACTTCCTCTGTCTGATAAAGACTGCACAAGAATGGTGAAGGAGTTTTACTAGGTTGAAAGGGATTTATCAGCCAGGCCCAGATTTCAAGCACCAGGATAGTACTATCAGTAAATCTTAACAGGGAGGGAGGTGGCGGCTGAGCAGAACCCGCTGTGTTGTATGGCAAGGTTCACCCACTACCTCAGAGCATCCTCCTGCTCCTCCAATTTCCATTCACATTTCCTGGTATGACTGAGTGGAGCTGTGTCATGCTTCAGTGTCAAATCAAGACATTATCTGAGGTTAAGAAAGGCTTAAGGAAAGACACCGGGAAAAAAAAAAATCTATATTTCTACAAGAGTTTATCGGGCCACTTGAGTTGTCACTTCATTTTATGGAGGCCTTCTAGTTCAGTGTGTCCAGACCACAGAAGGCTGGCTAATCGGGCTCCATAAATCACATGTCCTCAGTGGAAATTTGAAAGGCCACACTTGCTACAAGGGAGCTTTTCCCAGCGACATAAATGACATCCTGAGGATTCAAACCCTTTTTTAAGCTTAAGCCTTATATTGATCCTAGCGGGGGGGGGGGGGGGGGGGGGGAGAGTAAACACCTGAGCGACATGTTGGCCTGATAAGGGGCTGTAACTACTCTCCTAGGAGTCCACAGTCTTCAGTGAGGGAACCTAGGGACCGTATCTCACATTTTCAGGCTGTAAAGAATATGCTAGCTAGATTATTTTGAGTACATGGATGTCTAGAATGTGTTTTGAAGGGAGGCAAAGATGGTAGTTAGTTCTCTCACCCCCCACTTCTCCACCGAAGGTACCGAAGAGCAAATCTTCTCTACCCAAAGTAAAAGGAAACAGATGTTTCTATTAGGTGATTAATTTACCTGTTAGGAAAGAGAAAGCACAGGGTCAAATGAGTCACACTTTACATCATGTAGGTGAAGAGGCAGCTGCTCACATTCAAGCCATGATGCTTCACGCCTACATTGCAATCCTGTTTGGAGTGTGTGTGTGTGTGTGAGAGAGAGGGGGGGGGTCAGGGAAATGAGGAAGAAGCACGTTTACCTGCCTTCCTTGGTTTAAGGAACAGCTGGATCAGCTTGCAGCAATCCATGTAGCCAAGTGAAAAGTGCAAGCGGTGTAGCTGGCCAGACGAGGTCTTGGGCCCAATGTTCTATTATTAATGTTTTCACTTGGGGGAGGGCAGTGAGTTCACGTTTATCCAGATTCTTTCAGAATTCCATACCAGTGGTGGCATGAATGACCAAGGTGTAGGCCTTAACCATATAAATACAGAAAAGTGCATTTGAAGAGAAAAATTAGCTTCGGCGCCTAACCCCGAATGCCTGGCCCTCCTCATTCCCAGAGTGCTTTAGCAAGTTCAGACTTGCTCAGCAAGTTGTCACTGCACGAAGGGCCTCAACCTACAAAAAAACAGGACTCCCCATTTCTGCACATTGTCGTTGGGAGGGAGGTCACCCTCAAGTCACCCCAAGTCAACTGAAATCAAGTATGTGAGAAACAACCACATCCAGGCTCTGCCGATGTGATCGGAGGCGGATTTTTCTCTGACTCTCAGCTGCGTTTCTTCAGCACAGCGCTAACAAACCACATGCGTCGCAGACAGCTGCAAGACTGAGTGAGAATCTAGAGCCACCACCTCCTCGACCAACCGTTTGCACTAACCTCATTACGTGACTATGCCACATGTTTCCAGTCATAAAAATGAGGATAATGATCATCTTTACCTCCTGGGCTTAGAGAAAGGACTAAATGAGTTTAAACATGGAGCACTTGAATTACCATCATTGCCAGCATCAGGCAAGCTCTCTCCCTGGTGACAAAGATACCCCCAACAGGCTTATGTGATCCTTAGTGAGAGGCATCCATGGGAAAAGAGCACCTGGGAGCTTCAGAAACAAGCAAGATGTGATTCTCACTGACTCAAGCAGGAACACGTGCCCAAGCCTGGATTTGGAAGGGAGGATCCATCCCACTGAATACTTAACCGAAGGAAGAAGGCATCTTGATGGAGAATAGGGATTGCCAGCACCTGTGAGAAAAAGCAAGGCGTCGCCATGCACCCGGAATCCCGGGTCTGTGAGGCACGGAGACAGGGGAATCATTGGGGCTTTCTGGCATGCAGCCTAGCTCCAGGCTCAGTGGGATACCCCGCATCACAGGAACAAGGCAGAGAGTACCAGAGCAGGAGAGCTGATGTTCTCTTCTGCTCTCCGTACATGCTCTTGAACAGAGGCACATGTTCACACATCTGTGCAGACGCCATCCACGAACACAAACATACTCCCACACTAAAATATAGTAAGTCGTAGTTGCTGCTGTTTTGCACAATAAAACAGTAGTGTTCGTGAAAAAGACACAGCCTATGAGGCATTTTTAAAAATCACTTCTTGTTTGAGGAGTTGGATTTGACAGTTACAAAAGTCCCTTTCGGATTGAGACTGAGGTTTAAAAAGATTTGGGGAACATAATAAAAAATTAAAATGCAATCGAGATAAATGTGTAGTTACCTATAGAGGGGCCATATATTGCCACAAAGACTCCACCTTCAAAATAACAAGTGAGCTTGCTAATTGAGGTTGCTGCGACTAGATTCAGCCATGGATGCTCTCAGATGGAGGCAATTTTGAAGAATCATCTTCCTGTGGCATGAAAAGACAAATTGGGGTGAATAAAAGAGTAGATACAAGATGTGTGGAAAGCCAAACCATTTAGCGTGTTCCTTATTTTCCCATTATAAAATCAGCTTTTAAAAATCATATCATTTTATCATACACAAAGTGAAAAGAAGTTGCCTTGAAGGGGAGTTTACCTTCAGAGTCTTAGATATTTTCAGTTGCAGGTAAGCTCAGGATGCGGATGAATTTGAGAGTAGTCTGACCGGACACCTGAGTCCACTCAGTAGAATCCACTTCCCCGTGTCTTACCAGTAGGAGGGTTGGTAACCTGTGAACACGCAAGAGGATATCGTTTAGTCTAGTCATGATAATTAAAATAATTCCCCACGTAGCGCACACCCTGCTGCTTGCAGCCATTGATCCTTCAAGTCCTCAAATGACATATTAACTTTTCTGTCTTTCGGGTTATGTCTGTTTGTCTGGCTCGTGTGTGCACAGTTGTGTCTACGCATGCACGTTCATATGTGGAGGCATACATACATGTGTGTGAGTGCGAAGGCCAGACATGGAGTGGCTTCCTTATACACTCTCCATCTTATGCATTGAGGCAGGGTCTCTCGCTTGAACATAGAGTTTGCCGTTTTGACTAGTCTAAGCAGCCAGCTTGCTCAGAGGCAAGCTGAGCACCGCCTGGCCCTTACACGGATGCTGGGATCTGGATTCTGGTGCACACACAGCAAGCTCTTTGGCCACAGAGCCAGCTCCCCAGCCTGTAGTGTTGGGTTTTGGTTTGGGGGTGGGGATTGTTTGTTTTGGTCGGTTTGGGTGTTGTTGTTCATATAGAAGGGTGCTTTTGTGCTTTTGGTTTTCTTTTATTTTTTTTTTTTTTTGAGACAGCGTCTCATGATGTAGCCCAAGCTGGCCTCAAAGTTGTGATCTTTCTCCCTCAGCCTCCCAAGTGCTGGGACAACAGGTGCGTCACCCGATCTTCTGAAGAGAAGAAACTTGAATGACCTCTAACCAAACAGACCTCATCTTTCCATAAACAGATAGCAGCCTCACCCACCCCTCATCTACAATTAACCGAACATCTCTCAAAATTAAGAGATTAAATGAGGAAAAGAAAAGTCCTCCAGATAGAAAAAGAAATCCACTTCTGGAATTATATATACATATATTAAAAAAAAAATACATAACCAAGAAAATGTGGCCGGTAAGCTCTGCCATGGTAGATGACATCAGCAATAGCTGGAAGCCGAGTGCAGGGACTCAGAAGAGGAAGAACGCAGACACACGAGCATCCCAGATGGAGATGAGTCATCCCCCTTGGGAAGGGGCAGTTCCAGTCCAAGCTAGTCCTAGAACACGCTGTTCAGTGTGAGCATCCTGGCCAATCTTGAGGATATTTGGGTCAGAACCCTTAGAACTATGTAGTGTTGTCCTTCCCGGTTCACATCAGACCGGCCTCTGATAGGACTTTCTCTGGAACGCAGGGGACTGTGGGGGGGAGTCCCCTGAATCATCAGAGCCATAGCACACCGCACCATCCTAAGCCTGGGATCACAACACTCTCCCACAGAAAGACTATCCCAGGATAAGACTCTCTGACTCAGTTGTGCTACATCCAGGAGGGAAAACAGGAGAGAGAAGACAAGGTTCTTTCTTCTACTAAAGTCACAGTAAAATTGGACTGAATCTTATGAGTCAGAATTCATGCAATTTGCATTTGTGTGAGTGTATGTGTGTGAGAAGGTGTGTTTGTGTGAGAGTATGAGTTTGAGAGAGTGTGTGTGTGTGTATGTATGTGAGTGTGTGTGTGTGCATGCAAGTGTGTGTGTGTGTGTGTGTTTGTGTGTGTGTGTGTTTGTGTGTGTTTAAACTGACATTTGCAGAAATTCCTGTGAAACCAAAGCACAGAGAACAGGAGCAAGCCAGGGAGCTAAGGTCTCTTGGAAAAAGTGAAAAAAATATCACCCACCAAGATTTCACCATGCACTGTTAAGTTTAGATAAACTTAGTGGTGAGGCAAACCAAATAATTAATGGCTATGTAACCACCAGACAATCATCTACATGGCTCAAGACCCAAAAGTACAGACATCTGCCTAAAATCACGTTAGACAGCAGTCTCCATACCACTTCCAAACTCATACAGAATGGAAAGACATTCTTGGTCATTCTACCTAGGCCAATCACACATGGCTCAGTAGTTTCCTGGGCCTGTAAGAACAATGCTGAATTGTTGTTAAGATTTATATTCGTAGGAGCTCCACAAGAAGAGCAACAGAACCAAAAAATCTGGGCCCAGGGGTCTTTTCTGAGACTGATATTCCAACCAAGGACCATGCATGGAGATAACCTAGAACCCCTGCACAGATGTAGCCTATGGCAGCTCAGTCTCCAGGTGGGTTCCCTAGTAAGGGAAACATGGACTGCTTCTGATATGAACTCAGTGGCTGGCCCTTTGATCACCTCCCCCTGAGGGGCCAGCAGCCTTACCAGGCCACAGAGGAGGATAATGCAGCCAGTCCTGAGGAGACCTGATAGGCTAGGGTCAGAGGGAAGGGGAGGAGGACCTCCCCTCTCAGTGGACTTGAGGAGGGGCATGGGAGGAGATGAGGGAGGAAGAGTGGGATGGGGAGCAGGATGTGGGAGAGGGCTACAGTTGGGATGCAAAATGAATAAACTATAATTAATAAAAATAAATTAATATTAAAAATAAATTTTTAAAAAAGATTTAGGTTCATGTTAGGTTTGTTGTTGTTGTTATTTTAGGGTTTCCTTTTGTTAGAGACAGGGTCTGACCATATAACCATGACTGGCTTGGAGCCAGCTATACAGACCAGCTTGACTTGAACTCACAGAGATCAACCTTTAGACTTAAAGGAGTGCTCCATCTGGCCCAGATTTCACGCCAGTCTTGATGTTTAAAGGTTTTACTATCATAAATTGTATACTTTCATAGACAATGTGATCCACTTGACAATAAGTCAGAAATATTAAAATTTTAGCTTTTTGTTATTTTTTTGATAGAATGCTCAAAACTTCTTCCCATAATTATTAAATTTGGGGGACAATAAATGGTGATAAAACACCTTTATTGTGAGAAATACAGCCAACATTCTCTAGAGCCATAAGCCATTTGCATATGTCTTCCTGCCGACCTGGCAGAAATACCAAGACACAGACCAAAAGACACATAACTGGCCTCTTGAAGTGTCTTAAAGGCCCCCTTGCAGAGTGAAAATGGACTTAACCAGCTGTGTCTGCTGGTGCAAGATTTCGGTTACACACAAAAATAGCAAAGGCCCACCTAAAGCCCTCCCATGGGCCCAGTATTTACAGTGTCAGATGAAGGCTTAGCTGTTCCAGGCTGAGTACCGCATTTCAGATCTCTGTGAATGGAGTACCATGGCATTTTCAATGTGCAGTCTCAGCCTGAAGGTCAAGGAAGTCACCCCCCCCCCAACCAGTTCTGCCAGCCACCCATCGACACTTTGTGCTTGAGTGGTCCTGTTCATTTCCAGGCAGCAAGTCTTTTGGGTTTAGGGGGAGGCGGGGCTGGGGTGGTTTGTTTGGTTTTTGCATTGCCAGTCACTCATTCACCTGCACAGGTTTGTTTGACCACCGATTTTATCCTCGAAGCCTTTTATGCAGAAGTATAACACAAGTTTCTAAATTTTAATTTTATTCCACATATGCCGGGTTCCCCAGAGAGACTAACTGAAGATAAAATTGCTTCAATTACAGGCAGCCATAGAGGTCTTCAAATGCAGCTTGATATGAGCCATTCATGTACAACCCTGAGTAAGTTATCTTTGATTGTCATTCAGGCTGTTCATCATTGTGTGGTGCCTCCTTCCCAGCTCAGGGTAGGATGGTACTTCTGACCCTTCTGTTAAGCCAGTATGAGCTTGCAAATTGTTCTGGACAATAAATGTGAGCAGAAGGATCACTTCCTGAAGAAAACTTAGAATCAGAGAGTCTTCTCCATGTTTATTTTCTCACTTGCCAGTGTTTAGTGTGTGTGTGTGTGTGTTTGTGTGTGTGTGTTCAGTCAGCCACAGACCTGAATAAAGAGGACAGTGGTGTACCCAAGAGATACAAGCTAAGCGAAGAAGTAGGAGAAGAAGAGGAGGAAGAGGAAAAAGAGTAGGAGGGGGAGGAGGAAGGAGAAGGAAGAGAAGAAGAGGAGAAGATAGAAGAAGAAGAAAAGGAGGAAAAGGAAAAAGAGGAGGAGAAAGAGGAGGAGGAAGAAAAGTAGGAGGAGAAGGAAGGTGTTATTTCAAATTACTGAGCTTTGAGGATTGTTTGTTATGGCAACATAATGTCCCTCTACACTTAATTGAAATGTGTTTTTGTTTTTGTTTTTGTTTTTGTTTTTGTTTTCACAGAAAAGAAATGTTGGGGCATCATGGCAAATGCTACTCTAATCCAAAACAGAAGAAATTTGGACTCCGCTACTTGATGGTATACACATGATTTGTGCATTCATACAAACTGGCAGTCGGTCACTACAGCTGACTTTTCCTCATCCTGGCCACAGTAAAATTACTCAGAGCCATCAGATAATATGCAATTTTCAAAAACCTCATATAAAGACAAAGTTCTTTTTACTTTAACCCATTGTCAAAATCATTTGCAGGGTCACACGCCCCAGGCCAAGCCCGTTAATCAAATGGAGCTTCATTCTGAGGCACCAACCAAGTTAGCTGGCTGTTAAACTCCTATGTCATTAAGGAGGCCCAGGCTGGCCCAGCGGGAGATGATTGAAAGAAAAGTGAATCATCCAAACATAGACAGCATTAGAGACCCTAACCAAGGCAAAGGGTCGTGCTAAACCTTCTCACTTCCGAGAGTTTGAAGCCTGAGCCCAGCGTAGTAAGAAGAAATTCAAAGGCTCTACATCTGATTGATTTCCTCTATGTAAAAGCCATCCGGGATGTTTTTGGGTCTGGAATGCGTATTTGAGCATTATGCTCAAACAGAGACTCATAAACCTGATCGCACGTGGTATACCCCTACAATCTCTGCACAAAGTCTCCACGCACACACCCCTCGAAAGATCTGAAAGATCTCCTTCCGGACTTCCAAAAAGAATTGCTGGAGTTTCTCGTTTAAGTAAGGAATAAAACTGTCGGGTTTTCAGTTCGCTTTGAACTGGTGAGTCAGGGACGGGTGGATGATGTCATACGTTAGTTAGTTAAGCCTGCAATCTCTGATGTGGTTCTCTCAAGCTCCCTCAAGCTCTCAGCTCGGGCCTGTCCCCTGTTTCCGTGGCAGACAGTACTCCCCGGGTTCCTGCCTTTCTTTTTTTGGCTTCTGCCCAGCCACAAGGCAGCAGCCTGGCTAGCAGGGGATAGAGCAGGAAGTCTGACAGCTTAAGCCGGCTGCGGGACCCCTAGTGTTTTCCCACTCAGCGTCCTGGCCTGGTTCCCCAGAAGCACAAACACACGCACAGAGCCCCATTGTTGCCGCCTTCCCGGCCCACTGATCCTAATATGGAATGCAGCAGGAAACCCACGATTTCCTGACACTCGGCATAGCCGGAGGAAGCGAGGGGGGGGAAAACTCCGTTTAAAAAGCCCTGCTCTCCTCCATGTTAGCTTACCCAAATCCCACCGTGTGTCATCAGCCAGGCTGGGGATGGGGAGGGCAGGGTGAGACCCTCAGAGGCTGCTGACATTTCTAGACCGCCAGGAAGTCCCGGGAAGTCGGTGGGAATTGAAAGTTCCTTAACTACAGCCGTTGGGGGGGGGAAAGGAGGGCCCGACCCGTTCTCATCCCCCTCCAGCATGGTGAGCGGCGGGGCGGCTCGTGCGCATCCGGGCTGCGCTCGGGCGAGCCGGGCCAGGCACAGCCAGGCTGCCTGAGCTCCAGCCCGCGGCCGGTGCCCCCCCCCCTCGCTCCATGCGCTGCTGCAGAAGCCACCACGGCAGCCGCCGCCGACATGAGCTGCAGAGAGGGGGCTGACAGCAGCTGCGGCTGCGGTGGGCGCGACGACAACAGGATCCTCAAGTGCGTGGTGGTCGGGGACGGCGCGGTGGGCAAGACCTGCCTGCTGATGAGCTACGCCAACGACGCTTTCCCGGAGGAGTACGTGCCCACCGTGTTTGACCACTATGCAGGTAGGAGAAAAAGTGGGGCCCCGTCTCGCTGAGCGGCGTCGGGGGTAGGGGTACAGCTCCGAGGGGCCTGGCTCAGCCAGACAGTCAGAGGAGGATGTGGGCCTGGCAGGTACCAGGCAACTCAAGTCAAGAATGGTGCTGGGCTCCCGAGGAGAACCTGTGCCTCAGCTTACACAGCAACCCCTTCCCACCTTGAGGCAACTGTGTAATCCTGGGGAAATACCTCCAGACCCAGGGGCCAGAAGTTTTTCTAAACCTTTTTTGCCTAAACTTTCCTCAGCTTCTCAGGACGGTCATTTTTAAGTGTAATGTGACTGCAGAAATTTCCATTAAAAAAAAAAAATCACCGCTAGACACGTGAGAACTGTTCTGTTCTCTACAATTTTTCTGCTCCTTCATGCTAGGCACAAATAAGAATGCTAAGAAAGCCAGCCAGTGACAACCCCTATCCCCTCTCTTCTGGATTACTTGGGGCTTAAATTTCGTACTTTCACACTTCCCGGGGGAGGAGGGTAGTAGGTGAGGAGAGAAAGTGTCCCAAGCTTGTAACTATTGAGAGGTCAATGAAGTAAAAGATTGCAACGTTTTTAAAAGTTAAAAAAAAAAAAAAAATCAAATGCAAATAAAATCATTTTGAGTGGCCTGAAAAGGCAAATTTGAGTATAAACTATTTTAAATCACGGTCCTTCTGATACTGTAGTCACCAATTAACTCTTTGAAAGGGCTTTTAGTACCTGAGTGTTGGAAAGTTCGTGGAAGTTTTGGTCAGCATCGCATCTTGTCTCCCTCGTGGCTGTGACCCATGTGGGTCCCCTGGGTGAGCTGAGGAGTTGCTTTCAGCTCTCTGTGGCCTCAGTTTTATAACTTTTTTTTTTTTTAACACGGAGACTGTCAGTGAGATATCAGGAATCTGGGGTCTGGTGGAGGAAAAATCCTCTCTATTCACCTTGGTCTGGGATCACATCCCCCTAAAGGAAGTGCTCACAGGAAGAAGCCAGCCTGAGTCTCTGCCCTTTGAAACCCCCCCTCCACCCAAGCAGGAGTGTCTTCCCTGTCTTCCCTTCCTTTTAACTGCACATATTTGCAACAGTGGTAAACAGCAGACAAGGGAGAGTTCACGGCTGGGGAGAGGGTCCATTTCCTGGGAGGTTCTTTATAATTGTAGAAATTACCCGAAATTTTTAATATTAAATCCCTGGAGCTTTTCCGAAAATGCACTGAGTTTGACGAGGGAAGAACTTTTTAATAGGAACCCAACAAAAATAAAAACAGATTCATCTTGAGAGGGGAAAAAAAAAAAAACTGTTGTAAAATATAGGGTTTGTGCTTTGAGGAAGGGACTGCAGTTCTGGTCCTGAAAACATCAGAGCTGACTTCTCTGTCCTGTGTCTTCTTCGTGCTAGAAAGGAACGTGCTTAGGACTTTATTTCTGATCAAAGACAGAACTGAAGATCTACTAGAAGGAAAGGCTTCTAGTGCCTGGGAAATTATGTCCCCAGGAACCCATCCTTCGGCTGAGCCAATTACAGTCATGTTAGGAAGAAAGGCAAAACCATCTTTGGAAATAAAATTCGACTATGAAGGGGGGAAAAAAACCTTAGAGGTTAAACCTTCTGGGCTTTGCTGGTGTTGGGCTACTTTACATTTCAATTATATGCACACTGAGTGGTATGTGAGCACTGAAACATCTCGAAGAGGTTTTAATAGTTGAGTTTTCATGAAGTAAGCTGTGCTATTTTAGTTCCCCAGAAATCATGGCCCCTCTGCACAGAGCAGCCCTTTGCACACAGCAGGAGTTCCTGAGCATGGCCACTTCGGTTTATGCTATAGCTTTCATACGTGATCACCTTGTGTGCTATCCCTGTGGTTAAAGGGGCGGAGGCCCGAGCCGCACTCACACCAGAGACTCATGAAGTGCTGATTTCCCTCCCAAGACTCCACCCTGTTCGTACTTGCTTTGGCTGAGCCTCAGCCCGTGGGCGGCCATCAGGGAGCAGATAAACTCTAAAGCAACCAAACGCCCCCCCCTCCCTTCCACATCTGGATCCAGTTTTCAGTTCTCTGGGTCCTACTGACCCACTCTTGGTATGACAACAGGAAACAGACGCTGTGTCTTTCGAGAAGTGCAGTTGAAACCAGAGACAGCCTGTCCCTTCAAGGTGGTTGGTGAACGATGGTCCATCTCGGGAGAGAATGCATGCAGGAGTGGGGACATGGCACAGCAGTACCGCGTGACCTAGTTTTCATACCGTCTGTCATTTACTCTGTGGCCCTGAGAAAGTTATTAAACCTCTCTGCGCCCCCGTTCTGAAAGGCAAGAACAGGGACAATAAAGGTAATTGGATTGTTTTTAAAAGCAACATGGATTCCCACCTGTAGAGTTCTTCGTGCCCAGCGTGCAATGCTAGACGTGGGGTCAGGCATCACATCTCTACAACTGCACCCAGTGACGAAACTGAATTAAAATGCTGCTAAAAGATAAAGTGTGCGACGGGAGGGGGGTGATTCCAAGAGGATGCCGTAATAGATGGACAGGGCAGGACGCGATGTATGTCGTTCTTATAAAATAGTCACCGCGGAGCTGAGAGCTGACAGCCTGCTGCAGGCGTAATGGGATGGTAACCTACGAGGGAAAACACCAGTTTTAAATAAGTAATGGTGAGGGGAAAAAAAAGACCTGTCAAACAGAAGTTGAAGTTCATTGCTCCTAATGTACCCGTCCTTCCAAGCTACCAGAATCCACAAGGACCTAAGCTGCACGTAGCTTCCCTGAACTTTCTGAGGCCGGCTCCTTGATCTGGGTCCAGTTCACCTCCGTGACTGTGTTTCCATCTCCAGGCACAGTTAGCGCCATCCTGTCGTGGCTTATGAGTTTCCTAACCCCCCACCCTCTCTATGATACGAATCCTAAAAGGAAGGCCACCTCTTGCCACATCCAGCTGGCACCTCACTCTGGAGAAGCTCTGAAGGTTCATGACTCTCCTTAAAACACCAATCCTTAGCTCGGTTTCGGGAACACCTCCTCCCTTTACTGTTCCACACCCCGGCAATTCTCTCCCACCTCCTCTGCGCCTCCCCCATCTCCAGCGTGCTGAGTGGGAACACAGTTCAGCGGTCAGTTCCCTGGTTCACTTCTCTAGTTAGCCTCAGGACCCGGGTAATGGTATCTAGTTTCCCAGCTTAAGACAGCATTGATATACTACCAGTTTCTTATTTATATCTGCCCTAAAGCCTTGGAAGACTCATCTGTGCAAGTGCCTCATGTCCATTTACACAGCTAATAGGCATCTCCAGCTAAGGCTTTTTCAATTCTCCTGTCTGCTCTGCTACCTCCCATCGTTTCTACATGAGATCACTGTTGCTAAGCCAAAAAAATCTGCATCCAGGGGGGTCCTGCAGAGACTGATGAATCAACCAAGGAATGTACATGGAGAAGACCTAGACTCCCTGTTCAGGTATAGCCCATGGGCAGCTCAGTCTCCATGGAGGTTCCCTGGTAAGGGGAACAGGGGGTGTCTCTGGCATGAACTTGGTTGCCTGCTCTTTCATCACCTCCCCCTGGTTATGTGGCCTTACTCGGCCACAGAGAAAAAGGATCCAGAAAGTCCTGATGGGACCTGATAGAGTAGGGTCAGATAATAGGGGAGGAAGACCTCCCCTATCAGTGGACTAGGGGAGGGGCACAGAGAGAGAAGAGGGAGGGAGAGTGGGACAGGGAGGAGATGAAGAAGGAATCTACAACCGGAATACAAAGTGAATAAATTGTAATAAATAATACTAATTTTTAAAAATTTCAAAAAAGAAAAAAAAAATCACCCTTGGTTTCTTCAGTGACTGAGAACAAACACCAATGTTATTGTGACTCCTTTCTTCCTTTGACACCATCCTCCTCCCTCTCTATTCAAACCATCAGTTATTATTCCTTGCGTGGACAAATGAGCTCAGCATTCACAGTGCACCAAGAACCAAACCACCCTTTTGCCTTTTCTCCTCTCCACACCACCACAGTCTCTCATCCTCACTACCATAGTGTGGGTCCCAACTCCCTGCTTCTACCGCGGCCACCGAGATCTACACCCAGCTGGAAAGGAACCGCCCCCAGTCCCGGCTCCTCAGTCCCTTCCCTCCACACTCACACACTTCCTTTGCTATAGTATAGAAGAATGCCCCATGACTATGTCTATGTTTTCTCTCCTCTCATCTGCTAACACTGTTCTCAGTACTTCTGCTGTAGCCACAGTAGCCATCTCGCTGTTTCTCATGGAAGGCTCCTCAAACACTTGTCATTCGCTCTTACTCTGGCCCAACACCTCGACATTCCAATTTGGCATAGTGTAGGTTGGCCACATAATTTAATCCATATGTCTGTGCCCGTGTGCTCACAAAAACCCATGCTCACACGTGAACATGTGACAACACAGAGAGAAACTGACCTCTTATTCTGCTGGACCTTCCTTTGCCATATTTAACATTACATGACACCGTATGTTTGTTTGCTACCTTCAGCTTCCGAAAACAGAGCCTGGAACATAGCCTGGAACATATGTTCCAGAGCCTGGAACAGAGCCTGGAACATATCTCAGTAGATAACCATTGGGTGAACTGATTCTAGGCATTCACCACCTTGGTCTCTTCAGAATTCAAGTCATCTCTAGTCCATGAAAGCCTTGGTGAGTAGGACCAAAGGCATGGTTCTATGATATAAGCCTTGTCACACATGCACAAGCCTGGTTTTGATCCCAAGCACTGGAAAAAAAAATAAAACGTTGACAAACATATGAAGAAATTGCCAGTCCAAGATATATCTCTTTAAGAATGAACATGTGAAACTATTTGTTAGGCACAGTCTATCTTGTAATTTTTTTTTTTTTTTTTTTTACATTCTAGACCATCATCTCTTCTATGATATGGTAATAATTATCTTGACCTCAGTGGGCAGTGGGACATCTATCCAGTAGTGTCACGCTACAATGTGTAAAGGTCACGTGTTTCCTCCACTGCATTACACTCAAAAGCCAGGCTAAATTTAGTCTAGACCGCTCAGATGCTTGTGCTCCTTATAAAGAGAGCAGGTTCTGGAATAAGTGCCACTGTCCAAGTGACACTGAGGACAGCAGAATAAAGGTGGGAAGGGTGAGTGGTGTTTGTTACGGGGCTGCCTAGTGAGAAACCCCTGGGCCTTGCTTCGCAGGCCCATCCAAGAATGCCTGAACATGGCTGGCCAGCCTCTGGGCTGTCGAGTTTAACATACCACAAGACCGTATCTTCCCATTCTTCAGTTTTACAACCAACCTCTTACTGACAAAATATCTGTTATTTCACATGGCATATGGCCTCAGAGTAAGGCTTTGGCTGAGACTGGTTGGATTGTGAGCTGAGTTAGGCAGTGTGTGTGGTTTCTCAGGTGAGGTATCTGTTTGTGTAAAAGAAGCCACGTCCGGCTGGAGCATGACTCCTCTCACCTCCACTGAACCATTTGCATCATGCTCTCTGCTGAAATGTGTCCTGTCTAAAGGGTCTCTCTCCCAACACTCATCCCACCTACGGCTCTCTCCTCAAAAGTCAGTCCACTTAGGAAGCCACTTTATGCCAGTGTTTGCAAACCCAGGCCGCCTGTGCAGGAAATTAACACAATTCGTGGAAAAGAGGAAAATCCAGTTACTCTGTCAGCCATGGGAGAGACAAAAGGAAGTTGTTTTCACAGAGAACTGAAGTCTGGTTCTAACTTTTTCCACCAAATTGAATGGCAGTTGGCCCAAGGTAGACTCAGAGGCAGCCATAACAGCTGGAATACTGGATGGAAATGATGCCCAAATAATAAACTGAATGAAAACAAGTGTCAGGCCTACAAATAGGTTCTCCAGGAGCTCTCCATGGCAGAGTATTTATCACAAATAAGGCTCTAAGTCTGATCCAGACACTATAACAAATAAAAACTTGTAACATAGTTCTGCTCATATAGTAAAATCCATTCATTAGTATCTCTTTTGCTCTTTATTTAAAAAAAAAAAAAACACATTTAGAGGCACCCTAAAGAAAAAATAGGTTCATTTCTTGGAAACTACAAGAAAACAAACCTAAAGCAGCTTTCATAAGACTATGAAATAAATCACCAGGTACTTTTTTTTTTTTATAAGCAGCTGAATTTTATTTCACAAAGGAAAATCATCTTTTCACTTAAGCACAGCCCTTCTATCCCATAGTTAGTCCTTCTGGTGACCAACCCTCTTCTAAAGCTCTGTAGGGGCCCTGACAAGAGTCTGCTCAGCAGCATTAGCTCAGTAAAGTAGGAAGAGGTCACTACAGATAACAAAACATGTTCCTGCCACCCCAGTGGTTTCAGAAATCTCTACATCAACAAGCCAGGAAGAAAAAAAATCAAATATCTCTTCAATTTCATGCCAAATTACTTACTGGTTCCTCTGTTAAGTCATGGGCACATGGGCCCTCTCACCAGTTATCTGCTGCCAGGAAGTGCCACGTAGGATAAGGACCAGATGAAACCACTAACAGAAACCTCAGGCGGCACAGGTAAAGCCAGTGAGTCATTCGACAGAAGTGTTCTGACTTCTCAAGGAGAAAGCAAGGCTCTGCACAGGCAGTGCAAACCAGGCTGGGCTTGGTCCCTCCTTTCAGGGGGCCTTATAGCCCAGCTAGGAAGGCTAGTACAAACAAGTCACTACTTTCTGTTTCCTGGGTCATCAGCAGACCATCAAGGGCTGGTCAGGCACTCTGAGGGCAGTAAAAATAAAAGCCATGGCAGGCTTTGTGAAGGAGCACCAGGAAGGAGATTGGCCATCAGGGTTGCTGGGGGAGGAGGGGTGGTCTTTTTATGTATTTGGTTTTGTGTTTTGGGTGAGAAGTGGGAGGCACAGACAGATCACACACACTTGTATATCTAAATCGCCAGGCTCTTAGCCTCAAATGACGGTTCACGTGGTAATTGTGACAGAAAAGACAGCAATGGGACAGTTGGATGAATTGCTCACTTGGTCCTTCCTAACACATTGATATCCAAGGGAATGGTATCCCTTCCCTATAGCCCATTGTCAAGCAGTGTGACATGTGTACCATTCTTTCTTCTGGACGCTAGCCTACCCCACCTAAGGTTCAGGAACAGAGATCACAGAACGCATGTCTTCCCACAGTCCCCACCGAGGCAGGAGAGCAGCTCTCTCAGAGCTGTGTGAAGTAGCAATTGTACTCAGAGCACCAAAATGGCCTGCAGAGACAGCTAACTGTGGACCGTTTTTCTTAAGAGCAAGCAAGGAAAAAAAAAAAAAATAGCAAATGAAGGAGAAAGAAAAACTTAAATTTGTGACCAGTATAACATTAGAAACACCTGCTCCAGTGTTGGAACCTGTCAGTCATGAAGGTCCTACACACCGGCATCGGCCACAATACACCAAGGTCAGCAGCCAAGTCAGGCTCAGGTGGACAGGCTTCCTGCGAGCAGGCTTCCGGTTCTACACAACTGGGCTCCCCTTACAGTGCAGGTCAGGAAAGGTTCCCCAGATCTCATCACATAACTGGCCTCTGAAGCCGGGCTTCAGGTAGTCAACCCAAAGGGGTAGCTTCTGCAATATCCTTCATTCGCCTCTCCTCCATCTTGAGGGGTCACAGCAAACAGCTCCCAGGTGGCTCCAGCCATCGGATGCTGTCCCTGACTTACGATGGCCTTCTTCCACAAAGGCACAATAAAGGTAGGAAGCAGGAGGATGGAAACAAAGTCGCAGAGAATCTGGCTTGTGGTCAGCCTTGAGAACAAGCTCCAGATTGTGAAGATCTGAATCTCTCTGCAAAGAGGAGAAGTCTCATCTGGCCTACGGATTTACTCTCCCACGTACACTTCCATGACACCTTTTAGAGTAGCTAGCAGAGATCAAACACTTTTCTAAGAATAATGCGGTCAGGATAGATCCCACCATGAATTCAACAGGGTCCAGCTCCCAAGTGGCAGAGTATCCCAGCACTGCCCAGAACACTCTGAAGTCCACCAAATTATTGTCTGCACCCAGATTGGACAGAAGAGGAGGATGTGGTTTATGTGTGGTCAATTAGAACTTGTCCCGATTCGCAGAGTGCAGCTATGGTATTCACGCGTAGTCACGCTGGCAATTTTATTTATGCCCCTCTGGGCAGAGTGGTAGCATTCATAATAAAACTGAAATGACGCTGGTATGTGTGACCACAATGGTAAGAGCCACATTTTAATATCATCAGTGCTATGATTCAGGCATAGTCAAAGTCTCTTCATACATTAATTCACGCTGCTTCACAGCCGGGCCATGAGATGCGATAGTTTTCTCAGTTTTGCTGACAATGAAAATTAAGCATTTTTTCCTAAGGTGAAATTGCCTTAGTAAGGGGACACTCATGGAATAGTAGGCAGTGTTAGTCAACGGACAGGTTTGTGACATTAACCAGAAGCCACCGTTAGTTAGGGTGTGCCATGCTAAGCTGCAATAACAAATAGACACAGATGTTAACACAGGGCAGGGTGTCCCTTGACACCGTTATGTTCCTGGCCCAGTATTCAGGTCAGTAGAGATGCTTTCTTCTATGCATTCCTTAAGGACTCAAGAGGCTTCCGTTCTGGAACCTTGGCATCCCCTAGGATCCTATAACTGTTGACATCAACCAGCTGAATGTGAAAGAGCATGGAGCAGCTTGAATGGAAATGTTTAGAGGCACATCCTGGAAGTGACAGACATCATTTCCTGTCATTCTCCATAGACGATAATAGAGTCACATGCCACCCTTCAGTCCAAGGGAGGCTTAGAAAAAGCCCACCTCTGTGCCTAGAACAAAGAAGAACATATTTTGGTAGAAGCGAGCAATCCCTTTCTGCTTCTCTCCAGCCACCAAATATTTTTACACGCTCTTCCTGATAGGTAAAACAAACTTAACCTTTTCCCCAGAAGGCCTGCTCTGTGCCACACCTGCATGCCAGGGCCCAGCATCAAGAGGTAATGCGTAGCCCTCTCAATACAACTTAAACGTGATTTTTCATGACCCAGTAGTAGCCAGTTCCCTAACCTATATGCACAGCCATCTCTGCTATCGTGGTGGAACAGAAATAGGGTGTCCAAGTTATCTAAACCCCTTTTAGAGGAGGAGGGAGGGAGTAACAGAGTAATGGAAAGCACAAGGAAGTCCTCTGCAGCAGCTTTGAGGACGTTCTTGGGATGACCCACATACTGTTGGCTAAAGAGAAGCTTTGAAAATCGTTCTTAACTTCCCTGGCTTCCAGAAGGCTCTTCTTCCTGCCCCATCATCCCTCATGGCCCATTGTCCCTCATGGCCCATCTTTAAACTGAGCTTTGTGAGATATGATTTTTCCTGGGGCGTTGAACATATGTCTCGACTGATTTCTTGAACTGTGTAATCTGGAATGCTCGGTGCTGTTATCTTCTAAGCGTGAACGTGTTAAGTGGCTTCTGGTAAGTTCCTGAGCCGGTCATCATGTGAGGACCAAAGTATGTCCTCCTTTAGACATCCTCACTAAGTGTGTTGTATTCATATGCTTCTTTTACTCTCAGATCAGCAGTAGCTTTCGGGGCCATGGGATGTGTGACACTCAGATCCTATCTACGGTTCAGAGAAAATTCTGATTTAGTAAAATTTCCACCAACACCTAGTGCTCAGATCTTTTTTTTTTTTTTTTTAATACCTATTCATTGATTGAGGTTCACACAGCAGAGTGTTCATGTGGAAGTCAGAAGACAACTTTTGGTAGTGAGCTCTCTCCGTCCACCAGGTTCTGTGTGTGTGTGTGTGTGTGTGTGTGTGTGTGCACAAGCACACATATATGTGTAGAGATGCACATCTGTTTGCACATGTATGTGTATGTGAAGGTCAAAGGGCAAACAACTCTATCATTCCTCAGGCATCAACCACCATGTTTATTGAGACAGTTTCTCTGGGCTCACTGGTTAGGCTGGCCCGGACAGCCATCAAGCTCACAAGTCCCTCCTGTCTCTTCCTCCTCGGCACTGGGTTCCAAGAGCACGATGTGACACCTATCTCTTCAGGTGGGCGCTGAAGACAGAACTCGGGTCCCGTGCTTGCTCAGCGAGCATTTGCCATCTGGCTGTCTGGCTATCTCCCCAATCGGCCAGCTTTCCTCTTCTTAAAATGTCTTGCTCTGTAAAGTAAAGATTAATATACATGTGTATTCTGTCATGTTCCATTCTTTTCTAGGGGCTCGGTAGGTGCTCCCCGGTTCCTACCTGGTTTTCCATACAACATAGGTCTTCAACTACTCAACCTGCTTTGTTTTCTAACATCTGCAAGCCAACAACATGTATTTTTGTAATGCTGACATGACACTATTAGGTTAACCAGGACATTGCATCAAAAAAATCTAAATGTATGATGATGGGTCAAACTATTAGAATCCTTTTTTCCTGATCATATAGGGCCCTGGTTGAGATTACCTGGTCCACAATGTCATTCAGGGGTTTAGTTATCCCATCTTTGACTTTGCTAACACCTTAGCTCCGTGGTGCCCTGTGTCTATACTGTGGAAGATAAAAGACTGAAACACTGAGGGTAGACAAATAGACTTCGATTGATAAGTGATAATCTTGTCACAGTCGTTAAGCTAAAATTGCTCAGGTCAAATACAGTAGCCATGTGTAAACAGTACCAATTTCCCTAAGCAGTGAATTTAAGTAGTTGGATATTCAGCTGCAGATAACATCTAAACTGAGGTTCTTATCATAAGCCGGGGAGGGGGTGGCTGTTGTTAAAAATGCAGGTTCCTGGCTTTGGAGATACTTGGTATGGCAAAGTGCTTGCCAAGCAAGCCTGAGGGCCTACCTCTGGAATCCCAGAACCCATATAAAGCTAGACACAATCGTCATCTGTATTCCAAGTGCTCCTGTGGTGAGATAGGAGGTGGAAACAGAAGAACCACAGGAACCTAAGGGCCAGCTAGCCCACAAAGGCAGCAATAAACCAGAGACTCTGCCTCTCCCTGTGAATTCAGGGCCAGCCTGATCTACAAAGCAAGTTACAGGACAGCCAGAGCGCTTATACAGAGAAACCTGTCTTGAAAAAGAGAGAGAGAAAGAGAGAGACCCTGCCTCAAAACAAGATGGAACGTGAGAACAGATACCCAAGGTTGTCCTCAGACCCCTACACTTACCTCCACACACCACCAGCACACACACACACACACACACACACACACACACACACACACACGAGTCTCCTAAAAATTAAAATATGGGTCCAAGCCAAGGCTGCTAAACTGAGAGATGGAACTGTGAACACGAATTTCTGTAAGCATGCCAGGCATGAGGCAATACCTGTGAAACCCCTAAGTTGCACTTCAAAGCCGTTTGAATATTGCAAACTCACAGAGTTGAACTCTACGTTCAACTAATGTCTTTTATGTGTATGTTTGTGCGTGTATATATCTTCCTCAGTCACTGCCTACCTTATTTTTTAGACACGGTATCGCACAGAAACTGAAGCTCATCAGTTGGGCTCTAGGGATCTGCCCATCTCTGACCCACCCCAGCCTAGCGTTACAGGCATGTTCCACCACACCTGCTCTTTATGTGGGTTCTGGGGATCCGAACTCAGGTCCTCAGGCACTCAGTGCACAGCAGGCACTTGATTAGCAGCCATCTCCCTGGTCCCTCAAGCATATGCAGCTCATCAAGTTCAGCAAACCTCTCTTCATACTAACAAAGATGCCTATAAATCAAGGCAGAAGAAGCGATTTTCCGGTCAACCGTGAACCGATAAAGCAATTTGCAAACAGATACACATATAATTCCCCAGCTTGGGAGTTTTCTGTCAGATTGCGTGAAATATAAGTTGCCGTTAGCTGGAAAACTCCTAAATTGCGATCTGGAAAAAGAGAATGATATCCAAGCCTGAGACAGACAGAGAGAGAGAGAGAGAGAGAGAGAGAGATCTGGAAAAACACAGGATCTCACAAAAGTACTGGGAGAGGCCTTTCGAACAGAGGCAGAGGAGGAAGGCTTTGAGGCTGGGAGGACAGACTGGTAGGAGTCAGAATGGGGCCAGCTTGGGCATACCATGTGCCAGCTGCTGGGAAATCTGGCACTTGGGCATGATCTACAAGGCTGCCCAAACAACCATGGATTCTTTTCCCTGAGGCTGGGAGGACTCTGGGGCCTCGGGGGAGCACCAAGGAGAGTTGGGAGACACTCTTTTCCTCCTGTGGGAAGAAGGAAGGGAAAGTGCCTGGGTCCTGGGGTGATTCGGGTGCAGCTCTGTCTGGGAAGGGATTATGGTTGTTCCCTATGGGCGCAGCCCTGTGATTGTGAAACGAACAGTAACCATCTGTTTCCCCGCTGCTGCAAACCCTGTTGTTTTGCTTCATGCTTTGACCTAACATCTGGGGAGGAGGTGGAAAACCTCCTCTGGAACTCTTTCTCTGAGTCCAAAAGTCCTCCAAACAAGCTAGAATCTGCATGAAAGCGAGAGCGTGTAAATTGTGGGAGGGGCAGGAGCTCTCTTTACTGGAACTCCCTGTCCTTAGCAGGACGGCCCAGTTGACAAGCGATCCGGCTGAGGCAACCAAGCCTTCCTCTGCAGTCTCTCAGGCTCCCCTAATACAAGTTGAGGGCTTTCTCAGTCCTCAGTGTGTGATCTTGTGGCTGGAGAACACTGTCCTGGCCCAAGCAAAGGACTCCATGAATAATACAGAAAGTCACGGTAGTTCACTAATCCACTAACATGAACAATATGGCGGAGCAGAGCATTTCCCGTGCATTGAGCCCTGTGTTGCCCTTGCTGTCTTGTCTGAGTCTTAGGTAGTAGGGGTCCTTAGTTTGTGGGCAAGAAAACGGAAGCTCAAGGAGAAATCTTTTGTCCCACCTCATGTAGACAGGAAGTAGCAGAATTGACAGTCAGATCTCTCCTATATTTACCACCTCAACAGTTAGGCTCATGGTGGGCCTAACATTATGGATCTCACAACAAGGCCACACCACCTGGATTAGGCTTTGTTAACCTACTTGCTTACTCCTGGGCTTTTCTATTATTTATTCCTTTAAACTTGTCACTGTCCTTTCCTTGTAGAAGATCCACCTGCAGAAGGCTAGGTTCTTTTGTAAGACCTGGGGTCTCACAGCTCAGGAGTTCAAGATCACACCCTTCCCAGAAACTCCCCCAGACCACGACTAGTTGCAAAAGCAAGAGGTTTATTAACCATTGCACAATGGGGTCACCCCTGCCAGTCAGCAAAGAGTGGCACCCGGAGACAAAGGCCTTTAGGTTTTTAAAAGAAAAATTGCAGGAAATTTGAAGTTGCAGTTTTGGCAATTTAGGATTGGATGAGGAAGCTATAAAGTAAGATAATTGGTTAGACTTAGGTGCTCAAGCTTGGCCAGTCCTGCCAAGTGTGGATGCAGCTGCAATTGAAGGTGGGGGTGGTTAGCTCATCCTTGAAGTTTAGGAGCTGCGGACTTTTGCCTGGAGGTCAAAAGCTACTCAGAAGAAGTCTGGGTTCGTTGCTAAGAAACAGTATCTTTTGAAGGCAAGGGTCTGGTCGTTCTTTTTGCTGAGTGAAGGTCATTGCTTGCTTGCTTTTTTTTTTTCTATCTGTCCTCACAGATTTCTCCATTCTCTGGAAAGGTACTAAGAGGCTTTAGCTTAACCTGAACCTAAAACTCAAAACTATAGGCTTTAGAAGACATACAGGTTACAAAGTTAGTCTAACCCTTTCACTTTCTGCTCTGTGGGTTCTTATGTTCCCAGAGCCTGGGAATGAACCTTCAGCAACTACCCAGACATGCATCTTGAGTAACTGAGTGAGAAACAGCCATGACTCCAGCCGTGGTACCCTGTGTGGACAATCACTCCCCACCCTGAGAGGACATACCCTAAGAATCATGAATACAAAAATAAATGGCCTTGTTTAAAACTTAAAAAAAAAAAAAAAAGTTGTTTTATTTATTTATTTTGGAGGGGGGATGGTCAGATTTCTGGTCAGATTTCAAACTTGTGAGTTCTGAGTGCTTTAACTAGGCATAAAGTGGTTTTCCTAACTGTATTAAGGCTTTCTTTATCTTGTCCCAGAGGCAATGTCCCAGAGGCAAAAAAATAAATAAAAAAAAATTTTTAAAAGGCAATTTGGTTTGTTAAAGAATGTGGTGCATAATGTTACTTTCAAATCATGGGGTAATTAAGAGGAAAAAATAACAAGCAAGCCATCTCCTTTAGCGTGCGGTAAGGATAAGCCTCCTAAGAATTATGAGCGTCACGTGGAAGATGCAGTTTGCTGAGAGTACAGCGGTTTTCAGCCAGTGTGCTCGCTAGACATGCGATGGATACATCCATCTGCACTAATTGTAGGGCTATTCGCCCTGGTCAAAGCACAAGCTCTGAGGAGAAAAAGAGGCCCTGCTCTCTCCTCAGGTCTCCCTCCCCCTGCTTGCACTGGATTAGCTCACACCAGAGCCCTAAATGCTCAAGTAAAATGAATTCCATGTGGCATCTGCAATAGTTCGAGATGGTGAATAAGAGCCCTAAAATTTTTCAAGAGTTAACATGTATGACCTTTCCAGAGAGACTGCGAGTGGGTGCTAGCTTGTCGGGTGTCCACTCAGGGCTTCTCTTCAGGAGCTTTGCTCCATTATCCCGCTGTCTGTCCCTTCATAACATTCACACTAAGCTCTTTTTTTTTTCATAAGCCAGATCTTTCAGGCTGTAGATCAGTTATTTCCTCTTCCTTCAGGTCAGTGATGACTGAGAAAAATCTCATTATCGCCCTCAGAATAATAGCTCTTCATGTACTTGAAGACCAAGACAATTTCACCCTTGCCACCATGAGACTCTTTGGCCAGTGTCTTCCAGTCCCTTTCATATCTGACCTATTCTTTCTCGCTTTGTTTGATGAGAAGTAGCCCACAAATTTACTTCAGGTCAATCACAACCATGGGCACTTCAGACACACAGACAGCACAGAATAGTTTTGCAGTGTTTTTGGCAGGAATGAGTATTTTTGTCCACATGGTTAGAAGCAGACCTAAAAGGATAGATAAGCCTGGACCAGATGACCATCATCATCGTATGTGTGCAGGTGTTGTGCCTGAATATGTCTATGTACTTTTGCACACCCAGTGCACACGGAGGCCAAAGAGAGGTCAGATCCCCTGGAACTGGAGTTGCGGACAGTTGTGGTGCTGGTAATCAAACCTGGGTCCTCTGGAAGTGCAGTGCTTGTGACTGCCGAGCCTTCTCTCTACGACCCCTAAATAATCTTTTAGATCACACCTGCCGTTTGCTTCCATCCTTGCCAGAGAGCTGAAGTTATCAATGAGAAGAGAGGGCACTGTTTCTTTCCCAACATTCTAACAAACACCCCATGCAATTATTCCCAGATTTATCTAGGCAACAAGGTCATGCTGTAAGACCTGGGGTCTCACAGCTCAGGAGTTCAAGATCACACCCTTCCCAGAAACTCCCCCAGACCACGACTAGTTGCAAAAGCAAGAGGTTTATTAACCATTGCACAATGGGGTCACCCCTACCGGTCAGCAAAGAGTGGCACCTGGAGACAAAGGCCTTTAGGTTTTTAAAAGAAAAATTGCGGGAAATTTGAAGTTGCAGTTTTGGCAATTTAGGATTGGATGAGGAAGCTATAAAGTAAGATAATTGGTTAGACTTAGGTGCTCAAGCTTGGCCAGTCCTGCCAAGTGTGGATGCAGCTGCAATTTAAGGTGGGGGTGGTTAGCTCATCCTTGAAGTTTAGGGGCTACAGACTTTTGGCTGGAGGTCAAAAGCTACTCAGAAGAAGTCTAGGTTCGTTGCTAAGAAACGCTATCTCAAAGACAAGGGTCTGGTCGTTCTTTTTGCTGAGTGAAGGTCATTGCTTGCTTGCTTTTTTTTTTCTATCTGTCCTCACAGAGAGGGTCACATTTCTCCATTCTCTGGAAAAGTACTAAGAGGCTTTAGCTTAACCTGAACCTAAAGCTCAAAACTATAGGCTTTAGAAGACATACAGGTTACAAAGTTAGCCTAACCCTTTCAGTGCAAAGGCTTGCAAAAGACAAGACTTATTTGGATCTTAAAGTGGCTGTGACTGTCAGTCCCACTTCGCAGTTCAAACAGCTGCACACGGCATGCAGAAGGGAATACGTGATCACCGTGGACTAGGCAGGTGATTGCTCTAGTCACCATGAATCTCTTGTATCTGATCACTCTTGTTCTAACAGATACTCTAGACTCAGTATATAGTATATATATAGATGGCGGCGGCTATAATCTTGATGATCAGTTTGACACGATCCAAAATCACTTAGGAGGCAAGTCTCTGAACATGATGTCTGGGGGATTAATTGAGGTAGGAAGGCCCGCATTAACTACCATTGCACTACGCCAGGGGTCAGGTTCTTGAAATGAAGGAAAGGGGAGGGACCAGCATTTGTCAGTCCTGCTTCCTGAGTGTGCACACGATGTGACCGACTGCTCCAAGCTCCCACCCCGACTGTGACCTCCCTACCATGATGATCTGCACCCTCAAACTGTGAGCTAAAGTAAACCCTTTATCCCTTAAGTTGTTTCTGTCAGAGCATTTTAGCAATGCAACAGAAAGCGTAACAAGACATATCTAAACACGTAATATTGGCAGATCTCAAACCAGCCGCATGTTGCATATATTTCACGCCTAAATCAACACCTAAAAATCTTTCTAAGGCAGGTACACATTAGACAAACATCCTGCTCAACAATTTTAACATTGACTCCAAATGGGATCTCAAAATACGCTCTGGACCCAGGTGTGCTGTGTGACAAGACTTTTCCTGGGGAGATACAGTATCTACTCACCACCCCAGATAGGGTTTTCCACAACATACCAAAGTACAGATACCACTAAAGTTCAACTTGGTAAACCAACAAGCTTTATTGGGGTAAAGCAGAAATGAATCAAAGCTGCATCTCCAAAGCCCACCCCAGCCCTGGACACGGTAAACAAAAGCTGGGAGCCTGAAGCACACTGCATAACCCTGCCGGCTGCTTAACACACTGGAGAGTGTCCTTCAAAGTGACTCTAAATCTCTCCTGGGAAACTTGCCTAGTTTCTGTTTCTTCCAGGCAGGGGTCTGGACTCAATCTTCTTAGAAATTTGGCTCGTCTGAGAATGATTCTCAGCAGTCTTTATTGCTTACTTTGGAGTGGTTCGGCTATTGAATCTAGTCAGTTTCAGGGACTTCCTGGCGCTATTTTGAGTTGTTTGCCTCTCTGTTTAAAAGGCTTCTCTGGAGGATGGGATGTTTCAGTCTGGAAGGAAACTGTTATGCAATACTCCACCCCATCCTCTGGCCCTTTAGCCTTTCCAATCCCTCTTGTGCAATGATCCCTGAGCTTTGGAGGGGGAGACTATAGATGTCTACCTATGGCTAAGAATCAGGCCACTATGCCAACGCATCACTGTGCCTAAGCAGTCACTTATTCTCCAGAGCATCACCTTGGCTATGAGTTGAGGCTGACAACAATGGTGATCTATAGGCACAAGCACACACTTAGAAGGCAGCTTGAATAGACACATCACATGTATCTAGCCATACCTTAGGACTTGTTTCCCCATTTAGATAATAAATGTAATAAATATATTATAAGCATATGTTTTTGTTTTTGTTTTTAATACCAGGAGTGGGGATATGGAACTGCTTCACATCAACTATGATTTGCCTTGAGCTCTGGCAAGGGCATGATTTTTGCCAGCTGCAATTGTGTGATATTTGAAATTCTGGGGACTTTACAGAGGATGTATAAACGATAGGGCCCCCAAGAGGCGGGGTGGGTGGATGGCTGGTTGTTGGTTGTTGCTGGTCGTTGTTTGTTGTGATTTGTTAAATAGTCATGTGCAAGGAAGAAACAAGAAGATTGTAGATATCCAGACAGGGAAGATAAAACTTGCCCCACAGAGCTAGATGCCCCTAATCAGGAGGAAGTGGTCTAATGATAACATCACCGACCTCTGACTTTATTCAGAGATCTCTTTCCTTTCCTCTTTATCCTTTTCTCTCTCATGCCTAGTGTTAGGGAGTTGAAAGGGAAGAAGAAAAGTGGTGGAGAAGGGTGGAAGAAAGAACCCATCAAGTAGCAAATGCTGGTTACACCCTGTGGCGCTATGAAAGCCAAGCAGCAGAGTGGGGGTTTCCAGTTCAATACCAGCATGTCCTGCAGTCACAGCTTGCACATGTGGTGCCTTCCGCAATAGGATCTTACCCTCTAGTTTTGTCATATAACCGACATCAGTAACATTAACCTTTGTGGTTCGTGGTGTCTCTAGGGCTTCCCTGGCCAAAAACTCACAGGGAGGTAGCCCACCCCTAGCACTGGAGTTTTTATTCAATAACCTTAAGGCTTCTAGGAGTGTCCTTTTCCAACCATGTAGGATACCTTTTGGATTTTTGTTTGTTTGTTTGTTTCCTTTCAGTTAACTCAGCCCTAGTAGGCTTATAAGGTAGATGGAAGTAGCATTGCATGTGGTTTTGCAAATCTGCAAAACACTCAGAGGTTAGCATTACATTATCTCTGTAACAAAGCCTTTTCCGGAAGATGGGCAGGACAAGGTAGCATCCCAAACCACCATCCCATAGCTAACAGTGGGGTTACAAAAATTACCTTGATGAAGCTCTCTGAAACTCTGTTGCAATTTGTTCTGAGCAAGTGTCAGGTGAGCTCAGAAGTTCACAACTAAGGAGATATTAAAGCCAAACATTAGTCAGGTCTGATACAGCAGGGAAAGGTTCCATTCCCTTGTATCAATTGCTTCCTCCTCAGATCAAGGTTAGGTACAAAGCACGGAATGGGAGATGTTAACTTAATTAGTTCCCTGTAATCCTCCGGCATTCTTTCTACGCCATTACCTTTCCATATCCTGGAGCTCTTCCATGGTGACGCTCTACATTTCTCTTCATCTGATAAATTCACTGCACCTGACTTAATCTGTTCAGACCTACTCAGGGCCAAGAGGGACATGGTCCTGTTCTCCCCTGATGTATCTGCTCCTTGGGTCAATGTGGCCCTGGTTTGGCACTGTGCCTCTGTAGCTGTTGTCTCTCCATCCACATACTAGCTGTGAAGAAGTTCCAGGCTGGGCAAGCCCTCTCCAACTCTAGCATAACCTTTCCTGGAGAGAAATGTACCCTCCTTAGTCTCAGTGATAGATAAATAGTCATTTGTGGGTGTCCCAGATTTTTAATATATATCATATATATATGTGTGTTAATATATATCATATATATTTTTTAATATATATCATATATATGTTTATATATATGTATATATATATATATATGTGTGTGTGTATGTGTGTGTGTGTGTGTGTGTGTGTGTATATATACATATATGTAAAACCTGGGACACCCACACATGGCCATGAGTCATTTTGAACCCTGCTATATCATCAGTAATACCCACAGTAAAAGGAATTCATTAGTATTGGGCCCGTTCCCAGATGTGAGTCCTTGAGTGATTTCCAAAACGCAAAAGGATGTTCAAGTGTTAACTCTTAAAATAATAGGGAAGGCCCAGGAGGAGACTGGAGCACAGATCTATCGATGCACAGCTCTTGGTGCAGCTGTACGATTGGAGGAAACATGTTTTATTTGCTTTCCATATCACAAGGAGATGACAAACTCACCAGAGTTTTTCTTTAGGGGGTCATCACTGCCTCAGTTTCCCCAACTTTTACCATCCCGTGAACACATTAGAAACCTGTTTCTTGGGAAATAAGGAAGAGAATTCTGCTGATACTTAGCTCCAAATGGAAAGCCCAGATCTGGATACTCCCAAAAAGCCCTGCAATAACTCGGGGCTGAACGGAGTGTGAAATAAAGCAGTTGAGAAGGATCTGCCCATCGAGTGACCCCATTTTTCCCTGAAAAGAGCTGACCAAACAACCACAAAGATGTTGCCATTTTTCTTCTTCTTTGCTGATTTTCAACTTTCGAATAAAGTATCTCACCCAAAGGATTTAATTTATGTTTTTCTCCTCATGGTTTGCTCCGGTTTTGAGACTGGCTCTTCTTCCGTGGCTGTGACCAGCAATCCTCACGCCTGGATCTCCAGAGTGCTAGAATTACAGTTACAAACATGCAGTGACATACCTGGGTTGGTCTTGAACTCTTGAAGCTATGGAGTACTAGAATTCAGACTGTAGGTATACATTATCACCCTTTGTTTCCCCATGGTTCCTGAAACCAGTAATCTTCTAACCATGGAAAACTGTATTTGTTCTCCTTGAGTCTTTTAGTTTGTTCTTAGTAGTGTGTGTGCCTGTGTGTGTGCGGTTTTTCAAGACACGGCTTCTCTGTGTATCAGAGCTATTCTGGAGCTCACTTTGTTGACCAGGCTAGCCTTAAACAAACAGGGATCCACCTGCCTCTGCGTCCCAAGTGCTGGAATTAAAAGTCCGCACCACCATACCCAACCTTATCCTATTTTAAAAGGGAGCTCTTCCACTCCTTCCTTGAAAGTTCTGGAATGTTCTGGTTTGTGCATGAAGACTTTTCCTCCCCCTCTGATGGGCCTCTTCCTGGTGAGTTCATACAAAGGAGATTTTTCTCTGCCAAGGAAAAGATAGAGAGTGATATTTGCGGTATAGCCACTTGACAGCAGCTCTTGATAAGCCAGATTTCATGCTAATACTATTTAAATTTTATCCCTTGTCAAGAAAAAGGGGACTCAAGATATATTTTACTGGCATTTATGAGGATGACAGAAATTCTGCTATGGAAATTACACCATCGTGTGAGGGCAATGAGGAGAAATGGATTTCTTCTTCAGGGAATTAATCTGTGGTTCAGGAGAAGCAGCATAACTCTGTCCTGGAGCAATGTCTATCAAATGTATGGAAGGAGAAAATTAAGTAAAAATGTTCTTTGTGGTTGTTCAAGAACACTTTTTTCCCACCTCACACCCATGCCACATTTCCCACTAAATCCTTTAGGTGGCGCTCAAACCAGGAGGCTCACTCAAGGCCTGCTGGGCTACACAGGAAGAGCCAGTCTCACAAAACAACAAAACCACTTAGGAGCCTCACCTCTGTGCATACAGCCTCCCTCTCTCGCTCTCCAAAGTTCTGCTCTTGTCTTGTTTTAATATCCCGTCTAAGAAACGACAAGATTCTGTATATCCTCCGAAGAAGGACATGAAGTCCTTGGAACCTCCCTTCCCAAGAGAAGTACTTCAGAGAGCAGGATCTTCCTGGAGGCCCTGGGCTGTTAGTGGGAACTGAGGGCGTTAGAGCCAAGCATTTCCACAAAACATCCAAGGGTTCTCTGAAACGTAAGGGAAACCATTCCAACTTGACTTCCAAATTCCTTCCGTTTATGTGTGATGTGTTTAGAGATTGTCCTGCTCTTCTATAATCTCAAACGATCTGCAAAGATATCCTGGGTAGGGGAGTCACATTTAGTAAACTGATTATTGCCAGTCTCTGCCCCCCCCCAAAAAAATCCAATATTCCCTCTCTTTTCTTTATAAAAAGATGACTACCTGCAAAGTCTTATAGGAAAGTTTTGAAATATTTATAACTTAAAACTATCTCATAGCTCATTTGTGCTCAAATGGCTGTTCTAACCCTGACCTTTAGGACACCAAAGCAAACGCAATTAAATTTGTTGTTGTTCCTCACTGAGAGAGAAAGAGAGAGAGGTGTGAGAGAGAGGGGGTGTGAAAGGGAGAAGGAGGAAGGAATCTGAGAGAGAAAGACAGTGAGACAAAAGGAGATAGGAACAAAGTGGCTGCAACTCTCCATGGAACAAGGAACTGTATCCGCATAGTCTTCAGGCTCAGACAGTATCCAGGCCCTTGCTGCTTTTCCAGATTGGGACTCAGCCTCCTTAAAAGGAAACAGCAGTGTGTCTTCATTTTCAAGAAGGGATATTGTTCATGAAAGCTCTTTAAAAGTTTGTGTGGTCCTTTTCCATAGTTCAATTCCTCTCAACCCCAAGAGCCTCTAAAAATATTCTGCTGAGTTTATTTATTGCCATAACTCTCGCTAGTGCAATTTTGTGTTGAAGGCGGGCATCTAAGAAGTTACCCATCTCCCTTGACAACACTGGGTTACAGCAGTCACCAGATAGCCTGTCTGTGTTAGCCAACTGCCCCCAAGAAATCACAAATTACATAATGTGCGTGAAAGCATTTGGTGTGCTGCAAAGCGCCACAGAATGTTGTTGTTCCTTGTTAGCACTTAATCACTTTATTTACCAAATGTGCCAGAAGCATGGAATGGCATCATATGTAATTAACTACAAGCTACAGCCAAAATATGAAAGCTCTTCCCCGGCACTACCTGCTATAAACATACTTCGTGTTATGTATTCTCTCACAAATGCATAAGCAATATGGAAACAGACTAGAAGGTCGCTGCTACAATGCTGCCTCTTCTACAACAGTAACTTCTTGCTCCTTTTATGGGTAGAAATCCCTCGGAGCTGTTGGTGTCTCAGGAGCAGGGGAGGAGGGAATCCCCAAAGCAAATGTTGCCCAGCCTCAGCACCAAAGATCGTTTCTAATCAGGCATGTAAATCCATTTTTATGATCTTACAAAGACTCCAATAAGGGTTATTGGTTATTAAAACACGCTATTCTAAAGGCATGATGTAATTGGACCATTTACAGCTGATACTATCCCACAAGCGCTTTATTGCTAGTGGCAGATCTGGGGACTGGTGTGTAGCTCAGAGACACAGCGCCTGCCAAGCACGTACAAGGTCCCAAGTATGAACCTCGGCACCTCAGACAGAGAAGAAGAAAAGCAAAGCAGAGCTCTAGGTTGGCTCTCTTTCAAATCCGCAGAGTTCGTAGAGTGGTCTTCCTTATCTGTAAATGACATGTTCTAAGACTCAGTGGGTGTATAAAACAAGAGACAGTGCCAAACCTATAAAATCTATGTCTCTTTCTATAAATACACACCTATGATTAATGTATAATCATAGTTTATGATTAATAGCTTATTAATAGCTATTCTGATTAATAGCTTATTAATCATAAACATATTAAATAATAAGTTTAATGTATAAACACACACAGTGAAAGAGTGAAAGCGTTTAATTTGTAAACACACACTGGACAAGAGTAACAATAACTGTAATAAAAGCTATATGCTACAGGCTTCTCTTTCTTATCTTTCTGTAAATATCTTATCACGTGTTACTCCTCCTGGTGATGACTCAAGATGAGAAGTGCCTTTGTGATAAGATGGAATAAAATGAGTGACTTCAGGTTTATGACAGTGTTAGTCCATAACTGAAAGATTATAAAGTACCAAAATACCATAAGGGCGAACCTCATACTGAAATAAGTACTGAGAAATTTGTGAGAAGGTAGTATACACAGCATGAAAATGTGTTCCGTGAAGACTGACCGCAACAAGGCCATGAATTGCTGGAGGTTAATGTGACCGTCTCAGAATGAGAGTCTGGAATGGCACTGTGTACTAACTTTAGAAGCCGTAGAGTGAGTCATGTATTGTCATTGCACACCTGTAGTCCCCGAGTTTAAAAAGCAGAGGCAGGAGGATCAAGGGTTTGGATCCAACCTGAGCTACATAGTAAATTAATGGGCTGATCTGGATAGATGGAAGGATGGATAGATGGATGGGTGGATGGATTCTAGGGCTGATGCGCACATCTGGCAGGGAAAAAAAAAAACTCTATCCAATCAACAAAAAGGGTGTTCCAAAAAGGGATTAATCTCTCCAATATCCACAGCAGAGAAAGACAGTTGCTGGAATAAGTAGGTCTCTGATACAACTAGAGAATAAGCCTTTTTGCTATTAAAGGGACCAGTCTGAATTTCATGTTGACACTTTCTCAGTGACAGGTTATTAATAGCTGGTACAGAGAACTTCATTCCTTAATGTGATGACCAACTTTCAAAAGAAACTACCACACAGGCAATCAAAGATGTCAGAAGGCGTAAGTGGGAACAGATCAGCAAGATGGCGTAGCCAACAGCACTGCCCATCACCAAGCCTGACAGGGTGAGTTCTAGCCTTAAGACCCACATGACGGAAGGGAAGGACCAGTTCCTGCAGAGGGTCCTCTCATCTCCATGCATGCAGCCCCACACACATACACACAAACACCAACCGAATTAAATTAACAAATGAAAAATTATAATGCAAAAGTAAGCTAGACACAATTGCTTCTAAATGTATTACCCGATGAGCCTTACTCTCCAGAGAAGCAGTACCACTAGGGAATGAATTCTGTGAACCAATATTTTGGCCTAGCAGAACTTAATGGAACAGCCTCTCTGTGACAAAGGGTCGCAAAGGGAAGCATAAGAAGGCAAAGCAGGAAAGAGAAGTAGGAACTGGAAAAGCCGCAGCTCTGGCTGCCAGACCAGGAAAGAAATAGAAGGGAAAAAAATTACCAGACACACTTGAAGATGCCGCAGAAACAAAAAAAATCCTGTAAGAACACGGAAGCAGTAAAACCTGAAGATATTTTTTTAAATAAATGTTAAGGTAAACATATTAGGAGGAGTACAGAGAAGAGTGCAGATGAAATAAGACATGAGTGCATATAGCATATAAAGAAAATAGACATATGAACAGAAATGATACACACAGCATATAAATAACTGGACTTCCCGCCATACTTTTTTTAGCTAATAAAGGCAAAATAATGACATGGAAGAAATAGAAATAATATTGTTCGAGAACAAAAGCTCGGAATAAGTGAGATGAGCATGCATTTTCAAAGACCTCACTAGGATGCTTGATCTGAAACCATTAACATTGACGCGAATCTTAAAATTTTAAAGAATGGCAGCTTTCAGTGACCAGACCAAAAGGACCGATCACTTAAGGGGAGACACAGTGTTTTAAAATTCTCCACAGCGCTGAAGCTAATGGAGATGACATCCAGGGACAACCAAGGAGAGGAAGTATGAGCCAGCATGTTCCAAGCCAGCTCAGGAAGCCTTCCAGTGAGGGTGACAAGTACACAAGGGTCTGTGACAGAAATAAGACCATTCACAACTGACTTCTCAATAAATATGAGTCATTTGAAAACCAAAAATGTTATGTAATATATAATATATTATACAATAATATATTTAATATAATATTAATATACTTGCATGTTGGGTGTTATATAAATATAATATTTATATAGAAATATATCATATATAAATATATTTAATTATATATTGCTTATATTTATCATATAATATAACTATATAATATAATTTACATTGATTATTTTTAAAAGAATTTCCAATTAAGGAACAAAGTAAAACTGAGTTCCATTATGTATGTATAAGGCATACACAAAACAAAGAAATTGGAAAATATTTCATAGTGACAGAGGAAATTATTATATATTACAATACCAAGCATAGAAAAAGCCATATAAAAATAAACTGAAGGAAAAGAAAGAACACTTTAAAATACCAAAGGGTTCAAGCCACAATGAGAAGTTAGAGCTCTTGGTTCACAGTCTAACCTGGTACCAACCATCAAAAGCAAAACCTACATAAAGAGATAAGTAGACATGAACACAATAGTCAAGGGACTCCCAGTTGTACTGCTAAGGAAGTTTGGTTCACTATTTATGGTAGATAAAGCAAGGGGCCATTTAAAACAAAAATCTAAACATAAGTATTTTCAGACAAGAATGAAAAGAATTTGTTAAAGAGATAATCCTCAAGAGTTTAAAAAGGAAAAAAAGCCCCCAGGGTATTGCAGGAAAATCCAATCAAACCATTCCCACAGTAGTCAAAGTGTTCCAGAGCATCATGCTATATAAGATATATATAGCTGGATGAGAGCAAAGTACTGTATACGTTTTTATGCAACGAGCAAAATACTAATGTCAAAATATGATAAAGACGTTGAAACAGACCTGTAATTTCTATATAAAACCCTGGCAAGCATCACTCAGCAGCCACGTGCAAGAAAGGTGTATTCCATGTCTTCAATAAGCAGAATGAAAGGACCAGGTCCTGAGTAAGGAGGAGGGACTGTATGCTAAGACTCTCCCCAGTGCTGGAGACAGTGGGGTGACATCCAAAGATAACCAAGGAAGGAAGCCAACATGTTCTGAGCCAGCTCAGTCAGCCTTCCAGGGAGGGTGGCAGTCAAGCAGAGAATCGCATTTTCTAATACTTCTGACCCCAGGCTTTCCACCTGTTTATAACTCAGCTGCCAGTCCTGTGCCACATAGAAAAATGAAAATGACAACTAAGATGCTATATCAGTAACTTCCGCTGAGCTGCCAAGTGATAATGCATCCATACTGTCATGCTTTAGAGCAGCAGTTCTAACCTGTGGATCTCGACCCCCTTGAGGGTCAAAGGACCCTTTCACAGGGGTCACATATCAGATATCCCGCATATCAGATATTTATTACAATTCATAACAGTAGCAAAATTACAGTTATTAAGTAGCAACTAGATAATGTTTTAGTTGGGGGTCACCACACATGAAGAACTCTATTAAAAGGTCACAGCATTAGGAAGGTTGAGGACCACTGGCTGAGAGTCAACTCTCATGGATGCTCCAATCCAGTCAGCACTGGGCCCTATCTTCATGCCGACTCACGAGAGGCAGGAAAACCCAGTCAGTACACAGAAGCAGTTGTGTGAAGTCACTAATTATGGGTGTGGCTTGTTATACAACAATAGATGACTTGAAAGTGTAGGCATTTTCTTCATATCTATTAGTCCAAAAGTCAGGATCAGGCTTAATGCTAGAAATAGTTCCAGTGAAGTTAGGACTAATGTTCTATGAGAAGTACAAGCTGATGGCATTTAAAAACTTCATTTGTCATTGTTCAAGAATTTAATCCACTCATAATGCCTTGTTATCCTGTCTACTCACCCAATCCCTCCCTTCCCATTCCTCTCCTATTCCGCAACGCACTACTTTCCCCTCCCAACCTCACGTGTCTTTTTTTTCTTAATTATAAATTGGACAGTTGTCAAAATAACAAGAAAACTATGGCCCCAAACACTGAGACACACACACACACAGAGAGAGAGAGAGAACACAAGCAAGGGCCCCGAGTGGTTGTGGATTTTAGGATGAACGGCTTTGTGCAAAACTCAAGCTACAGAAAAAAAAGTGCCTAGTGGCTGCCATACATGCAAAAGAGTAAATTAAAACAAGAACACAGGTGTGATGGCAGTACTCGCATGCTGTAAAACTCCGACGCAGCAAAGCAAGCACTAACGCTGGTCACCGGCTGGAAGCTGGAAACAGGATGAATAAGGAACATTGCACAAAGGAGGCACTGTCGCTGCGTGAATGCTCACTCCACAGGCAAGGCCCTCACTCATGACTCTTACTGTGTATTCAAATTACGTAATCTATGAAAACCTCCATGGCGTCTTTACCGCCTGCATTTCCCCCAGAATCTCTGCAAAGCATTTGCCAAGGGCTGTCTCTCCTCTCTATACGTCCATAGAGCCTGCCTATGACTAGAATGGCCTACTTGCTGAGCCATCCCCTATACTAAAATATTAATAAAACTCCATGGAAGGAAGAATTGTCAACCAACATCTGACCCAGCACTTACTGACACGCAAGGTGTTTGACCAAAGAAGAAAAGCCAGGAGGAAATGAATTGTTTCAACTGAGAAGCAAGATTTGCATACACAATTAAATCTACAAACTCAATCCAGGTTATTTGAGTCCAGATAATTGCTTTAAACCAAAAGGAAATAGAGGGATGTTCATTTAAATGTAACATTGTCAGAAGTCCAGAAGGCGTGAATGGCTTTTCTGCTTGAGGCATGCCAAAGCCAAAGTCAAGTTGTCTGTCGGTCACCTTGGCTCCCGTGTTGAGACTGGGGGAGGAATTTGCTACCAAGCTCTTTCTTCTTTTCCATCCCTTCAGTTCCTTGTGGTTGTGCCACTAAGGTCTTTGCTTTCTTGCTGACTGGTAGCCAAGGTCTTAGCCTCCCAAGACCACCCACACTCCATGACACATGGTCCCCTCTGGCTTCCAAACCAGCAAGTGGATGTTTCCTGCTTATTAAATTCTTTTCATGCTTCAGATCTCTTTCTTCCTCTCCTACTGGCCGCAGGAAATGCTCTACTTTTAAAGGGACAGTGCGATTGGGTGGGGAACATCAGCGTAATCTCTCTTACAAAAGCTACTGGTTAGAGAGCTAAATGATGCCCGAAAGTTTTCCCTTGCCAATTGGGTGGGGAACATCAGCGTAATCTCTCTTACAAAAGCTACTGGTTAGAGAGCTAAATGATGCCCGCAAGTTTTCCCTTGCCATTGTCGACAGCACAATCACAGGAGCCCCAGCTGGGGATAGAGCTGATGGGGCTATCTTATTTCTTCAGTTCCACAGTGGCCCTTTACATGCCAGCGCCCACTTTCCCTCGGAGACAGTTAAAGAAATGCAGGCTCCATGGCAGACTTTTCTTCATCTTCAGTGTGTTTCTCTCTCCTTTCGATTGCTGGCATCTAATGACCTGAGGACATGAGCTGGTGTTTCTAAAGACAGCCTCTGCCCGTCTTTTAGAAAAAAAAAAAAAAAAACAGTGTGTGGAAATGGAGAGCAGCAGGGGGTAGTGATAGAAGTGATGGTGGCTGTCTCGGTAAGCTTAAAACTAGTCGGGGGAAAGTGAACAGCACAGAACAATTGGCAAATACAAGCCACACACACACACACACTGCCTAAGACACAGAGGGAAATTCTTCTGATTGCAATGGAGTCCTTCATAAAGCCAATGAGGTCATAAATCCATGGAGGTTGCCATCACTCAATTGACGCCTGAGTTTCCTAGGGCATTTTTTTCCCGTAACTAGTTTTAAATGGTCCTTCTCCTTCCTGATTACATTCTTCTCTACAACTGCTTCCCATTTCCTTTTGGCTGAATATCGTGTTTTGTTGTGAAAAGCAAAAGTCTGATCGAATTGCTCCACCCTCCTCCAAGAGCATTGCTGGCTGGGGGATGGGGGAATGGCTCAGTGGTTAAGGTGTTCGCTACACAAGAATGAAGAACTGAATTCAGATATACAGCACCCACAAAAACAAAACAAAACAGCAAAAAATGAAAACTCTAGACTCCTCATGCAGTAATGGAAGGCAGAGACATAGACATAGACAACTAGCTCCAGACCAAACAACATGGTGGAACAGCACAACCTCTGGCCTGCACACATGCGCGCGCGCGCACGCGCACACACACACACACACACACACACACACACGATCCTTCTAAATAAGGGCCCACATCATTGACATCACAATAGTGTCTAAAACTTGACAAATTTTTTTTTAGTTGCATGAATGAAAGTTTATAAAGATAAAATGCTTTTATTTCCTAATTCTTTTTTATTTATCGATTCTTCATTCCAAAAATTATTTGTCTCCATCCCTACCTTTTCCCTCTGATCATTTTGAGTTCTTTATGAGAAATATTAGAGGAAAAATGTGAATAAGCACAGACAAATCTGCCAGCTCCATAAATCACTGATGAACTGCAGCACCTTGCTTCATGGCCTTAGCAGCTAAGCAAATAAATCCAGAGCACTCTCTTTACAGCACTTTATGCTTAAACCATGGTTTTCCCTGGAGACAGGAGGGTGTGGGGAATAGGGATGTTTTTGCAAAAACTGATTCTTGTAATTATGTTAATTAGCTGTATTAGGGACAGATGTATCTACAGTCAGGAAGATGGGGTTGGGAACCAAATACACCCCAATTCCATACCCAGCTCTGTAATTCAGGATGGTTAGATTCTAGTTAGTCATCACTAGCTTTAGCTGGTCTCTTCATCTGTAAGATGCAGGTGACGTTGACACTTTGTCATGAGCTCTGGGTCTGGGGCAAGCCAGCCCACCCAGGTGGGCGTACCCAGCAACAGTGGTGGCTTCTACTATGGTTGTTGTGCCCGTGTTTTGGATGTACTCAATCCATCCTCTTTGTCCTTTGGAAAAAGCTCCTTTTTATAAACTCTGTTTCCCCTGACTACGGTCAGTTTCCTTCATCCAAGAAAGAATACATGGCACAAAACACCCACAGGCAGAATGACCACTTGTTGGTATGTTTGTTCAGAAGCCCTCGGATGGGGTTGAAAGTTGTGAAGCTACAGGAAGAGGACAGTGGTGACAGCTAGGGGGTTACCATGCTGACATGCGTGAGTCTGGAAGTGACACAAGATGGCTTCCTCTGGGCATTCTACGTCTGCCTTTCATTTCCCTAGGAAAGCTTATGGAAGTCATGAAATCATCTCCAGCTAGAGGGGCATGCCTGTTATTCTCAACTGAAGTTTTTTGTTTGTTTGTTTGTTTGTTTGTTTTTTCAGGTCTCCGGCACTCAGGTGTACTCCCTTCCTTTCAGATACCTGAAAGGTTATTTTTCACAAGAGCTGACTTGTTGTTGTTGTTTTGTTGTTTCGTTGATCCAAAATAATCTCAGGATTTAGATGGCCAGAGAGAGAAAGGTCTGTTGAAGTGTCTGGGAAACAGGCAGCAAAGGAGGCACAACCAGCCTTCCCTAGAGCAGCTTTCCTACCTGCTGAAGGGTGTTCCAGAACATAAATCCAATACACAGCTGAGCCCTTGAAGAAGCACAATCCATTTCCAAACTCGGTGTGGAGATGGCTCCACCAGGAAAATGCTTGCTACACCAGCCTGAGAACAGGATTTCAAATTCCTAAGATAAGCTTATTGGTGCATTCCAGCATTGGGGAGGCAGAGACAGAGGATCTGGGCCCTCACTGCCCAGCCAATCTAGTGACCTTCAAGTACTATTAAGAGATCCCAATTTTAAAAATAAGTAGAGGGTCAGCGATACGGCTCAGCTGGCAACTAAGCCTGAGTTCAAATTCCCCAGACCCATGTGGTAGAAGGAAGGCTGAGATAGAATTGCCTCTAATTCAGGCTGGGCTGCATAGTGAGTTCCAGGGTAGCCTGGGCACAAGAGCAAGACCTTATCCCACCTGCCTAAAGTAATACAAAAGAGGATGTTTAATGGCATCAGCAATGAATAAAACTAATAATGTAGCTATTCAAATCTAAAGCTATTGGACATAGCATATACACACATATAAATATACACATATTTAATTGTATATGCTTTTCATATCTGGACATGAAGTCATTTAGTTTGCTACGATCATACCTATGGCCATTTGCATGTTAATAAAAAAATGTAACTTGAGTGTATTCTGTCCATACCCCTTGCCAACCCTCCATCCTCCAGTTTCCCAGTTTCTCTTCTACCTCATGCCATAAGTACGTATATGATCTTACACATGTGTAAACTCTAGGATCCACAAATGGAAGGAAACACGAGTTTCCTTCTGACAATTCGCTTAACATGATTATCTCCAGTTGTTGACATCTTCTGCAAATGATGTAATCTCTTCTCTGTAGATGAGAAAGCCTTTGTATACATAATCCACACTTCCTTATCCGTTTCTCTGCTGTTGGTCTTCTAGTTGGTTGTCAAGGCTGCAACAATAAACACTGGTGTGCGCATGTCTTTTTGATGTGGTAATTTCAGGTAAAGACCCAGCAGTGTCTCAGTATACATTTATTTACTGTTGTGAAATTCTTCACATGCTCGTCTCCATAGTGTCTGGACTTGTTTACATTCCCTTTCTCGGTGGATAAGGCATCTGCATGGTACACACCTTCTTGTCAGGATTTGTAGATCTTTTTTGTTGTTGATGATGACTACCATTCTGGCTGGGGGGAGGCAGAATCTCCATGGAGGTTTGACTTGTATTTCTCTAGTGACTGGTGATGTTGAACATTTTTTTCATGTTTGCTGACCATTTGTAGCTCATCACTGAGAACTGTTTCGTTAATCCATTTGTTGACTGGGTTGTTTGAGTTCAGGATGTTTAATTTTTTGAGCCTTTTGTACACTGTAGTATTTGGTAATCCTCTGTCGTATATGTGTGTGTATGAAAATATAAATAGATATACATATACCGTATATATGTACATCCGTTCTTTAGATTGTCTCTTAACTGGTTCTCTGTTTCTTTTCTGGACAGCAGCTTTTCATTTTCATGAGTTTCCATTTATTGGTATTATTTCCTGAGCAACTGGAGTCCTAAGAAAGTGTCTACAATGATAGTGTGTGTGTGTGTGCGCGTGTGTGTGCATGTGTGTGTGTGTGTGTTTGTGTGCATGTACAAGTAAGTGGGCACGTATGTTCCTGTGCATGTAAAAGCCAGAGGTTGATGTCAGGTGTCTTCCTCAACTGCTCTGCACTTTATTTTGGGGTCAGGATGTCTCACTAATCCTGAAGCTTAGGACTGAGCTGGACTGGTTGGCCAGCACGTCCTCGAGATACCTTTGTCACCGCTTCCACATTTAGGGTTCCAGGCATGAGTCCCCTCATCTTGTTTTTCCATGGATGCTGGTGGTCCACACGGGTCCTCACACTTACATGACAGAAACTTCCCCAGCTGGGCCATCTCCCCAACCCCTGTGCCAGTATCTTGATGGGTCTATTCTGCCTTCTCCTCCGTCGGTTTTTGAGTTGTGCCTGAGACATTTTAAACAGACACTGTAAAGCCTTGCCTTTAAGGGTCTGTACCACTGCAGAACTTTTATTAGTACTATTAGTTCTAAAAACTAAACTCGTGCACACAGAAGGAAAAGGCTGAGTGTCCTGCCAGACAGGTCTTCATCGGCATTATTGTGCAGATAACGTTCTCTTTGTCGGCAATGTTCATGTGAGCGCTGTAACAGCACGCCCAGTCATTTATTAACATGTCCGTTGAGCCAGGATGACCTGCTTAAAAAAGATATCTGGTCCCTTTGGTTTGATTTTGGAATATCTAAAATCCAGTAAATGTGGAAACATTGAGATCCCAAAATACTGCTGTGCTTTCTGCCAAATGCCTTCCAACTCTCTAAATCTCCTGGGCTTCTGTTTTCATATCCTCTCATACTTTGCTGTTTATTAACACACCAAACTGAGTTATGAGGGCTCATCTTTTGTGATTCTTAATCATAAAGGGCATAATTCAAACTACTGAGAACGAGATGCATGCCAAAGAAAATTTGCTTAGACCCCAAAAGCATTAATATTAGAAAGGGCTAAAAAATAAATAAATAAATGTGGACTGCCTCCCCCTCATGGAGAAGCAGCCTTGCCAGGCCACAGAGGAGGACAATGCAGCCATTTCTGATGAGACCTGATAGGCTAGGGTCAGATGGAAGGGGAGGAGGACCTCCCCTATCAGTGGACTTGGAGAGGGCCATGGAAGGGGATCAGGGAGGGAAGGTGGGATTGGGAGAGAATGAAGGAGGGGACTACAGCTGGGATACAAAGTGAATAAATTGCAATTAATATAAAAAATAAAAATTTAATTTAAATAAATAATAAATGTGGAAGCCACACTATATTAAATGCTGTCTCAGGCTGGGTGTTAATTTTAAAGGAAGAAAGCAGGATAAGTCTGTGGCTCAGGCCTTGAATTTGGAAAACTCTGGGTGTAGTCCCTAGCATAAACTGGGTATGGTGGTACACCCCTGAAAACCCAGAATTCACAAACAGAAGAGTGAGAAGTTCAAGGGGTCCTTGGTTACATACTGAGTTCAAGCCCAGCCTGGAATGAAGAAATTCTGTTTCAGAAATAAATAAATAAATAAATAAATAAATAAATAAATAAATAAATAAATAAA
>NW_026596166.1:5466851-5488068 GCF_907164565.1 Psammomys obesus | reverse complement strand
AAATAAATAAATAAATAAATAAATAAATAAATAAATAAATAAATAAAGCATAAGGAAAATTAAGAGGATAAATGAGCAATGATATGAAAGCCATTTGCTGTCAAGTAAATGTTATTTTAATAGACAAATTTTGATTGTTAGCTGGTCCTCTGGAGAATGGACTGTGATCCCAACTACTCGGGAGCCTGAGACAGGAAGATTGCAAGTTCAAGGGCTGCCTGGACAACTCAGTGGGCCCCAAATTCAAGAAAAAGTAAAAAGAGGATTGGGGTGGGACTCAGTGGAAGAGCACTCGCCCACCATGCTCAAGGCCCTAGGCTCAATCCACAGGCCATGAACAGTGGCATTTTTCTTGAGCGTGACAACACTGTTTGTTTACATGAGACCATGACCTTATTCTTAGGAGCTGGTGCTAGCTAGCTCTTGTGGGTAAAATGCTGCCGTGTCTACAGCTACTCATAAATGGCCTGGAGATGCTCTTGGCTCTGTCCCTGTGTGAGCCAAGATAAGGCCTTTGTGGAAAAATAACACTGCCAAACTGGGTGGGGAACAAGGAGGTCTGGGCTTCCTATTTTTTTTTTTTTTTCAAATTTCGCTAAACCAAAATGGGATAAGAGCCTCTGAGATTTTAGAAATGATAATAACAATGAGTAATAATAATACCTGTTGCCCGTGTTGCAACTCATGTTTTCCTTGGGTATTAGTGGTGAGAAAAATCCGCTATGGGTATAGCAATGCAGGGTTTCTTTCTGGTCATTGATTCTGGAGCTGTGTTTAAAACTGAAAATTGAATTATCTGATCCTACCCCAGCATTTATCAAAAAGACTTGAGGTTAGAATTACCTCTCCCAAAAGGGAATTATGCGGGTTTATGGCTTTCTATAATAAATGCTGTCTTGCTTGAATGAGTATTCCCCAGAAATTACTTACACAAACATATGTATAGATATATAGATATATATGGAAACACACAGAAGTTCTTCACAAAGATATGTCTTCATTATTTCAGCGTTCTAAAAGCTAAGCACAGCATTCACAAACAACTGAAGTCCTGTTTTTCTTCTCAGACAAAACCTTTTTCTACACCCCTTCCTATCCTGACTCCTCAGTTCTCCCGTGTCATCAGCATGTCCCAAGAGAGCTATCAGTTCAGAAAGACAATGCAGGCCTCACAAATCACTTGACACGGTTACTGCCTTTTTCTTTCAACAAGGCCGGCTTTGGTGGCAGATAACATAAAGTACACTTTTCAGCGTCAGTGTGCTACAGAAGGTGTTCTGGGGACCCAGATCGTTCCACTATCATCTCCGCTTGAGAAGAGGTTTGAAATAAGAACGCAGGTGCACACACCGGTGAACACCCAGAAATGTGTATGTGAGTAAACACACATAGGTGTAAACAACACACCTGTAAGCGCAGGTTGCCTGGGTGTAAACATGTATGTGCACTCGTGTAAAGATGTGTGCAAGCACATGTGAGTGCCTGCAGTCACGTGTATAAGCACACACAAACACAGGCACAAAGATATACATGTGCAGACATGTAAATACAGGTGCATGCATGTGAAAGCACATGAACATTTGTCCGCATGTACAAACACACAGACAGAGGCAGAGTAAAGGCACTTTCTGACACTCTAGCAAACCCTACTCCAAAGGACCGTTGGCAAACAAAAGATGTTCCATCAGATATAATTTGCCTATAAATATAAAAGACACTATGGGCAAGAGCAAGAACAATGACTTTGCCTATTTTTCAAGACAGAGCTTGGAAAAAAAATGATGTAACCTGGAAATCACGACCTAACAACATATTCATCAACTCAAGTTTACTTCATGAGGAAAGACTTTGACACTTAAAAGGAATTTGATCAAAGATATCATGTGCATGTGTGAAACTCTCAAACAATAAACAAAAAAAAAATGTTCTTAGGGAAAAAAAAAAAAAGAACCATTTTCTCCTTTTGTTTTCAGAGCACTCTACAAAATACTTTAAATAATCTGAATGTCTGATCGATTGCAGTCCCTGGGAATTTTTGAATTGTAAGCATTGAAAAATGTCTGCTCGTCAGAGCCCTTATCATTTCTGAAATCATAGTTTCCTTCTTAGGCCAATAGCAGGGAGAAAGTGTGTAATGTGCCCTTCGCTGTCCACTAGTCAGAGCTTAATACCAGCTGACTAAGCATCGATTGAACTGAAAACTTGATGAAGGCTCCACAGGCGTTCTTCTCCTAGTGTTCCAAGCAGTAGCACATACACGTGGGGGGAAGACAGAGACAGAGAGGCAGACATACAGAGAGAAACAGAGACAGAGAGAGAGAGGCAGAGACAGGAAGAGAGAGATAGATAGAGAGACAGAGAGACGAGGGCACACACAGAGATTGATTCTTATGCAGACAAACCTTTTTGTAACTTCAATTTTCATTGTCTTTTTTTTTTTTTTTTTTTTTTAGCCCCAGGCTTTGAAAGTCAAGCTGAATTAATTGATGGTGCACTAATCTCCCTCCATCATACCTGGTCTCACATCTCACAGAAATCAGGGAGTTGTCACAGGATTTGCAGTCTAGGTGTGAAGGGATCTTTTCTTACCAGGCTCTCCTCCCGCCCAGCTCCATCCTGCTGGCCCACAGCGGCCAAGCGTTCAGACTAGATTCACCACACCACACCGTGGACTCTCACTAACCAGTCCATCTCTCTACCCTGCTTCCCACTCAAAGATGACTTGGACCTAACCCTGAAAATTTCTCATATAGACAAAAACCTTGATCATAGATGAGCAATGAGAGAAAAAAATTAGCATTTGAGAAACTTAGAAAGCAGAAGTCAAATTTCTTTTGAAAATAGTATTAGACATAACTGCTTAAAAGGGTATTTTTCTTGCTTGCTAGTGAATGTTCTTGCTGTCCTTTGGCATAAAAGAAAAATGTAGTGCAGACCAAGCTACTTTAGGAATTTACTGTGTAAATTGAGTGATGGAGCACAGTCAAATCACAGCTGCACTAAAAGTATTATGTAAAGTTTCCTTTAGGTTGTGTGTACAAGTGTACATAAAACATAAATGAGTTAGTTACGTGTTATGTTTGTCTCCCAGCCCCATAAATATTGACACCATCAATATTAATGCATGTGAAAATATTCCAAAATCAGAAGAAAATATGAAAATTTAAACACTCTTGGTCCCAAGCATTTACCATGAGACGCGCAATCTACGTAATCGGTATGAAATGTACAGAGCCTGCTGCACTTCAGGACCTGTGGAGGGGGTTTTCGTGTATGTTGGTTGATGGTCCTAGGAATCCTGGGAAGTAAAGCGATTTCTCCCTTTCCAGAAATGAGACAATACAATTTGGAAACAAACCATGGTAACATCACGTCTTAGCGAGAGGCATGGCTGGATCTCCACCCTGTGTTCAGAACCATAAAACCACACAAGAATCTCGTACCCCAGGCTGGGTGCTAGGAAAACCGGAGCCTAAATTTAACCTGTGGTCTTTGAAGGCTATTGCACTTTGCTGATCCATTCAGATGCGGACTAGATTCCTTAAAAATGGAAATTGAAACAAGAGTTCCTAAAATCATTGGATCTGTTTTACTAGAAAAATGTTGGGGGAACTCTGCCAACTTTTACAGTTCTCACATTATGTAAAAGAGAGTCAGGAACTGGGAAGAGAGCTGCGGTAGGGTGCTTTTCAGATGAGCTTGAGGGCCTGAGTTTGATTCCCAGGACCCATGTGAAAAGGAAAAAACAAGGCCAGGAACAGCAGCCTTGTAAAGATGTAAAAATAGGACCATCTCAGGCTAGTCAGCCTAGCTGAACTGGGGAAGCTTATTCAAGGAGAAATCCTTGTTTATTTAAAAAAAAAAGTGATGATGATGATGATGATGATGATGATGATGATGATGATGATGATGATGATAAGGTGAAGAGTGGCTAAAGATGATAGCTGAAGATAATACCTTCACCCACACACACTCACACACACATTCGCACACACTCAAAGACACCTTCACACACACACACACCTTCACACAAACACACACAGAGCAAGTCTACACTGCAGGCCAAGCGTGCAAGTGCTTTTAGTGGCACTAGGGAAGTTTAAATGAAGTGGCCCGGCTAATTGTCAGCCATGGACCCGGCTGACTGCTGTGGAGAACTCCTCTCTGTTCAGTTGCAGAGGCCAGGTCTGGCACCTTGCTGCAGCAGTAATCATGGTGGACACCACTGTCCATTTTCAGAATGGGACACAGAAAAGCAGGCTTCTCACAAGAGGGTTGGAGAAAGAGAAAGAAAGGGCTCGCTCCCAATCTGTGTGTGGTGTTTTCTGTGACGAAAGACAGAAGGAAGGGGAGTTCTAAGGCAAGTTGGTTCTACTCAAGGGTGGCGGGTGACATTCTGGAGGACAGAAACCCTGCGGTTCTGTGAATCTCACCACTCTAATCCTCAGGAGCCATGGCTCTGCCTCACACTGGCTTTGTAAAGTGTCAAAGCATCCTATGTTTTATTCCCTGCGACAGGTGCTCTGTAGATACAGTATAATGACAAATGAATAATTTATAACAGTGGAAATGGGGACTTTGAGAAAACACTAAAGAAGTTCAGTCTGGCTAAGAGGAAGAATTGAAGGCTGAGGGCTGACTTGTAACTAAACAAAAAAATATGAAAGTTTAATAGTAATGGTGCATGGATGTACTTTATTTTTATTTTTATCTATTTATTATTTATTACAATTAATTCACTTTGTAACCCAGCTGTAGCCCCCTCCCTCATCTGCTCCGATCTTCACCCTCCCTTCCTCTTCTTCCCCTATGCCCCTCCCCTAGTCTACTGATAGGGGAGGGCCTCCTCCCTTAGTCTCTGATCCTAGCCTATCAGGTCTCATCAGGACTGGCTGCATGGGCTTCCTCTATGGCCTGGCAAGACTGTACCACCCATGGGGAGGTGATCAAAGAGCTTGCCACTGAGTTCATGTCAGAGAAAGCCCCTGCTCCCCTGAAAAGATCATCCTGAGTGAGTTAACCCAGAAGCAAAAAGACACACATGGTGTATACTCACAAATAAGTGGATATTAGCCATCTGATATAGGATAAACATACTAAAATCTGTACTCCTAAAGAAGCTAAACAACAAGGAGGACCCTAGGAAAGATGCTTAATCCTTATTCAAAAGGGCAGACAGGATAAACATCAGAAATGGGAGAAGACAAGGAACAGGACAGGAGCCTACCACAGAGGGCCTCTAAAAGACTCTATCCAGCAGGGTATCAAAGCAGATGCTGAGACTCATAGACAAACCTTGGGCAGAAGGCAGGCAATCTTATGGAAGAAAGGAAAGATAGAAAGATCTGAAGTGGACAGGAGCTCCACAAGGAGACCAACAGAGCCAAAATATCTGGGCCCATGGGGTCCTGCAGAGACTGATGCTCTAACCAAGGACCATGCACGGAGAGGACCTAGACCCCCTACTCAGATGTAGCCCATAGGCATCTCAATCTCCAAGTAGATGTACTCTCTGAGTGTACAAACGTGTAAGAAAAAAGAGAGAAAATAGTACATTCTTTCTTAAGATCCATATTCAGTACAGTGATCAAACTTGCTAAGTGCTTTCGGCATGAAATATTTCTTCAGTCAGTTCATACTGAGATCTCATTCCTTTAGGGATTACAGTCTAATTCCTGGAAACCCTGCAGTATATGGTACAATATAACAGACACCTGCTGGCTTCTTCATCTCAAAGAAGGGGAAGTGTTGCAGATGGAAACATGGTTTTGTTTTGACCCCAGGTGTAGGGTATGGGACTGATTCAGATTGTCCACGGCAGCAAACCTGCTATAGGCGCTGAGAGGGGACTTTGGCCAGCTGCAGATAGTTTAAATCTGAGGACCCTGGAGAGGGAATAAACGCCAGGGCCCGGGCAGAGGAGGGGGCTCTGAGGAAGAAGAATGCTGATGACCCCCTCTGCCATTCCTCCTGCTGCTCCTGGTAGCTATTTATGCAGTATGTAGCGAAGAAGTCCAAGGTCTCCTGAAACAAAGATTGGACTTCCCACAAGGAACCTGAGGACCCTAACCAGCAGGAAGTCACTAAAGAGAACTCCGCCCCATCTCCCCACTAACCCTTCTCTCCTACGTGGGTACTGGAGTGTTGGAAGGGATTGGGGTGGAAAAGGGAGAAAGATATTAAGAAACGTAAATAAAATAGAGTTAAAAAATCCTCGTTTAGAAAGACAGATGGGATATGCATTGAACCTATGACAGGAGTCTACTGAGCACATCTGAAAGATTCTAACTAGCAGTGTTTTCAAAACAAAGACTCATGACCAAACCTTCGGCAGAGTACAGGGAATCATATGAAAGAAGGGGAGTTAGTATGATGGGGAAAGGATAGAAGCTCTACAAGGACCAAATATATCTGGGCACAGGGTCTTTTCAGAGACTGACATTCAACCAAGGACCATGTATGGATATAAACTAGAACCTCTGCTCGAATGTAGCCCGTGGTAGATCAGTAACCAATTGGTTTCCCATAGTGAGGGGAACAAGGACTATTTCTAACAGGAACTCAATGACTGGCTCTTTGACCTCCCCACCCCTCAAGGGAGGAGCAGTCCTGCTAGGCCACAGAGGAGGGCTCCTCAGCCAGTCCTGAAGATACCTGATAAAACAGGATTGGATGAATGGGAAGGAGGTCCCCCCCCATCAGTGGACTTGGAAAGGGGCACGGTGGAGAGGAGGGAGGGAGGGTGGGATTGGGAGGGAATGAGGGAGTGGGACACGGCTGGGATACAGAGTTAATAAAATGTAACTGATAAGAAAAAAAATTAAATTAAATTTAAAAAAATAAAAAATAAATTTAAAAAAGTGCACCAACAAGGGAGAACAGTGACTGAAGATGTGGAGTGATCCAGATAGCAGCAGAGAAAATGCAAATAGAGAGAAACAAGAACTTTGTAACATTTGGGTGAGGGACAGACAGAAAGGAGAGCAGGTGACGAGTGCCGAGCAGAAGCTAACAAAAATAAGTCTTTCAAACCCAGCCCATAAATTGCAAGGCTGTTACAGAAGGTAACAGAAATTAGTCCTCAAACCCAGCCCATGAACTGCAAGGCTATTTCTTTTCTATTGTCGTTAGGTCACACAGGAATGTCTTGATTAATATAAACTGGCTTTTCAGAACAAGTTAAGAAAAATACTGAAACTATCAAGCAGATTGTCTCATGACTGTAATCCCAGCATTCTAGAGGCTGAAGCATGAGGATTGTGAGTTCAAGGCCAACCTGAACAACTTGGCAAGACTCCATCAAAGAAGAGGAAGAGGAGGAAGAAATCGAGTTATTTCAGTATGACTGCCATGAAACTAGATTTTTAAGGAAATCCATTTAAATTAAAATTAAATAAGGCATTTATGATAGGATTCCACTGTATTTGTGTTCTCATTTTTTATATGATCCACCCATATAAAAGTGGTGCCTATAATTTGCTAAGAATACTTTCAACAGCAGAGTAAGTGTAAAGATTTTGATGTCAAATTCAACACATAAAAGATTTCTCTCCCAATATTTCACTTGCCCCACCCACCAGGGGACTCATGAGAAATAATGACTAATATAGATAAATGCCAGGTAACAAAAGGTCAGGGAAGTCAACTGTGAAGTCAAAATGAGTTCTACAGGGGCTCATGAAATGTCCCTTGTGGAAAACTTAATTGTAATGAGAACTCCTGGACGCCAAATCTTACTCACTTTGAGGTCACTAGAAGTCTCCATTTAAAAGTGGATGTTAAGCAGCAAATTAACATATTACTGCTCATCCTTCCTCCAACATTTCTAGAAAACCAAGAACCAAAACTTACTGGCATCCCCCAGAACCACTGAAAGAGCCATAACTTTTTAGAGACACCAACGAGGAAAGCTGAAGGTTTCTAATCCCATCAAACATGCCGGCACTATTTTTCTATTTTAAACAAATACTCATTCCCAGTCTCTGGGCACAAATTCAGAAGAATGACTTGCCAGTTGGTTTTTGCAGCTTCGGGGGGTTGTGGGGAGTGGGGCGGATGGAGTGGGGTGGAGAGGATTTACTGACCTCAAGGAAAACAAGCAGAAGGAAAGGACTCACACATGAACCACCCGTCTGCAGCTTTGAAGGTGACAGGGCCATCAGTAGCCTGTTAACTCTGCTGAGCCATCAGAGATGTCGCTAAGAAGGAAGGAGGGCCAGCTGCCACCAGAGCCACTTGGGACATCCGCCAGAGGCCTGCAGGGTACCTGCAGGAGCTGGTGAGGGTGAGGCCAGTAACTAAATGTCAAGCTATTTTATATTCAACCCAGGAGATCGTGCTCTGGACTAAGTACAGAGGAACAGATGACATAAGGACACCACCATTAAAGACCGACCACACCACTCTCGAGTGAATTAAAGCGTCACCAGGGAAAGCACCAGTGTTCCTCAATGTTTTTCACCGAAAAAAAAAAAAATTGTCATCCTCTGGTGAAAACAACCCCGTTAGGGGTAAGTCCGAGGGAAGGTGTGGCTTTGCACATGCTGGGAAAGGGAAGGGCAAGCTATGGGAGTATGCCCAGCAGCTCCAACACAACACAAGAAGTTCCCTGAAATCTTCCCCTTGATCCTCCAGTCCTCGAGGCATCCTTCTTCACTCTTGTGTGAAGGTGAAGCGCACTGTCTCCGTGTTCTCTCGGGAACTGAGGTGGTAGAAAGGAGCATCCCTCATCTGTGCCTCACTACATGGATGCTGTTTGAGAAGCCTGGATCAGAGGGCAGGAACACATCGACCATCACCAGAAGGCTCTTTAGATAAGCCAGATCCATAAGCTCTTATGCAAGCTAATGGCCACAGCCAACAGACCAGTACAGTTATGCTAAGAGTAATAACTCGAGGGTGTAGAATGAAATGATGACCATATTGTGCAATACACAGTGTTTTTGTGTAAATACAAAACTCCGACAAACTGTTTAACATTAAATTATGTTTTCTGTTAAGCTTTGCAGTTCAGATCAATATACTGCGGCACCTTCATCACCAAATAGAATGTAACTGCTGGATTCCAGGGCCCCTGGAAAAGAGCACAACTTCACAGCATCTTGTAATTTTTTTAATTGAAATGAGAAATGCCTAAGGGAAGAGGGAGACTAATAGACCTTCAAACCCTCAGTCTGCACAAGACCTTCTAAAAGCCAGAGGGAGCAGGGGAGCAGTCTGTTCTCCCCGAGTATCTTTAATAATTGCCTTCTCTGCTGGAGTAATGGGCCCATGTACATGCACCAAAGCCAGATCCTCCCAATCCTCCGTCCTTTCCAGCAGCAAAATGTCATCAAGCAATGTTTCTGGTGCACAAGAATGACCCACACCACTTTTTTTTTTTTTTCTAAATGGCAAAGACATCTTAAAAAGTGGTTCTTTGAAACAGCAGCAAGGGAGGAAGGCGTGACTCCTGACTCCTTTCCATTTTAGTGACAATTTATGCCATCGCTGCTCTCGGGGCCACTTCTTGTGAAACTGTTAGGGATGTTACCAAATTAAAGGGAATGGTGTTTGAAGACTAATCATTTTGGAATATTGAACATCTGTGAAATCTCAAGCATTATATTAGGGATGTTTATAAACACTATCATTAATCTTTATACAACATCACAAATGGATTGAGATTCTATTTTCAGGACAGACAGATAGCTTGGTCTGTAAAATGTTCACCTCAGAAGATTGAGGGCCTGAGTTCCATCTCTATAAACCATATTTAAAAGAAAGAAAAAAGGAGAAGAAGGAGGAAGAAGAGGAGGAGTATAGATCTGTAATCCCAGCACTAGGGAAGTAAAGAGGGCAGGGTCCCTGGGGCTCACCAACCTGCCAATCTTGCCAAATCAGTGAGCTCTGGATTCAGTGAGACCCTGACTCAAACAGTAAGGTGGAAAGTGACAGAAGAAAGTGCCTCTGGCCTCAACATGCTCATTCATATGCACTCGCTCACACACAAACCTCATTCTTAAAATAAGGAAACCGAAACTCAAGTATAGCAGATCATTTGTCCAAGGTAATGGGACTATGTAAAAATTGTTTTTAACAAATAAAGGAGTTTCCCATTAGGCAAAAGATCATTTTACTCAGCTCTAATTAGACACATGAACATATGGTTATTTGTATGTACACACATGTTCACACACTCTGAGAGTAGCACCATAGATCCTGAAAACAGTCTGACTTTTGAGTCACACAGACATGAACTTTAAAACAGTGCCCCGTGTGTGACCTCCGTGAGTGTGAGAGATGCCGAGTGCCAAAGCCCCGCCTTCTAGCCAGCTCAGTGATGTCTTGGAAACATTAAGCCCAAAGCATTTCCATCTTGCTCTGAAGAGCTGTGTGCGTGTCCTCTTAAATCGGCTCAGAGCTTTTTTTTTTTTTTAAGCAGCTCTGTCTCACCTTTGAATCCACTCAAAACAGGCCCCGTAACAGAAAAAAGTTCAAGACTGACTTCCTTCATTAAAAAGAGTCTCAGAAATGACAACTGTCTCCATCAATCCTTTAGAAAAAGAAGGTTTTGTTTGACTGTCCAGATCTAACCCAAATGGAGGTCGGCATGTGTATCTGGAGCTCTGATCTTTGTAAACACAAGTGGAAGGATTTGGAAAATTCATAACCACCCTTGGGACAGGCCTCATAGAAGTTACAATAATGAGAGGGATCAAAAGAAGAGAGGGCTTAGAGCCCAAGCTTCAAGTTCAAACAGACTTGAATTCTAATCCTAGCTCATTGTCCATTCCCCGTGTAACTAATGTTATTCTTAGATGATTTATGATCTCCTCGCAGACCAAAGACGCTTGCTTGCGCAAGGGTCCACCATGTTTCAAAGAGTCAGTTCAAGAGACTCGGGCTTCCCTTCCCCGCCCCTAGTTCTTTCCTGGCAAAGAGCTAAAGAGCTGGGCCCGGCTCCAGGGAAGGGCCCTGTTCTGTTTCGCATCACCTGCTCAAGTACTTTCCACCTCCTCTTTTCCCCTCATAACCTCACTCCTCACCCCACACCCTTCTCCCCCTTAGTCTTCAAAATATTTTCCTTTTAATCTCGGGCAATTTCACCCCTCTCTGCTTTCATGTGTGAGAAGCGCAAACTGCAACAATGAAATATTAAAAAAAATTTAAATCCTGGGTGTTTCAGAAAATTAGGATTAATAAGCAGCAGAGTTAGGAGCCTGTCATGGTCCAGAGGTGTCTTCATAATCTCTGTAAAAGCCATAGGGTAATATGGCCAGGGCTTTGCAAACGAACCTGACCTGTTCTCCTCCCAAATCTGACTCTTACTGTTAGTATACTCTTGGCAAATCGTGAAAAGGAGTGAGATCCCTTTCTCCTTTACTGTGAAGGTGAGGAACTAAATGAAATCATCCACATGCTACAATTAGTATCTACAGGTAGGACATATCTGTGAACTCACGATCACAAATCCCATCTCCCTCCTAATAGCCCCTGAACCTTGCTTTTCATTAACCACTAATTCCAAGTTACAATTTATTGCGGCACTATATGGAACGAGGAAACCCTTCCCTGTTTTCCTAGGTATTCATAGTCAGCTTTAGCACCCATGCTGTTGAAATCCACCCTTGGAAGGTAGTGGGAAGAGGTGGGATGGATAAACACCTTCTAACTTCAAAACCTGGCAGACAAACTAGAGCGCAGCCTTCTCACAGGTTTACATGAGAAGGCTTCAGAGTCAGCCCTTCCTGGGCAGAGGCCCGTTAGTTCGTTTCTGCTGCTCCCTGGGTTCCAACTCACTTTCATCTTACAGAGACAAAACTGGGAGGCAGGGCAGAGCCAGCCTGGGAGGCAGAGGACTGGAAATGTGGGCTGAGATGTGGGCACGAGGCTTCCAGGAGACATTCCAATCCTGGGTAAAGGGAAGAACGAAGTGAAAAGCAGAGCAGCCAGATCCGAGGCTGCATCAGTTTTCTCACAGTGCTGTAATCGTGCACATTTCTCAGTGTGGACTCCTGGGTAAGGTAGGTTCCAGGGCCGCTAATGACAGTCCTGCACCACAGACCTGAAGGTTTGGGTATGAAGTAGACCTTCCATGAAGGCTGTCCACCCTTTTTTCTTTGCATGAGAGTGGGAATTAAAACCTCCACCTTTGCCTTCTCTTTCTCCTTCTTGAAACTATAAGGTTCAGGGAAGAAAATGAGGAAATGTTTCCCCATAGGTGTCTGGGAAGAAACTGATACATCTGTATGAACACATGTAAACTATCCTTCTGGCTTAGGGAAGCACATGGTCTCATTTTTGTTTTCTGAATGCCCATGACAGGGTTTACCACTGTGACTTCTGGTAGAACGTCCATGTTTTTGCCTTCTTCTTGCCCATTTCTTACGGGAGAAACAAGTTAGATTCCATACAAAATGTCCCTTCAAAGTCTCCAATAGAGGATCATTTTAATAAAGGGTGACGTGGATATTTGCTGAGTGTGTCAGTGTTGAGCAATGCATACATGGCTCCTTTCGTGATCTAGTGGTTAATCAGATTCAAAGGTGGGCAAAATTTTGACAACATACATCAAGGTAGACATGATTAAATAATAAAATGGCTCGTACAGCCAAGGAAATATTTCTTGTTTGGAACTTCATCGGCTTACAGGCCTTCCCTCTGAGTCAGACTTTCCTAAATGTTAGTGTTACGGGAAAAGAACCTGTCCCTTCCCATGCACACTATCGCTGGCCTTATTACTTCGCTTTTCCATTCTGGCTCTTTGTGACTCTAAGGTAATCAGAAGGGAATTCCACATTTGTTGTTTTGAGATTTCAAAGACGTAAAAGGGATAAGAGTTTGGCCTTTAACATAATGTGTTTTCCTCTTCAGTGGCAAACTCAGTACTTGTTTCTAGCTCCTTTTTTAGCCCCATCTGAAAAGGGTGTGTGTCATGCTGGAGCCACACAGGGAACCGAGCAGATGCAGTCCCTGTGTCATGGAAAGCCGTAGCCAACGCTGCACCCACAGGGGAAGCCTGACTTGCAGCTCCCATGACATGGTCCAGACCTGCCTCCTTGAGCCGGCTCCACTCAGAGCTCTGTGGTGTCTGCCAGCTCCCAAGGCTGCCTCCCTCCTTGCTTTCAAGCAGGAAAGGTTCAATTAAGGATCTGGAATTAATTCTCTCTACTGACATGACTCGTACTAGGTCCTCCTAGCTCTTAACCAATCCATGTGACGGGGGCCATAGAATACATGCTAGGTTTAAGCCAATCACAGCTCACCTTTGCAGCCCATAAGAGCCCAGTATGTGGGTGTCTTAGTTAGAGTTCCGTTGCTGAGAAGGGACACCGTGACCTCGGCAACTCTTATAAAAAATAAAAAGTAAGTAAAACACATTTAATTGGGGTTGGCTTATGGGTTCAGAGGTCTAGTCTCTTATCATCATGGTGGGAAGCATGGCAGCATACAGGTAGACATGGTGCTGGAGGAGTCAAGAGGTCTACATCTTGGTCCACAGGCAGCAGAAGTCTCGAGGCTGTGGGCCACACACTCAGTGTAGCCTGAGCGTTTATAACCTCAAGGTCTGACGCACTTCTTCCAACAAGGTCACACGTACTCCAGCAAGGCCTTATACCTCCTAAGAGTGCCCCTCCCTAGGGGCCAACCATTCAAAAGCATTCGTCTATGGGGGCCATACCTATTCACACCACCGCAGTAGGGCTGACAACCTTGGCACCTTCAAGAAGAAAAAGAAAGCAGTAAATCGATGCCACAAGAAATAACATATGGCCGCAAATGCCCCTGTTCTTTTTGTGTGTGCGTGGAGTGGGAGGTCGAGTACACGCGTACATGTGTGTGCAGGCCTGAGGCTCATGCCAGGAGTTATCACTTAGCTTCCATTGCAGGGTCTCTCAACCAAACCCGGAGCTCAGTGACAATGGCTAGCCTGCCCTGGGAATCCTTTCTCAGGCTTCTGAGGCTGGAGTCACAGGCAGGTCACCTCACCCAACCCACCTGAACACACGCTTCCAGAGACCTGACCTTGGATCCTCATGCTTGCTCAAGCTCTTTACCACTGCACCGTCAGCCAAGCCAAAGGTCCCTGTTTTCACGCAGCTAATAGCTTCCAATAAGTGGGCAGGATGATGGGAATTCGGCAAACCAGCTCACTCCCAATTCATTTCAGTGGGGCAGGGCTGACAAGTGAGCATCCCTGGGAATCTTCACATAGCAACAGGATGGAGACATAGCAACAGGACGGAGCTACCGCTGAGCAAGTACCATAGCCTCAAAACCGCTGGCCTCAGGCAGAGATTTAGAGGTGAAACCTTGAGTGTCCAATTAGCCTATACTTTGATTCATGCCATACCCAAGAATTCACCTTTATTTATAAATCTCAGGGTTTCAGATAAATTCGACAAGAGCTTCTGAAAGTTACAGGGTTTGCAAGGATGGCGGTTTCCTCAATTAATCACAATTTAAATTTCCCCATGTAGAACTGGCTGAAGAAAATGGCAAGTTCTCAGGTCCTTTCAGGCTTCATGTAGATAGGAATATAACCCCACTCCACCGCCACATAAAGCTGGTTAGGGAAAATTACAAATTGCTGCATGCCAACCCCGTGCTAGTAGAAACATTCTTTGCCATCTTGTTTCTTACCTAGAATGCTGGATTTAACTTGAATCTAACATTTATACCTCCTTGCCCAGCAATCGCTCTAATTCCATGGTTTTCGACCTGGGCTGTACGATGGGATCACTTGGGGGAGATATAGCAAACAGCAGGGCCTGGATCTAATGGATTTTGTTGAAGTGGGTGCTGCCGAGGCCTAGGACTGCTGTTCTCGGTAGAACCGTGTGAGAAATGCAGGCGTGTCTCCTAGTAAACGCATCCAGCTTCGCACAGGCCCCTGATTTACACTGTGCAAGTTCTTCCTAGAATCATTTCAAACAAAGTGGGGTGTGGAGGAGTGTCCTACACGCCTCTACAACAGCTACGTAGATGTGCTGTTGTACATACGCCCCCATGATAAACACTGCTTCCACCACCACCCCCATGGTCTATGGTACCTCGTATTTTATTGCAATAAACTTCCAAGCAACAAAACACACAAGTTCAGTTCGAGCCTGGTTTTGATGCTGGTTTTGATTATTCCTGCTTGCCCTAAAACCAGTCCTTCCACAGACTGAGCTCAGTAACTACTCAGTGTACATGAAAGAAACAGGTTCTGTTTGCTTACACTGGGTGACACAGTAGAAATGGAAGGTGCTAGAACTCTGGATGATGTTTAGAACCCTGTCTGCTACAGGACATAAGTATTTTGTTGAGGAAACCTTTAGAAAAGAGCAGTTCTGGGCCCTAGGGGTGGTTACATTTTTCTTGGATCTCCAGCTGGCATTTTGCTCCACGTTTCATCCATCATGAGACTTTGATTTCATAATGACTCTATAAATCACTCCCCAGTTATGTTTCCCACTTTCCTCGGGATGATGAAGCTCAGAGCCAAGCGTGTAGACCTTGGCCATCCCAGCGCTCTCTCTCTCTCTCTCTCGCTCTCTCTCTCTCTCTTTCAGGAGAGACTCTGCATTCTCATCTCACTCAAGCTTTATCTATGCCATTCTGTCTCTTCCCCTCTGCTCCTTATTGGTAATATATGTTGAAGATATGTCATTTACTATCTGGAACTAAATAAGACCTGAAAAATAATTAAACAATAAAAATAAACTTATTCAGGCCATCCAGATGGCTTGATGATAAAGGCACTGGCTGCTAGCACTTACATGAGGGAAGAGAGAACTGACTCATGCAAATACACAATGCACATGATTAATTAATTAAAACCATGACTTATTCAAGGAAAAGAGAAAGAATATGTGGCAGGTTGTGTTTCAGAGATTTTTATGAAAAACACTTCTTTTTCCTGCTTGAGAGTGAACGCAGATTCAGACAGAAAAGGATGGAGCGAACCCTAGCACGGAGCAGTGAGCCTCCAAACGCATCACAAGCAGCCCTGGGCAGCAAAGGCCCCATGTGTAGTGGGGATGTGGGGTGTTAGAAGATTGTGGTTAGCTTTGAGCTTGCTTTGAGCTTCCGGAAGCTCTGCAGACAGAGCCCCAGGGAACGGAGAGGAGCTGAACAGCCCGACTGTGCCGTACTCGACAGCTGCACCCAAGTTTACCAGTGAATCTCTTCCTCTCAACTCTCCTGGGGGCAGTTGAGCCGAGAGTCTTAACATTCAGTGATTCCCTTCCTGAGGATGCATACGTCAAGGGAAAAGATGCCTTCCGCCTGCCCCCCAAACACCGCTGTCTAAAAGGCATTCACATTCTCTGGGGAGCTACAGACACAAGCTCACTGCATCCAGGAAGCATTCGAATGCAAGCTCGCTGTATTGGCTGCCACCAATACATCACCACAGATTCGTTATCCTTCCGTTCTGAAGGTCAGAAATCTAAAACTGTGCCTCGAGAGTGCCAGCAAATAGCGTTCCTATAGACTCTAGAAGAAAAACTCTAGCTGGCCTTTCTTAGAGGCCAGCTGCACACTGTGGCTCACTGACGCTTCTACGTCCATCTTTCAAGGACACATGTGATGATCCTGAGCCTACGAGGTGACCCAGAATAATCTCCCCAACTCAGAGAGTCTTCAACTTAATCTTACCTGCTTAGTGGAATTTGGGTGTGGAGATCTTTGGGCATCATTATCTTAACTTCCAAGTTAGTAATCATCTGTGGCTATGCCGGGAGGTATGGACTTGAAATGTGGTTAAAATCAATACAAAGAACTTTCCAGTACGATCCACTTCGTGAACTCAAACCGCTGATGAATTCAAACAGTCCAGCCTAAAGATGGGGTACAAATATCCTATGTGAAACACTGACTTGGGCACCCTCGAAGTCAGACGGTGATGGAGCGTCTGGCTAGCTCCCAGCACTGGCTGCGGAGACGCTCTGGAAAAGTAGACCAGGAATACCTCCAAGCACTGATTTAACCATAAAATAAATTAGATAGATAGATAGATAGATAGATAGATAGATAGATAGATAGATAGATAGATAAAATCGCCACTGACTCTTCCTCCTATGTAATCACTTACCAAGGGCTCAGCAGTTAGGGTGGCCATTCTGTTGTTTGTCCTGCCTGGAACTCACACCTCCGTGTTTGTCCATTAAAGCCAGCCTTGCCCTCCTCCTTCCATTCCTCACCATTTCCCCTTCTTCTCCTTTAGTTCCCCAGGAATTGTGAAGACGCGATTAGGACAGGGACATGATGTAGATGAGGTAATATGTAACACAGATGTTAGGAACTTCTCCCTAGCTGGTTAAGTTTGTGGGCTTAAGATCTGGCTTAGTTTCTGGGCAATTTTTCCAGTCCTAGTACTAGCTCTAGTTTTTTCTATGTATTATCTACCCCTTGTGGCTTTTCTTCCATTTTCTCATAAAATCTATCAGCGCCAGGCCTTGGTCATTCTCAGTGTGACTGCCTTTCAGAGCCCAAAGCTATGTCCATCAACGGCTCACTTAGATACTTGTCCGTTATCAGTCCCGGGCTCCGTGCTGTTGTCTACACATTGGCACCTATTCATGATCGTCTGGTCGCAGAAAGTTCGCCTCTGAATATTCTGAGAGCATGCAGGCTTGGGTATTTTGAGCCCTTTCTTCAGCCTTTGGTTTTGTGCAGCTTGCTTCTTTTGTGAATCCTCTGTTGTTCGTCCAGCCACTTCTATTTTTAGGTGGGTCAGCCCTTGCTGATCTGTAAGCCTACTTCCTTCTCCAAGCCTGATGAGGTCACGCTGGGAAAACGGGCAGCTGGAAATACTATACTTCATAGTTACCTGGGACATCTGATTAGACACCGCTGAGTAACGGAGAAAACTGTTGCCAACAGCTGAAGTGTCGATCGGTGTAAAAGCTTCTTTTATAAAACTACTCTGACACGGATTTAATTTGTCTCAAGAGATACAGGCAGTGTATCTCTTTGCATTGTTTGTTTGTTTGTTTGTTTGTTTGTTTGTTTCAGACTTGGGACATAACGTGTTTTCCTCTCTGCCTTTTGGCTGGAGTCAGATTTGGGAGCAGAGCCACTGTAGCTCTCTTACCCTTCTCTCCTGGTGCTCCCAGGCATGGTGGTTGGATTGCAGGTGCTTCCAGGCCCTTGCAGACACTGGGGTTAAGAGCTGGGGCTGTCCCCCCATCCCCTGGGATTGACAACTTCAGCGGCTGCCTTATGTCCTGCAAGGCTGGATCAAAACAACCCCTGCTGCCAGAGCTGGGAGCTAACCAAACACTCCATCGCTGCCTGCCCCATGCTCAATGGCCTTCCTTGTTGTCTAGAATTGATCAGTTTCAATTCAACAACTGTGTCTCCTGGCATCCGCGCCAGAAAGTATCGAAAGCACCTTCTGCTGTGATGGAGAAACTGCAGGACTCGGCACACTCCCCTCCCACCCATCAGATGCTCCTGAGATCCCTGACAGAGCTCCATCCATTGCCTGGGGTTCCCCCCTTGAAACAGATGCTCTCCTGGAGGCTACAGGGACATTCAATCTATTCATCCATCCAGTATATACCAGCTACTTAAAATTGCATCACTAGCAAAGCCCTCGAGGCTTGTCTTTGCTTGAGAGGAGCACGCAGTGTAGCCAGCTATTAATCATGACTGTAACGCCTCAGTGTGGGGAGAATGGGGACACAGGATGAACTCTGAAACTTGAAAAGATAAAGAGATGATTCTGAGTAACAGAACCAGGAGGAGAAAACAGACTGAGGGGCGCTCACCCATAGAAATGCCACAGCTTCGCCATTTGCCCGTATATTGCCACGTCCATATAGGCTGTCACAGAGGACAAATGGACACATGGCCACATGGGTTTCCATGGGTCCAGAGGCACATTTTTTTAAGTAGGTTGCAAAACTTTAAAGACGTGCATAAGTCACATAGAAGAAACCACATCGGGTGTTTATAGTCATCCAAGGTATTAGTACAATCTACTGAAATACTGAAGTAAACAGGAAAGCTGCCGCCCCCGTGCTGTCTACCATTGCCCCCCTTCACTAGTGCTCTCAGATTCTGAGAGCCACATCCCAGTGATGGCCCAAGGGACAGAGACATTCCAGGCCCCAAGATGACTTGTCTATAGTTTCATCTTCAAACTTTTTTGGCCAGGGTCTCTTCATACCTCAAATCATCACTGGGGACATGAACCCCACCCCTGGGGAGCTTCTTTAGTCACAGAGCCTTACAACCCTCTACAGGCTGGGTGACAGGATTTTGTCCCAACCTCCCTGCTGTCTGAAGACCAGCCAGAGGCACGTATGAACTAGCAGCCCAGACCCAGTCTCCCTTCTGCATTGTCTCTATGGAAACACTGCTCCTTCTCATACGGATCACCTGTCAGTCACCTAAAGGTCTCCGAAGCACCACATCAAGGAGTATGAGGGGAGGAGAGAGCAGATGATCTGCAGACCAATAGAAAGGGTATCATCTAGAAGCTTTAAAACTGCTTGGGCTCCAAGAGAAAAACATGGTATCCCTACGAGAGAGTTTAGAAAATTACCCATTGGTCTGAGGACATTCCTGTATTATAAATAGGTCCGGGGTACAAGAAGGGCTACACAGTTATTCTCTTTCCTTTCTCTTTCCTGCTGAAGAAAGAAAGCACCCTCAGTCTCTTAGCTGTCAGGACATCCCTCACTGGCTCTGTTCCTCTCCTTATAATGACTGACTAGCGGGGCACTCTGTATTACTGAGAAAAATCTTTAGGTAGAACTGAATGTTGAGCTTCAGATGGTTTGGGGAAATACAATAAGGAGAAAAAATTGATCAAGCTCATAGCAGTGGTGTTTACCTCATACAAATTCTAATAATATAGTTAATAATTAAGTTACAAGGAATAATGATCTCCCGTGAATTTGTTAGAGAAAGCTGTTTTAGCTCTAACTGTCATATGTACGTCTAGATATATAGATATATACACACATACATCCTCCCGTTGTAATTACCTATTAAATATTAATCAGTAAATATTTGTTTTTAATTTCCTTGGAGTCTCTAATATGCCTCATTTCACATAGAGAACACAGAGCATATACACACTAAAGAATATGGCTGCTTAGTATTCATATTTCTTGGCACATATGAAGAAGCATAAGGTCCACCGATTTTTACCTGAAAATAACTCCATATTTTTTATCTGAAAAAGAAGCCTTATTCAGTTGGGGATATTATATGAAGATAAATAAAACAAAGAAAACCCCCGCAAATAGGTAAATCCTCAAACTGCATAACAAAGAGGCAGATGAACACATAGAACCTGAGGATAGCAACCGTGAAGGAAAGATGGGCTTTGTGTTATCCAAATCGCCTTGCAGCACTCCAGAGGAGAAGGGGCAGAGAGGGCAGGCGCTGACTATCCTCTGGCCTGGCTCACCCCGCTGTGCCCAGCGAGCTGTGAAGGGCTGCTGCTCAGTCTCCTACCGCTGTCTCTAAAGCTCATGAGCAACTTTCGGTTCGCAAGTCAGCATGCCTTGGGAGACGCCAGCACTGTCTCAAAAGCAAGTGCAGGTAGAGAGCTGGGGGCCTGCCACTGTGCTCCCGAGACGGCTTCCTCTGCAGCCCGTAGCTCACACGGCAGGCGTACCCGTCACACTCCTTCCTCCTAACTACGCAGACTCCGTCTAGGGCCTGAACTCAATCTGGATGGGCCTGACGTGAAAGCTTCAGAGAGGGAACCCGGCTGGATAAGAGGTGACTTAGATGACCCGTGCGAGCCGATCTGTAAGCAGCGTATGCGCCACCGGTCCAGAGCTGAATTTTAAGATCATCTCAGAGTGCTGCGCGTGTGTGACGGGTGCACTGTGGAATCGCGTCCTGATGACCATTGAAGGCTCGTCTAGCCGTTAGCTGTTGTAAACACACTGGGGATGAATATTCTTTTGTATACGTCGTTGGGCGCTTGGATGATTGTTCCTTGAAACACATTCCTAAAATGAGTGTTGATCCAGGAGGGAAAAAAAAAAATTAGATTTTATGCTCGGGCTTTTAATCTATCGCCAAAAGGCTTTCCAGAAAATCTTGAGCAAATTTACATTTTCTCCCACAGTTTGTGAGCACCCACGTGTCTAGGCACTTGCACGTACTAGCGATCTCTCTCTCTCTCTCTCTCTCTCTCTCTCTCACTGACGATGTGTGTGTTACCCCCGCCCGTGTGTGTGTGTGTGTGTGTGTGTGTGTGTGTGTGTGTGTGTGTGTG
>NW_026596166.1:5427619-5466841 GCF_907164565.1 Psammomys obesus | reverse complement strand
GTGTGTGTGTGTGTGTGTGTGTGTGTGTGTGTGTGTGTGTGTGTGTGTGTGTGTGTTTTACTGGATATGGTACCCTGGGCCTCTATCCGTTAGGCCTACAAAAGCACTCCACCACTGAGCTCTTTTGGCCTGTAAGACCTGGGGTCTCACAGCTCAGGAGTTCAAGATTGCACCCTTCCCAGAAACTCCCCCAGACCAAGACTCGTTGCAAAAGCAAGAGGTTTATTAACCATTGTGCAATGGGGTCACCCCTGCCGGTCAGCAAAGAGTGGCACCGGGAGACAAAGGCCTTTAGGTTTTTAAAAGAAAAATTGCGGGAGATTTGAAGTTGCAGTCTTGGCAATTTAGGATTGGACGAGGAAGCTATAAAGTAAGATAATTGATTAGTCTTAGGTACTCAAGCTTGGCCAGTCCTGCCAAGTGTGGATGCAGCTGCAATTGAAGGTGGGGGTGGTTAGCTCATCCTTGAAGATTAGGGGCTACAGACTTTTGGCTGGAGGTCAAAAGCTACTCAGAAGAAGTCTAGGTTTGTTGCTAAGAAATGCTATCTCAAAGACAGGAGTTTTTCTTTTTGCTGAGTGAAGGTCATTGCTTGCTTGCCTTTTTTTTCTATCTGTCCTCATAGATAGGGTCACATTTTTCCATTCTCTGGAAAGGTACTAAGAGGCTTTAGCTTAACCTAAACCTAAAACTCAAAACTATCGGCTTTAGAAGACATACAGGTTACAAAGTTAGTCTAACCCTTTCAGGCCAGGCTGGCCTTGAACTTATGATCCTTCTGCCCCAGCCTCCTGAATAAGTGGAATTTCAGACATGTATCACTCAGCTTGACTGGTACCGTTTTATTTATCATTGCCAATTAATGGGCCAAAGATTGGGTCTTTTCATTTAAAATGTTTGACACGAAGATTCCTTAGTCCTTTGTATTTTTGTCAAATGTCTACGTTTTTATTTCCTTTAGAGTTAAGCATTATTGATTAGAGAGTATGGTTTGGGAGCTAGAAGGGTAGCTCATCAGAGGACCTGGGCTCAGTTCCAAGCACCCACAAGCTGGCTCACAAATATCTCTAATTCAGTGGCCTCCATGGATAACACACACAAATGGTACATATATATACGTATGTATATACATATACATACATATACGTACATGCAGGTAAAACACTCAGACACGTTAAAAAATAAATACTTTCGAGTATGCTTGGAGCTAGAGATTTCTCAGTGATTTGGAGAGCTTGCTGCTCAGTCATGAGGACTGGAGTTCGGATCTCAGCATCCACATCTGGCAACCCACAACCACCTGAAACGCCAACCCCAAAAGACCCGATAGCCTCTCCTGACCGCCTCAAGTACCCACATACACAAGTGCACACACCAACACTCACACCTGCAAATAAAATGAGTTCTTAAGAAAAAAAAATGCGCTCATATACAAAAGAAAAGGACTCCTTCTTTTCTTATACTATGAACATTTTACAGAACATATACCTTTCATTTTTAATCAACTGTGTCAGCCGTTTCTTGGTGGTTTTCTTCCTTTGCTTTTATGATTTTAAAGTCCTTTTATAAATTTCCAAATGGTAATCAACAATCTAAACTCGATATTTGAACAGTTTGCCCTTTCCTACTGACTTAAAATATATTTACCAAAGACAGAAAGCTTACATATATATATATAAAGCTGAATCTGATAGTTTTATTGAGTCTCATTAATCCTTGCACTGGGATGATGCTTCTTGGGTATAACTTTGCAATAGACACTAACATGCATTTCACTTTACATATATACACACATATATAACACTTTTCATCATTAGTTGTTGTCTCTAAATCGAGTTTTTACACCCAATATAATCATTTGTCAAGCCCACAACTCAAAACTTCTTGAAGTCACTTTAAGCAAATTAAATTGGGGTGCTCTGAGACTTTCCCAGTATAGAACTCCTTGCCCAGAACAGAGGCTATCTCAGAATTTCTTTTCCTTTAGATAGGTCAACAAATGCTGTGATTGTTTCTTCCTCATGAACATCTTGCACACTACAGAACACTTTATAGGTGTGTATGTGTGTGTGTGTGTGTGCGCGCACGCATGTGTGTGTGTGTGTGTTTGTGTGTGTTTGTTGTATTATGAAGAGGCTATGTTCCATCATATTTTCTAACTTGCTCTAACCAGTACCTGACAGAATTTGTGTGAGCCTAACAATTCTCTCAAAGCTCTTAAAAGGAATGTGCTAGTTCTCTTCCGTTGCCACCAAGATGTCTGCCTATCCTGGGTGACTGCTGCTTGACAAGGACAGGAGGAGGCTGTTCCCTCTGGTGACCCTGTGTCTGCTCTGTGTGCTGGCCCTGGTGAACAGAGTAATGCCTTTTGGAGTACCTCATCTACCTGAGGGTTTCCTCGTATGGTGCTCACCTGGCAACCTGCCAAGTGGGCAGGACACTAGGATAGCCAAGTGATTGTGATACTGATCTCAATGATGAGGGGACTGCAATCAGAGTGGAACCACTTACCGAGAGACCTGGGTACCCATGCACAAACCTAGAGCGTCAGAATGTTAGCACCAAGCGCTTCTGACTACTCCCCCGGTGACTGCTGCAAAGACTAACTTTCCAGTTAGTGAAGGCTAAACTGAAAAGTGCAGTGTTTGCTCCATTGGGCCTCAATGGCAGCTTAGTGAAAATGAGTTTCCAGCAATGTATGGCTCTGATTTTACAAAAGAAAAAGAAAGGAAGGAAGAAAAGAAAAGAAGCAAAAGGTTTATTTCTAAAGAGTCTTTCTGTGCAGGCGACCTTACAAAAAGTGCACTCTGGTTTCTGGGCCACAGCCCCCAGTACAGAGTTCACTTATAAACTGGTCATATCTTTCTAAAGTCATAAGTGATAATCCCTTTGCATTCTGTGGCTAATGTCAGGCTTATATGAACTACTGGAACCTCGGGACACATGGTCAGTGGTCCTGTCCTGCTAAAAACTTATCTGCCGCTGTTGAGTACCAAATTAGAGGACCAGCATGAGCACCTGGGGAGGCCACGTTTCCATAGCATCCCTCACAACTGATTGACCATCTGCAGTACAAGACAGCAGACTGGTAGCCCCATCCTGCCATTCAGTGTCCAGAAAAGTTCATGCCGACCTTTTGGAAAAGACCAAAGATGCCTTGGAGAAAAGCTTCACTTTGGTTGAAGTGGCTACTCAGCTACTATGGACGTAGCAACATACCCAAGCTTTGCTAGCATCTGGACATGAGAATAAATAGTATCTGGCCATCTCTGAGGAGAAATCCCAATCAATAAGCACAAAGTTCTAAGTCAGAGGCTCAGAACCTACATTAAAATGTGTGGACATAATTGCAACTCCAGGGAGGCAGAGTCAGGCAGATCCCTGGAGCTCTTCATCCAGTCTGCCTTGCCTATACAATGATATCCTAACCAGATGGACAACTCTTAAGAATTAGCAGTTGAGGTTTCCTCTGGCCTCCGTATACAAGGGTACACGGCCAAATACACACAAGAGCACCTGCATGCATATGAACACAAACACACACACAGAGGGGGAGAGAGAGGGAGAGGAAGAAAAAGACTTAAAGAAAAAAAAAACAGAAACATTTAATAATGCCAATTCTGTTGTGAGCCAAAAGGAAAATAAGCATAGAAAGCTGTTTAAGTTCCTGAAGGGTAAGAAGGAATTAGGGAAGGGGATTTTCCAGACTAAGTGTGGAGCAAGTATTTCAGAACCTTCTCTCCAGCACCTCAGAGAAAGGGCTCCAGCAAAGGCATCATGAGTATGGCAGATTGCAAAGGCTTTTGTTCAGTTGCGGCCCAGAAGAAAATAAGAGAGTATTAGGATGGTGAGTCGGGGGTGGTGACACGGATTCTGTAAGCTCTTACAGGCTGTTTGGCTTTCGCTTTGCACCTTCACTGGGGGCATCGAGGAAGAAGTGGACACTGAAGAGCAGAACACAGATTAGGAGATTTTTCTAAGTGACAGGATGGGGCTTGCATAGAGAGAGCTAGCTGTATGGGTGGTAAAAAAGGACTCAGAGTCCACAGATGTTTGGAGGGTAGAATGGGAAGACATGGAATCGAAAAGAATACTGAAGAAGGAAGGGTGGGGCTGAGCAAGACTGACATGCCAGGGTGCGGCTGTCTGGTTCTTTCTTTGGCTTGGCCTCACCCCCAGCCTCAGTCAGTTCTGTGTCTAGAGCTCTTCCCACTCCTCCTCCTCCTCCTCCTTCTCCTCCTCCTCCCCTCCCACCCACCCCCTTTTCCTTCTTCATCAAATAAATCCTGACAAAGGAAATATTTTTGCTGAGCCTCCATCCTACACCAAGAACCGTACAGACATTTTTCCAGGAAGCCCTGTTTCCAGCACACAGTTCATTCAGAAGGTGTTTGCTGGGTAGCACCACACCACACCACACTCCTGGAATCTTTAGTGTAAAACATTTTTGCATTCCTTCAGCTTACCAATAGGAAGAAATGGAGGCTTAGGAAAGCTATGGCTTTCTGAGGGTCCCAGCGTTTGTTCCCAGTGAGTCCAGGGCTCCAGTTAGTTCTTCACCTTTAAGGTCCCAGGGAAATTAGAAAATGGCTCAACTGCAAACCACATCACCAGTCATGGCAGATGTTGCGAGGAGCAATAAGCAACAGCCAGGGCCAGATAATGTATGGCAGTTGCATTCGGCCCTGTTTGAATGGGACTTTACTTTTCTCAAGACAGACAGACAGACAGACCTCTAGGGGCGAGGCAGGCATTATGACACATATCTGCAATTCCAAACTTGGCAAAACAAACAAACTGGAATTTAAGACCATCCTCAGCTGAAGGGTAGCCTGGAGTACATTACACTCTGTCTCAAAGGATATGGGGGAGAAGGAGACGAGAAGTTGCAGGGAGAGAAAAAAAAAAAAGGGAAACAGCCCTCTCATCAGAATCCCAGTGAATTCTCAGAAAGCCTGTTGGTTTCCCCCTTGTGCTCACGCATCCTTTAAGGAAGAGACTTCTGCAGTGAATCTTTCTTACACAAGTAAGCACAGCCTGGCTTTCCAGTAACTAGAGAGACCCTCACGAGGAAGGAAATGAGCTGCTGAGGCAAGCTGGCGCAGACAGCTGATGCAGGCCCGCAGGAAGAGGTCCAAGTAGCACTGACAGGCATTGGAAAGATGCGGCCCTACCAAAGGAATTCACCACCACTGGTATTTAGGAAAGCGGTGTCTTTCCTAGCCTCACACTACCTGCTTTCTAATGGGTATCTGGGGAGATTTCATCACTCCTGCCTCTGAATTTGACCCTTAATAAAATGGACACACACACCTAGGAGGCTTGGGACAGGTGCTGAGCATGGCCAAGCAGCCTTTGGCAGAGATAGGGGTGGGCTTTTGTTTTGGGGTTTGGTTTGGTTTGGTTTGGTTTGGTTTGGTTTGGTTTGGTTTGGTTTGGTTTGGTTTGGTTTGGTTTGGTTTTGAAGCGAGGTCTTGCTGGATAGGACAGGCTACCCTTGAACTCTTGATCCTCCTGCCTCAGCCTGCCCACTGCTGAGCTCTTCAAAGTGGTCTTTGGACACAAGTTACCATCTTGCCGTCTCACTCATTCATCAGTTCATAAATCTTTGACGTGAATGAAGAGCCACATGTTTGTTCGTTTGTTTTTTAAGTTTTATTTATCTATTATTTATACAGCGTTCTGCCTGCATGCCGGCCTGCACACCAGAAGAGGTCACTAGATCTCACCATAGATGGTTGTGAGCTAGCGTGTGGTTGCTGGGAATAGAACTCAGAACCTTTGGAGGAGCAGCCCATGCCCTTAACCTCTGAGCCACCTCTCCAGCCTGAGAACCGCATGTTTAACCCTCTTAAAATTCTGCTTCTTGCTGGATCTGAAAATTAGGGCTTCTTCCTCCAAAAATGGCACTGCAATGGTGCTACACACAGTCAGGCCTCATCCTGCCGCTGAGACAGTACACTGGACCTAAGTGAGATGGGTATTTGGCGGTGCAGCAGGAACTGGAGGGCATGGATGCTTCCCTCTAACTGACCTGACACTTCCACTGTTAGAATCTATGCAGCTCACCTTGCTTGTTACACTGACCTCAGAAGGCTACTTTGAGGCTCTGAGACAGCTGCTACCCAACAAGGAAGGGGCTTTGACCCCAGTTCCTTGTCCCTTTGGTGGCCAGACAGTTCATGTGCTTTTGCAAATGACACAACTTTGAGATGCTTAAATGCTGAAAGAGGGAGACGTAACTCCCGCCTGAGCTGTTTTCTCTCTGGGTAAAGTTAATGATCCTCAAGAGAGAAAACGTTTATCCTGGCTTACACACCTCAAGAACCTGACTACTCCAATTCACCCCAGAACCAAAACAAGGAAGCAAAGAGTCTTCATTTTACCTACTTAGCAGGTCATGGACAACTTTTCACACTTTCTTGAGGGAACCATCAAAGCTATTAACAGATCCTTTGACCTACTCTCTTTAAAACCCCTCTAAATTCAGAAAACAACTCTAAAAGCTCCCAGAATTAGAAGGCGAGCTGGGAAGATAGTCTGGGCGTGGCCTTCCCGGCAGATTTGCAGTCAGTGTTTAGCCAGGGAAGAGCTAGTTCCAGCTTTGCACAGTCCCAAGGACCCTCGTCTCCCTGATTAAACCCGGTGCTGAGTCTCTGTCCTGAGTACTGAGGATCTACTTCATGTAGAACCTGTGCTGGGCCTGGGACTCTGTCCTCAGTGGGAAGGTAAGATGGATCTTAAACAGCTATCATTTATGGTAGAAAGTAGCTAAGAGCCCACAGTTAAGATCCCATTGTGTGACAGCTCATGCACACTGGGTAGTGAGTAGAAGGACAGATGGACTGACCCCTGTCCTCAGAACGGACTCCATGTGCCCTGGTTGGGTATATCCACCCAGCACGTGCTGGGAACGAGTATGTAAGTCAGATAGCTTCTCACCGCATGCCCCTCTCACACATACTCTGTGATTCCATTCTTAAAATGTTCTTATTCCATTTATTTAGGGCAGGGGAAGAGCATTCCACGGCGTATACATGAGGGTCGGAAGATGACCTGTGGTAGTCAGTTCTCTCCTCTACCGTGTGGACCCCCATTTTGAACAGAAAAGGAAGACGGGACGTAGGGGTGTTAGAGGATGTCCCCAAGGTCGTGCTAATGATGAAAAGCAATGGTAGGATTCAAAGGCAGAGAGGTCTGGGGTGAACAGTCCTGCTGTGACCTCATTTCATGGCTGATTAGCACTCGGTGGCAGCACCTTCCTTCTATGAAGTTGTGACTGATTCCTTGCCAAGCTGTGGAGCCTCATGGGAGACAGGCTGGCAAGCAATAAGGCATCCATTGCTGGTCCAGGACTCACAAAGCCGTGTCTTGTTCAACTGATACTGACATCTGTCTCTGCCATCCCTTGATGTTCTCCAGCAGAAACAGGAAAGAGGGAATAAAGTGACTCTCAAAGAGAAGGATCCAAGCTCTAAGCCCTGCTTTTAGCATCCATCCAGCAGGGCTGGCAGAACGACACTGAAAATCTATCACGTTTCCACGCCAACAATGGTATCCTCCCCTATCCTGTACCACCGTTCTGCCTTAACCGGAGGAAATTCTCTTCATTCCTTTTCTTTCCATTTCCTTAGCCAAAGGACTTTAAGAGCTTGACAAAGCCTACAGAATAGAGGCCAGTAAGGGAGTTACAACAGCCTGAGAAACTCAGGGCCATCGTTGCAGACTGGACTTAGACATCTCCACCTGAAAGCCTTCTCCCACCAAATGCTAGCGTGTAAATGCATGCACACTCAGCCATGTTCCCGGTCCTCTGCATTATCCTAGCACAGTGCATCCTACACCACACATGGTGATGCTTTTTACTGGCTCTGAATCTTCTCGTTCTGTTTCCAATGCTGAGCTCGGTCCAGGAAGCCCACAGGCCGCTGGAGAAGAGAAAGACAAGCGTGGGGAAGAGGAAAGTGTACAGACACTCCGCTCCTGGTTTAACCTTCCTTGCACACACTTATCTCCGGCCTGGTGAAACCCCTGGAGTCCCAGCAGCCAAGGAGAAAAGGATGGGGCCTGAAGGAAAAGGGGCTGGAGGGAATGGCTGTGCTCTAAGAAAAGGAGGGCTCGTGTGAGAGCTGGGCTTTACTGACCAAGGTCACAGCCATTGTTTAGGAACATCAGTGTGGCCCCTGGAATGGCTCAGCTTCTAGTGTTTGCCTCCTATTGGCCGCGGGCCTGTGGGTGACGGAGCAGTGCTCAGGATCTCATGAACAGCCACCCTGACCTCCATGTACCCAGCTGGAGGCAGGAAATTCCATGTTGTAATAACTGGATTTCTTCCATTCATTCTTGATCCATGACTAGGTAACCGATTGGTCATTAAAGGAACCATTTAGGCCAATTTCAGAAAGAGCAGCTCAGGCCCTTCTGCCAGTGTGCACAAAGAAAGAAAGAAAACAGGACAGAGAGCCCTGGGTACCTCTGGTTCCTTTGCTAGCATGACTTACGGCAGAAGCAAAACGTTTAAAGGCCCCACCCCTGTCAGTGAGCATTGCGGCGAGGATTTCATAGAGCTGAGTTTGGTGTTTGAAAACACACAGAAGCGCAGCCGGCTGCAGTCGGTTTATCAAACTGGACACATGTGGATCCGAGAGTAGAAAAACAGTCCCAGTGCCTGAGGAGGCTGCTCATTGAAAACAAGTGCTTTTCAAGGAACGGCATTAAGAAATGTTTTCACATACCTGAAGCCCGTCAACAGGGACCAAGTCAGGAACTCTGAGCAGCCGGCTAGGAACTGTGGCTGACACACTAGCCAACCAGCCAGCCTTCAGTGCCTGTACAGCTGGTGGCAGGGGGAGGCAGCCCACTTGTACTTTCTCATTGTATATTTTCTAATCAATTTGGGGGTGGGGGTTCTGGCGAATTTGATTTTCTATTTCCCAGAAGAGCTTTGGGGTTCCTGGAAATGTAACCTTGCTCTCCCCGCTCACCAAGAGAACCATATCCCTCCTGCATGCAATCTGGTCGCTCTCTGCTGAGCAGCAGCTTGAGACTTTATGCCATCGAGACATGTGCGGAGCGGCTAGTGTTCCCACATCACTCCTCACTTTAGGTACAATTGCTTGGCGTGGCACCAGGCCTGCTGGGTACATCTAACCCTGCAGGTACATGATGCCACATACCGAAAACCACGTGCCCAGACAGCACCTGGGTTTTGTTAGTATCTCAAAGTCAGATAGAAACAGAGGGGCGTGTGTGTGTGTGTGTGTGTGTGTGTGTGTGTGTGTGTGTGGTGTATGTGTGGGTGCATGTACATGCATGAGTCTTCAGGTGCCCGTGTGTGCAGCAGAGGCCAGAGCTAACTGTCTTGTGTCTTCCTTGATGGCTCTCTCCGGTTTATCTTTTGAGACAGGGTCTCTTGCTGAAGCTGGTACTCACCAATTGGCTTGACTGGCTGTCCAGTGAGCTCCAGAGATCTGCCTGTCTCTGCTCCTTCTCTGTACCCACGCAGGTTGCTCACAATGATGCCTAGCCTTTTCACATGAGTTCTGCGGACCCAAAGTCTTCCTGTTTGCACAGTAGGCACTCTACCAGCTAAACATCTCCTCAGCCCCAAGAACACAGAGGTTTCTAATGCTTCTGCATCCTGAAAGGCAGCTCAGAGCAAAGAGAGTGACAGCCTAGCCAGAAAGGAGCCTAGCATCCTTTATGTTCAGGGGGGCCATATCGCAGAGCCCAGTAAAGGTCACCAAACAGTCTATAGCGTACTCGAGTAACGTCAAAAATATCCATCTCCATTGAGAGATTTGGAGGTGGCTCAGACCATCTGCTGCTGCTGCGCCCAGGGTTCTCTTTCATTTGGAAACTCTGCTGTCAACTTGGTTTAGGATATGCACCAGCGAGACATATGCTTATCCTTCCTGCCCAGAGAGATGCTGGCATGAGACATTCTGCTGATGGAGGCCCACGCTTATGAATTCTCTCCTCTTCTCCCCTAGTAACCGTGACGGTGGGGGGCAAGCAGCACTTGCTCGGACTGTACGACACCGCGGGACAGGTATGTGCTCACCGTCCTTTGACTCATGAAGGGTTGAGGGAAGGGGTGTAGGAGAAGGAATGGTTCATTTGGTTCATCATTCAGAAGACACCCATAGACGTTTCCCATTCTGATCATCTGGGGCTCATATATTTTCTACCCAAATGGCAACCAAATATGCATTCTTAACTTTAAATATATATATGATTATATATATAGTTTTACATATACTCATATATATATATATAATTGTCCAAGATATGATGTGTCAAATACTGACAAGGCATCAATACTCAAAATAACATTTCTATTCAAGAGTTTCAATTACCTCCAGCCCAAACCTATTCCACGTCCAAGATCTACACATCTATTTCATAAATTGCAGCTTTGCCCATTCTCCCCCACACACGCTATTTTCTTTGCCTATCTTTTATTTGATTTACCTAATGAACCGTGAAAAGGTTCAAAAGGAGATGGGCTGGGTAAGATGGATTAAGCACTGGAAGGGAGCAAGGCTTTGGATACAGTCCAATGATGGAGGTCAACCCCAAACTACTGGGAACCTGAGAACTGACTCTAAATTTTCTAAGATTCCCCAAATATTCTTATTCGGTGACAAGTGTTTTCTTTTGGGTTTGAGAATGGAAGGGCATGGACTTGAGTCTGCAGTGAATCTGCACATGGCTGTCCTTGGGTAAAAACACCTGGTAACTGCCTTTTCTTGCACCTCACACAGAGCTGTGGAAAACACCCAGTGTTAGAAGTTCGCCTGGGAGGAGGAAGGGAGATGGATGAGCCATGGATGGCTGTGGCCTAATTTCTTGGATAGAGCGTGTTACCATATGTCTTGAATCATTTATTTAGGTCAAAATCAGCGGGTTGTTCAGTCAGTCCAAATTTATACAGCTTAAGTCCTTTGGAGTGAGTATTTGACCGTGGTATTTCCCACTGTGAGTTTCTTAGTAATTGTTAATAGCTATGCATTTGTAGAGGCCTTTTCTCACAATTATCTGGAGATATGTCATTTTGCTCAACTTGAAAGCTCTCTCCTAGAAAATAAATAAATGGGATCTCTTCAAGGTTTTCAGCGCACATTTGCAAAGACCACGGACAAGTGTCTGTGGGACATCAAAGCTAGTGTTTTACAGCCAGGTCAGGGAGCCTGGATCCTCTAGCACCAGACCCAAGGCTCTTTCCCAGGACCCTCCAGGTTCTGCTCATGGGCAGATGGCTGTTTGGGAAAAATCACTGTCAGAACTAGGGTGACCTCTCCGATCAATGTCAAGAAACAGAAACATAACTAGGGGGGAAAATGTCCCCATAGCTACTCAAAGGGAAAAAATCAAGTTGGGTCCTCTGATACAAGAGAGTATAGTAGCTACAAGAGAACATCTCAGCAATGAGGCCCGTGGATTCGGGCACAGCATGCCGTCTCGGTTCCTCACAGCCTCACGGTGCGTTCAGTCCATATAGTCCAGCTTGCAAAGCTCGATACAGCAAGGACTCTCTCATGCTCTGAAAGTCCTCTGCCCCCCCCCACCTTCCGGAAGCCCATGCCCGCTCAGCTTTCACACTTCAGTAATGGTTCCTATGTATCAGTTGCCCCAAGAACAATATCCCTTGATCTCTATTTCATTTTACACCCAATAAAACCGTTTAAACACTCTTGTAGAGTTGAGTTATTATTTCCCATTACTCTGTCTTTTAAATAAAAAAAAAAATACAAGTCTAAGAATGGAAGTGATAATATAGCGTGAAAATATCTTTAAATGTCAAATGGAAGCAAGTAGGGCGACCCCCAAGCTCTGACACAGGGGTGAGAAATGCTGTAAACTATAACAACAAATAAATTCAAGCTTTTTCTGTAACTTAATCTTCACCTTAATTCTTTCCTCCACTTATTTTAAAGTCTCCGGGCAGACACATTCACAGGGGAGCATGAAGCACGGGGAAAGGAAATAAGAGCATATGTGAAGTCTCCTTTTTGGGCCTCAGGTTCCATGATTAAGGACTTTAAAAGATAATTTCAAGACATCTTGAAGGAACCGAAGTAATTAACCAAAAATGTTTGAGTCGAGACCCAAGGGAGGCATTTCGGCAGGGGAAGAGCTTAAAATACGGGGACACCCATTTACAGTAAAGAATAAACTGTCATTCTAGAACAATGATTCTCAAACTTGACCCTGGGCCAGAACCACCCAGAACTTGTTAAAACAAACAGCGACAGGGCTCCACCCCACCGTTTCCAATTCCAAGTCCAGGAGGAGTCCCAAGAATTTGCAATCATGCTAGGTTTCCATTGCTGCTGCCCTGGACAGCACACTTTGAAGGCCAACGACTGTGCTGATGGCTGACCAGCAGTGTCGCTCATATAATGGAGCATCTTAGAAATGCAGACACTACCTGGGAGATGGAGGCAGCAGGAGCCAAAGTTAAGGTCACCCTCAGCTACATAGGAAGTGCAAGGCCATCCTGGGCTGAATGAGACTTTGTCTCAGAAACACAACAGAAAGAAACACAGGCACCTCACGCTCCAGCCCCAAATCAATGAATTTACGCCTTTGATGGATGAAACATGTTCCCAACACAATAACTACATCTAAAAATTAGCCAAAACAGCTTCACAACAGATTTAGTTTAGAAGATGTCTTAGTCCAGGTTTTCTAGGGGAACAAAACTGATAAAATGAAATATATATATATATATATATATATATATATATATATATATATATATATATATATATTCATTAATAAAATGTCTTCTAGGCAGTAGTCCAACTAGTCCAACAATGGCTGTCTACTAACAAAAGGCCCACAAACCCAGTTGTTCAGTCCCATGAGGCCGAATGTCTCAGCTGGTCTTCAGTATTTGCCAGAATCCCAGAGAGGTAGGCTCTAATGCCAGTGAAGGAATGAACTTGCTACTGAGAGCAAAGAGCTTCCTCCTTCCATGTTCTTATATAGGCTGCCAGCAAATGTGTGGCCCAGACTAAAGGCCGGTCTTCCCACTTCAAATGACGTATTAAGAAAAATGCCTTACAGGTATGCCCACCCACTTGGGTTTTAGTTAATTACAGATTGTGGTCAAGTTGAAAACCAAGAATAACCATCACAGAAGGCTTGTCCCAAAAGTTCCAGTCCCCACCCTAAGTGGCATAGTCTACCCTTCAATGATACTCTAGAATGTTCCTGTAGTCACAAGGTTGAAGAATACCTACGACTAATTAAAAATCACTCGTTGAGTCTATTACTAAATAAGGAAAGAGAAATGACTTCAAAACAGATTGATAATTCTGGAACCACAAATTCACAAAGGAAATACATCTCTAACTCCAGCTATCAAGTTCTAGCCTACTTTAGTAATTACATTTTCTTACATGAATAACCCAAAGAGGTGTGCCCTCGCCTTTGCTCTGAGCTAACTGTGCATTGGGCAGTGGAGAAGGAGGGTTTAGAGGTGGAAGGCAACTCAAGAAGCAAATGTATTCTGAAAGATCAGGTGAGAGGAACTTGTTATCCCCACCCTCAAAGACAACCCTGAGCAAAACTTTTTTAACAGGCATCCAACATGGCGGCTGCAAAGTTAGGCTCAAGACTCTCCTTGCCATTTCACAGCTCAGCCAAGCTTTTGCTAACTAAGGGATTCTCAGGGAGTCATGGATATGTTACCAGCACATGGACACTGGCTTTCTCCCCAGACTCCTGAGACAAACTATCATTTGGGCTTTAAAGAAAGAAAACAAAATTTCAGAATTCGGTTGGATGGAATTTCAAACACTAGGGCTGGGAGGGGATGGCACACATTTAGTCCCAGCACTGGGGAGTCATAGGCAAGCAGATCTCTGTGATTTCAAGGCCAGCCTGGTCTACAAAGCAAGTTCCAGGACAGCCAGGGCTACACAGAGAAACCCTGTCTCAAAGAAAAAAAAAATCAAACATTAGGTCAGTAAGGGATTTACCCTTCAGATCACCCAGCAAACAACATGCCAGTTCTCAGGACTAATCAATAATCTATTCACACCAGATCAATTCCTCTGAATGGCACAAACTCCTTGCCAGGTGGTCACAGTGTCTCTGAGAGTGGCCCTTTGCTCAGATATCTGGCTCAGCTACAGGAAGAGACTCAGAACTCTAAAATGTGCTCCAGGTCCCACTGGCTTGTTTACCATGTGCCATGAGAGAGAACACGGAAAGCATGACGCCAGAGTGGTGAGGATTTAGCCTAGCTTGAGCACTCATGGCTTGGGGAACGGCAGCGTGACGGGGGGGGGGGGGGGGGGGGGGGCTTCAGGCCAGTGCTCAGAGCCAGGATTCCTTTGAGTCTACAGTGGATCAGCCATGGTGGTTGAGGCATCTCACCCTCCTCTCAGCAGACCCTCACCCAAACAAATGATAGTGAGTGAAGCCAGCTCTCGGGCCACACTCTGGATGGGTGTATCTCAGAGGCAGCGAGTACTAACAGAAATGGCAATGAGCATCACTGCCAGAGGGAATGAGTTTCCCCCTGGTGCCAGGAGCCAGGAGCAGCCTTCTCTGCTATTTTCCTAAGCAGACACCAGGTTCTCGTCAGAGAAGTGAGCCTGAATTCCGTGCTCATGAGCCCCTCAAGACTTGAGGCTGGCCTGCACATCGTGTTAACAATAGGATGGTATCTCTCACTGCCAGAGCACAGCCCCACAGCAGCTCAGCTGTCACTGTGGGAGCAGGAAGACCTCATTGTCTTCACCAGGCCACACATCTTCACCAGGACCTGATATGTGGAGCTCCTGTGTCCTCCACCCCCAACCTCCCCCCACCCCCAGGCCTTCTTCTTCAGAAGCATGTGATCGAGCAGGAGGTACATACAGCTGAGGCTCATTAAAGGCAACCCCAGGTCCACTTGGAAGCACATACAACTTCCTCTTTTGCTATTGGCTGAGCCAAAGGGCCATCTGGAGCTCAGGGTCTGGCATCAGCACTCCAAACTTAGGAAAGTTTGCCTAAAACCTCACAATACATGTTTTTCTCTCAATAAGCAACTTGACTTTTCTTATCCCATGTATTTCAGCGTGGTTTCTACGAGTGTACTGTTTGGAGAATGCTGCTCACTTGATGGGCTGTTGGTAAAAAAGTAACTAGGGACCCATTCTTATCTTTCCCCAGGTTGGGAAAAGTAGAGGTGAAGGACATTGCCTAAAAGATGCAGTCACAGTTTACGAACATTTGGATCTCATTACTACTTAGTCCAAAAAAGTGAATTTCAGAGTCATCCCTGGTATCCAACAAGGGTAGAGGCTGGGGTTCCAGGAACTGCAGCTGTCGTTGACTTTAGATGAAGGATGGCCTTTGACTCCGTCATTAAAGTGCTTGCTCTTCTTTCAAAGCACCATTACAAGAAGTCACACATATTAAAGCATTGTAGTCTCACAGCGATACGGGCATTTTACAGTTTACTGACAAAGAGACCGAGGCAAAGAGAACTCACCGCAAACTACACGAGAGTAGTAGTGACAGGAGTGGCAGGGATTTGAATCCAGAGATTTCACCTCCACCCCTGTCTCTCTTGGGCAACATCCTGAGCTCCCACCCTGTCCTGCTTTCCGAGTCAAATGACTTACGGGAGAATATGAAAAACGGGGCTGGTGCCCACAGCACTGGAAAAAATGTCAGGAAGCTCAAAAAAAAAAAAAAAGGAAGCAGAATTCTACTCCCGGCTCTTGAGTGTCTGAGGCAGAGGACAGGACTCAGGGCTCTTCCTTACAGTGCAGAGAGCAACCCCTGGGCACTCATCAGCCTTCTAGACTTCACTCCAGACCTGGTGCTGAGTGCAAATCCACAGTGCAATGAGGTGATCCAAACACAAGGAAAGTTAAGGGCTCCGTGGCCCCACCACTGTCCCTTCATAATGAAGCTGCTCGTGAACATACTTAAGGCCAGTCTGTGCTGAGCGTTCCTCAGATCTTTACAAATAATCGCCCCCAGTGCCTGCACCTGACAGCACCAGCTCCACCTCTGTGCCGAGCCCTTGCTTGCCTTCCCCCCTCGCTCGCCTTCGGGGTGCAATGGGTAGCAACTACTCAAAAACCTACATGGTCCCAAATCCCAAATCCCTACCTACCCAACCCAAGCGCAAGTCCCCTCGTGTCCATCTTAGCCCTCCAAAGAACTGTCTGGTGGCTTTTGTAAGTTAACACATCATCTCTTCAAGAAGCACCCAAGCACCTATAACCCAGATCGTCTTCAGCTTTAGAAGGGGCCTCAATGCAAGAAGAACCATTCAGCCCTAACTCATAGCTGATCGGCAAGTGTGCTTCACCGCAAAGCTCATTCGAGCCATCAGTGGGTATGAATTCAAATGCCCAAGAACCCCAGAAGGGGTTCTTTCATACTTCCTAGCCACAGCCACAACTGAGGGTAGTAAGCTCCTGGTATTCATTGAAAGTTTTTTTTTTTTTTTCTCTATAGTCGTGTTGAAATCTATCGGATGTCCGATTGGGAGGTTGTAAGGCTGACAGCAGGGAGAAGGAAAAATAATAGTACCTGGGGCTCCAGAAACTTGAGCTGCTTCAGAACTCTGTCAAGCCGGGCTTTAGATACCTGGTTGGCTAATGGAGATCAAAAGAGAAGCCCATTGCTGGTGAGAGACCATCTTTTGGAAGTTGCTATACTACCCTGGGTCTAGAGGATCTTCCGGACTTGACATTGGGATTTTCCAGTTCTGTCAGATAAATACTGTACCAGAGGAACCAAAAGAGGCAGGAAACGTGTCTCGGTGCACATACATGGAACTGTTTTGTGTATTTTTCGGTCTCTTTCCCCAACTTGCATCCCAGTTCTTCACCACCTTATACAGTTCATGCAGCATTCTTGTCAGAGCCACAAGTCCAGTGAGGAATCAATCCTTTTAAAGGGAATTACACAACAGAACCAAGGTTCCTACAGCAAAGAAATCTAAAACCCGGAGCTCCGTGAAGCCCAGAAGCCAGCACGCCACCAGAAGTCCCTGTCCTGGAGGCCTGAGCTGCTTTGTCAGGGGAGCAAATGGGCTCACCTCCCTTTCCTGTCATCTAAGCAGCGTTTATTCAGTGGCTAGCAAATCAAGGATTAAATAAACACTATCCTTTCAGACCACCAGCTGTCGGCTCCTGCCTTGCCTGGTTCTCAGGCTAATCCGATTGTTTTGGTTTGGTTGTTGGGGGTTGGCAGAAAGAGCAGCTAACATTAAGATTTTAACTATACAGTGTCTGCTGCCATCTTGTGGCAATTCGGAGCCAATGCCTGCTGTCGAGCAGACAATGCACCCCTGCAATAATGTAGTCCTAGAATAGCCAAGTTTAAAATTATAAAAAATAAATTCTTAATCTGTCATATAAAGTTCACATATAGCAATAGCAGTCTAAATCAAAAGCACACAAATGCTTCCTCTTGGTACTCAGTAACTCAGTAGCACTGGTCCATTACTGACATCTCTAAACTTTGACCTCCTCTCCTGTGACACGTGAACACTGATGGCACTATCTGTCTAGCGCTTGTGCAAGAACTCCAAGAGATAATGCATGCACTTCTTGCAATGGGGTGCCTGGTCCTTTGTAGGGATCCCCAGACTCATGCTCTGGTGATGAAGATGATGGGGCTACGCACAAATCAGTTGTGTCCACTCCAGGTCCACATTTGACCAATCAGTACAGGATTAGTCTTCTATACCCAGCCCAATGTGCCAGGGGTTCTGATTTGCTCAGAGTTGGAGCTGGAGCAGGTGCTCACATGGTAGTCACTGTAAGCCCCACTTTTTAAATTATTTTAATTTTATTTTGTTATTTCACGTGTATGTGTACTTGCCTACATGCATGTCTGTGCACCGCTCACATGCCTGTGCCCCACGGAGACCAGAAGAGGGCCCTGGAGTGTTAAAACCATCGTGAGCTGTCATGTTAGCTCTGGGCATTGAACCTGGGTCCTCTGGAACAGGAGCCTAAATACACTGACCCATCTTCCCAGCCCCTGAACCCCGCTTTTTACAGTAAGTCGCCTTTCTCCATAAAATTATTTGCTGTGGATAGAGCATAGGGTAGAAAGTGAGAAAACCAATCGACCCGGCCCTGGATCCATTCAGGACAATCTGGGTAGAAGGATCACATGGCTGAGGACAGTGTTGCAAAGAGTAATACGTGCTGACCCCAGGTCTCTTCGCTTGTAGGTCTTAGCATGTGTCTGGATTTTTTTTTTAAAGCACTTCATGTAGCCTTAGTGAAAGCCACTGTGGTAAATTCCCACAGAAAAGCCGAGGGCTCATCAACAGGCCTGATCTTTCAAGGGTTTCCCTGCAAGCCCAGCTACTCTGGTGAGATGGGAATGGCCAAGCCACTCGAAGGACAATGCTCCACGACATGAGCACATAGGTACACAGAATATATGCATGTATGTAGCACCACTGTATGGACAGGTGTGATCTATGCAGTGGTGTGTGGACGCATATATCAGCAAGAAGTGTTTGAGCATATATTACTATTGGCTATGTGTTACTAAATCCCGTTAAAATATACCAAAACTTTTCCTTGAATGGCCTACAACGCCTTGGCAGCGAAACAACTGGCTTTTAACGTTGACCACACTATGGCACTGGGGCAAATTTAGGAACAAGTCCCAAACACGGTGCTTTAGCAGACACATCTCATTTGGCAACAATGCTTTGCTTTGTGTTCTAGCCTGCTCTGTGTTAACAATTCCTAATTGTTGAGGAGACTGAAGAGAGTCAGGTCAGTGGCCTACTCATTTAAATACACATTCCAGACAGTGCGACCCCACGGGCCCTGAGAGCCGCATCCAGTCCTGTGAACTGTGCTGTTTAAATGGGTGCGTTTCTGCAGACACAGGAGCAGAATGGTTGTTAGCAGAGCAGGAAGGGGCAGGAAGCGGGGAGAGATGGGTCAAGGCACAGAGTTATCGTTAGGCGGGATGGATAATTTTAGAAGCTGCGGTCCACAGACGACCACTGGGAGTGCGCGGTACGTTAGAAATGCGATGTCGAGGTAGATTTTTAATCACAATAGCTGTGTGAGGAGATGGATTTGCAGCTCCCCTAACTGTGACGTAACAAAACAGGGTGGCTAGACCTTAACCAGTTATAACAGAGAAGTGAGTGGGGAGACGTTATGACGTGTAAGCTGTGCCCCAATAAAAAGCTGTTCACGGTTTTTAAAGCTGATCCGAAACGGGCAGTTCGTGATCTCCATACAGCAATGGATGTAGCTCGGCTCCTGTGGACACGTCGCTGAATGAGTCCCGAGGACCACACAGACGCTCTGCGTGCTGCCCTCACCCACTCTCTCTCTCTCCCCCGTTCCTCCCACAGGAGGACTACAACCAGCTGCGGCCTCTCTCCTACCCCAACACCGACGTGTTCCTCATCTGCTTCTCCGTTGTAAACCCTGCCTCCTATCACAACGTTCAGGAGGAGTGGGTTCCGGAGCTGAAGGACTGCATGCCCCACGTGCCTTACGTCCTCATTGGGACCCAGGTTAAAATGAGGGTGATGGAGGGGAGGGCATGGGCCGGGCGGGCGGTGACCCCAGGATTCTGCCAAGCGCCGTGACGGAAACTCAGCTCTAGCTCACCCGTGAGCAGAGGTTCCGGAGGCGCACGGTTGTTTAGTTGAAAACTAGTTATAGAGCTATTCAATCTGACGCAGAAAGTTTTGGTGTGGCCGTTAAAATTAACCTCGCAGCTTGTTTTTCAAATAACAAAATAATTATTTTTGCAGATACTCTTCCTGCCTTGAAGTAATGAAACAAGCGTACACAGTAAAGAGAGAGAGAGTTAGACACAACTGTTTTAATACAGCAAAAGAGGTGTGTTGGTCCAAATGACCCTAGATTCAGACGGGGCATATCATAACAGGCCTCCTTGACTGCCCTGCTGGAAGAGGAAGATTAATTCTCTGCTCTTCATTTCCCCTAACTCCTTGGTCACACAGATCTTAGGAAAGTTAAAAAAACACATATTAAGAGCAGCATGTATCAACTGTTAAGGCTTCCAAAGTGTTTGGAAGCTGATAAAATCCCACAGCGTGAGTTGCCTCTTATGGTCAGTAAGCTTCTTGTTGCTTGGGCGTTGTCTGAACTGTCTGTAGTTTAAATGGATTTGGCTGTTTTAAATCTGCGTTGGTGTCCAAGGTCAGGCCCATACCATGGCTGCAGGGCGTTTAGTCTGCTGCCTACGCTACTTCTCTTGAGTTCTCATTTTGAATATTATTTGACAAAGAAATAAGGAAAAAAAAATACTTTCTAAAAACAGTCAGAGCAGATGTGTGTTCACTTAAATATAAATTAGAACTTATGTATCTGCCGAGCGATTGTACTGCTGAGTTCAAGTCACATTTCTGCTCTGAAAGATAACTGTTTGCTTGTTTGTTTAAATGAAGTTTTTTTTTTTACTTTCAATCCTGAATATTAATGTTTTTCCATAACAAGAAGCATAGATCCTGCTGCCAAAATACATAACTGGACATTCAGATCCCTCGGTGAGTTGGGACTGTTTAGGGCAGCCATTGAGTTCAATGATGAAGAAAAATGGAAAAACAAACAGAAACATAAAACCATGAATTTGCATAAGCATCATTCTAATCGACCGGATCCTAGCATGACCATAATGACTGCCTGTAGGAAGCAAACCCTGTGTGCCCGCATACACGGGGACACGAGAGCAACCACAGCATTAGCCAAGTGATCAGTCTGTTACCTGCTGCCTTCAAAGCTGCTCCCCCTGGAGAGAGATTCTCCTGCTTCATTAGGCGAGCCCTTTGGCCTCTCCTCCTTGGCACTCCCCTGCAAGACCTCCCTGTCTATTTATTATCTGTTGAAAAGGTTTGACAGGTAGCAAATCTCCACCCCTTTGAAGGTCAAGATAAGAAAGACAGAAAGAAAGAAAGAAAGAAAGAAAGAAAGAAAGAAAGAAAGAAAGAAAGAAAGAAAGAAAGAGAGAGAGAGGAAGGAAGGAAGGAAGGAAGGAAGGAAGGAAGGAAGGAAGGAAGGAAGGAAGGAAGGAAGGGAGGGATCAAGGGATCCAAAGCCACAAAAAAATATTATGTAATGAGTGTTATAAGTTACAATCGAATGAGTAATCACTACAAGATACCCAGGCCTATCTGTGCCATCTAGAAAGAGAAAACTCAAAACCCCAGACAGACAGTGCAGGATCATCGGAAGATGGTCTCAGCAGAATAAGAATGGATAAGGCCACCCTGCTGCATCTATGTTTTAAAAAGAAGAAGAAGAAGAAATGTTCAGCACACACCTTTAATCCCAGCCCTTGCAAAGCAAAAGCAGTCAGATCTCTTATGAGTTGGAGGCCAGCCTGGTCTACAAAGCAAGGCTTAGGACACAGGGCTACACAGAGAAACTCTGTCTCAAACAACCAAAAGAGAGAGGGAGGGGAGAGAAAAATCACTCTCTCAAACATAGCATAGGCATGTATAATATTTTTCTTGGAGGACATTCAGCAACATCAAAGGTTAAGGTGGGGAAGGGTGCTATATTGTGTTTTAAAGTAACGGATAAGGCCTGAAAACAGTGACCATGTCTTTGTCCCAGATTGACCTCCGCGATGACCCTAAGACCTTGGCACGCCTGCTGTACATGAAGGAGAAGCCCCTCACCTACGAGCACGGCGTGAAGCTGGCGAAAGCGGTATGCTCACATTTGAGTGCTTGGGGATGGGAGAACAACACAGGATTTTGCCTTAAACTGCATTGTGCTTTAACTCGTTATACTATGATTCTTCCTTGTTCTAGAAGGGCTGGAAGGGACCGTTTTGGCCAGTGTCCCAGTCACCAGGCGCCTTCTGTTTTCCATTAAGAAATTTCATGAGGTTCAACAGCTAAGCACTTACCATTTTGCCTCAGCAGTGTCTAGAACATAGATTTGCCCCATTTCGTATGAATTAAGGGGCGTCATTAGCTACACATCCGTAAGTCTCCCTGTTTATTATCACTGTAACTCATTACACGAGGTGTTCTGTGATTTGTCCAGGGAGAGACTTGGATCGAAATCTGACAGGGTTCTCTTTGTCTAGTACTTCTCTTCCTATAATGAACAGTTACTTAATAGTTGTGACAGTGTCGAGGATAGCATATGGAAAAACAACCCACAACTAAAAGTGACAGGGTGAGGAATCTAAGTGGCTGTCTGATGGAGCAGGCCTGGAATTACCTCTGCTGACCGTTCTTCACTTCAGAGGGTTTGCCATCACCAGTGACCTAGCTGCAGAAATCCTTCAAAATGTATTTGCCAGACACCAAATCTTTGCCTCCCCATCACCGCCACAACATGGGCAAAGGAGCCATTAACACGGATGCACACACGTATGACTCTGCAGAAGGAGACTTAGGGGCCACATTTGCCTAATTTGAATCTTTTCCTCCTTGATTTAGGCACCAATCTATTAACCCAAGCAGGAGATTTTAAATTCTTGATGTTTTACTTACTAAGGGTTAGTTACACGCCCCTAGGCAGTTATCACCTTTCAAAGCCAGTCAAGAATAACCTTAACTACAAATTACTCCTTAGCAAAAATAAGTCAATAAACGAATGGCGTTTCTCTTATTAAAACCTGTCTAAAGTACCAAACATAATACGACATCTTCGTTGGAACTGGATTAGTTATGGTATTTTAAGGGTACAATGCATGGGACATCACACAGACATTTGAGCCCTTCCAATCTCTGCCCCAGTTGTGTCAATATAACCAACACAAGCCATCCAGGGATGGTGGGATGCTAAGCCTCTTAGGGGTGAGGAAATAGCCTTGGGGATCAGGACCACGCTGGAATCCAGCTGTGTGCACACCAACACCTGGACACCTGACTGTCATACCCATCGTCGCTTCTCCAGCCGTGTGTGTGTGTGTGTGTGTGTGTGTGTGTGTGTGTGTGTGTGTCCCCTAGGAATCTGCGAGTTCTTCTCCAACATTCACCCTAATATACATGTTCATATATGTAATTGTATGTGGCTCCTAGCAGGAGGTCCTACTGTTTCTGCAGTAGCTCCCGCTCCATGTTCCTTGCCTCTGGGACTGTCCTCACCTTCGTTCTTGTGGCTTCCTAGCCTCACTCCTCGTTTGAAAAGTTGGCTTTGGGTTGGGGTTTTTTTGTTCCTCCGCCTCTGATAACGAGTCTCTCCAAAGCCTCCCATGTCGTTTCAGATTTATTTCAAGAGCAGCGGCTCCGTTCCCCACTTGCTTGGCTTTTGCCAGCCTCTCCTAGCAACTGCTCTCTGCTTTACAATCGCGTCAAGCATATGAAACCCAAACGCAAAGAAAACCAAGCAGTATTTTGAACTGGGTTTTGTGCCAATTCGTATAATTACAGGGATGTTTTTTAGTTTCTCCAGTCTTTGACTCCTCTGTCGAGTGCTTTATTATTATAATAGCTAGTATTGACGCAGTGTTGCTGGTGGGCCAGGCCTCCTCTTAGTTCCTCCTCGAAGCATCTCCTGTGGTGTGTCTATTACTGTCAGCGCTTTCCTACAGGAAACTAGGCTGAGAGAGGCTAGTGGCAGAGACGCCGTTCTCCACCCACGGTGCTCTTTGCCTCCCTCCTGGACTCTGTAAACAAATTCTTCAGTTTGGGGCTCCTTTTGCTGCCAGGGACAGCAGAGCAGAGTAGTTCAGCCTCTGGTTTGAGAGATGGACACATCCTCATCCCTGCCAGTTCCAGCCAACCCGCTGGTCTGTAAATGAGTTGGCAAGGGTCTTTCCTTCTTGGGCCCCTGTAGCTCTGCAATGAGTTACACACCATAAGCTCGGGTTCAGCAAACTACCCCTGTCGCCCTCCCTGCCCTCAGACTTGTCTGCAGCTGGGGAGAACTTTGCCCCTCTTCCTTCTAGCTACTGGCTTTTGCTTTTGTTTTCAGAAGGCTCTCATGTAGCCCAGGCTGGCCTTGAACTCAATATATACCTGAGGATATATAACCTTGATCCTTTTGCATCTACCACTTGCTGCTATCAACCACATCTGGATTTATACAAAGCTGGGAAACAAAAATCCGGACTTTGTGCATCCTAGGCAAGAACGCTATCAGCTGGGCTCCATTCCCCAACCTTCTAATTATCTCTATGCCTCTTCGGCATGTCCCACCCCAAGAAGAGGAAGGAAAAAGTTTTAGCTTGCCATTTCACTTGATTTGTCCTGTTGCAAGTTGGTTTGTTTTCCTTCCTTCCCATCAGATCTTCTGTGTTTTGGACCGTTGTGGCAATGTTTCCCAGCACTGGAAACAATGCACCTTAAGTATTGTAAAAAAGTATCAGAAAGGTGTTCTGTTTGCAGCCTCAATCTCTTCCTTTGTTTTGTTTTAATTCCTTGAAATGTGGCAGTCTGGTCAAGCCTGCTTCAGATTGCTCACTCACATGTGTGTCCCAGCGAGGAGTCTCTGAGCTTTTGCAGATGGAGCCTAAATACTTGGCTGTGTAGGTCATTTCGCTCCAAGAACCAGGAAAGGGCTCCTCTGTAAACAAGAAGGGCTGTGTTTCCTTGACACGATTTTCCATTTCAATCTCTGATGACTCTCACGAATTTTTTTTGAGCATTCTTTCTAACATGTCTGTGGCCTTTCTTTGAACCGGGACAAACTCTCTTCTCTGACCCTCTGAGCACGTAGAGCATGGCAACAAACAGTCGCCTCACAACTGGGCTCTGCTTCTCACACGTACGTCCCAACTCACACCCAAAATCTGTTGGCTACTTTCCCTGGAACTATCAGCACGTCACAATGTTACCTTAACCTCCTCACACAAGGACGCCTTTATGGACTGTCTCACTCTCTCCCCCCACATCAGAATTGGAAGAGACAAGTTTGGGCTCCTCCTGCCTCCTCAGGAGGCACAAGCTGACAGGCTAAAGCACTGTCCGTTGGCAGTGCGGTGGAGAGAAAGAGAGCAAGCTCCACTGGCCTCTCAGGGTCCCAGGATGAATAAACAGAAGTCAGCCAAACTCCCGGAATTTTCAGAATCAGTCTGTGGCTTTGGAATCATCAGTGGGAGGGTTGTCCAAACACAACAGCCTACAGCGCTTTCTAGGGTTTTTTCCCCTCTCTGCATTACTGACGAGAACCCTCACATCACAAGCAAACGGCCGTTCTGTTAGTCATTTACTTGCTGTGCCTTTTATATGTGTGCCTACCACGCGTGGATACAAACCCCTGAAGGGGACATTTCATGTCATTGTTAGGGGAGATTTTTTCTACCCCCTTCTTTTCCTCTCTCTCTCTCTCTCTCTCTCTCTTATATTGTTTTTAATTTTTTTTTGAAGTTGCTTCCAAATCTAAAGGCCAAACCATTGTCAAAACAAAATCCACAAAGGAAGCTTTCAACATGCACTGATGTTTTCAATTCCCTGCTTTCTGTATGTCCCATTGGCTTATAAAATAGTCATTCTTGTCAGAAAAGAATACTTTTTTTTTTTTTAAAATCACATGCTGTCTGGAGAGTGAACTTTGAAATAAATTTTCTTTCCTGCTGAGTCTTCCTATCAGTGACCTTTCAAACAGCCCTGTTCCAGCGGCTGTTAGCCCGGCCAACTTGTTGCTGGGTTCAGTAAAAAGGGACACAGAAGTTCATAAAATAAGAAAAACAGCACACCTAGCACACCTAGAGGACTATGGAGATGGCTTGTCATGTCGGAGCACTGGCTCTGCAAACCTAAGGATCTGAGTTCAAATCCCCAGCACCCACAGAGGAGCCAGCATGAACATTGTGACCCTAGCATTGGGGCAGAGACAGGCAGATCCCAGGACTTCGATGGCCAATGACTCTAATCAAAGCAGCAAGCTCCAGGTTCAATGGAAGATCTGCTTTTTTTCAAAGTTTCCTAATAGGAAAAAAAAAAAAAAAGTGTTTTTTGTAACTGTCCTTAATATTCAGTTCAGAGGCCCTCAGCACATAGTTGGCTCATGTGAACCTGTAAAACAAGAACACTCAAGTCTCCTCCTGCACCAAAGCCCACAGCCAAGCGCAGCCTTCCTGGCCAGTGACTTTTCTTAATAAGACTCAACAGTTTCTGGCGTGGATTACTACATTTCTTGTGGGGATCTTACAATTCTCAAATCACCCATTATATGAATTTTTTTTTCATCTTCAAGGAGCTAGAGAGATAGTTGAGCAGTTAAAAACACTGGCTGCCCTTCCAAAGAACCTGGGTTCGATTCCCAGCGCTCCTGTAACATACAGTTGAAACTCTATAGTCCCAAAGGATCTGATGCCCTCTGCTGGCCTCTGTTGACACTGCACATGTGTGCAGGTATACAATGTATGGCAAAACACCCATACACATATAACAATAATAATAAGGATAGTGGTAATAACTAATAATACAATAACAATTTTAAACAATAATTTAATTGTTTAAACAATAATTAATTGTTTTAATAACTCAAAATAGACCACTAACCCAGTACAAAAGATATATTACTTAAAGATTAAAAAAATGTACAGTGAAGGAAGGTATCTGCGTCAATGAATATCTTCTATGTTTTTATTTCTTCATGTTTTAGGGTTTTAACTTCACACGTGTTTTTCAAAGTATATTGATACTGAACAATGATAGCAAATAGGTATTATGCTGCCAAGAGACACATAGCAATCAAGGATAATCTATGATGGCGGCTACCCATGCTTCTTAGCGGCTCTGCAGGGCCAATGACACGGCTTTATTCCACATACCTGAATGTCACTGCCATATTCCATATAGAAATGACAGAACACTGGAAACAGGCTGTTTGTGGGACAAGCAGACGTAGGGACCTGGCCAGGCTGAGGGTTGGCACTCACGACTTTGCTTCTTTGTGTTTAAGATCGGGGCACAGTGCTACTTGGAATGTTCGGCGCTGACTCAGAAGGGTCTCAAAGCAGTTTTCGATGAGGCTATCCTCACTATTTTCCACCCCAAGAAAAAAAAGAAAGGCTGCCACGGCTGCTGTGCCATCATCTGACGTCACCGGAGACCCAGCTCCCCGCCATGCCAAGGCCCGTCCCGGTACCCTTCCCGGCCTCACGGCTCAGCTGCCTGTCCACGCTGCCACATCACTCTCAGGCCGGCCAGACCATCCACACTGCGAGGGGAATGCGCAGACAGTTCGCTGGCGAGGTGCGGAGGGCCAAGCCACCATCCGCCCTGTTCTGCATTCACCTCTCCCCACCCCCTACCTTTTTGAACCAACAGGAAGTCATGGCGGGGAAAACCAAGCACTGCATCCTGCTCCTGTGGCCTTAGTTCTTGTCTTCACCAAACTCGGGAACACAACGCCAGCATTTTTCTTTTTTCCGAGTCTGTTGTTTTACCCAAGTGTCTTAACGCTCGTTTCTGTTGCACTTTCCTGATGTCCAGTCAGTTGAGCCTCACAAATCTGTATCGAAGTCGTTGAAGGACGAGCTGGATTACACTCATGCCTACTGACAATGGATCTCTACCAACGTTCTTAGAGCCGTCATGTACCTCTGAACGCCTAATTACAACTTTTATAAACTCACAGACCTATACTTTTTTTAAAAAAAAAAACCTCTTTTTTAAAAAGAAAACACCCTGTGAATTTTTACAGCGCCCCCAGTTTGGCCAAAGATTTCTCTCACAAACGCTTCAGGTGATAGGGGGGACAGTTCTTGCAACATTCTGCTGCCTTTCAAACTAAAAAGTGAACCGTCTTTGAAGAAACAGCTTTCTGCTTTTCACCTGAACTGATCAGGACAACAATATTGCAAAAGCCATCTTCCGGTTCCAGGGGAGCGGGGGGGGGGGGGGGGGGGGGGGGGGGGGGGTGGAGCTGCCCCACCCTGCTCACAAATGTCTTTGCCCTCCTTCTGTTCACGCTTTCTCCTGTGCCCACATCCCTGTATTCCCCAGTCACGGCCTGACCAAAAAGAAAAGAGTGGGGGAGTAGAGGAGGCCCTGGACATCAGACATAAAAAAAATAAGGTCCCCAGGATCCTTGGGGGTCAAAGTGCCTCAACTTCTCCACTTGCTTCAGCTGAGAGTGCTGCTCAGCTTGCCTCCTTTGAGAATGGTTTCTAGCTGCCGCCAGTATGAAACCATTGCCTCTCTCCCTGTTTCCTTAACGCCTCCTCCCAAATGTCCACAGAGGGTGGGTCTAAGTGTTACCATTCCAGGTTAAGGCATTGCACCTAACCGGGAGTTTGGCCCTGAGCAGAAAAGCTCCCGGTGACATGACAATTCCAAACAGCCAGGGACTCTTCAGTGTTTTAATTAGAGGCTGTGATTGGCCCTGATTAGCCTTATTTGCTTATAAATGCCCTGGAATTACCCAAGGAAGCTGATTTCTCTCTCTCTCTCTCTCTCTCTCTCTCTCTCTCTCTCTTTATTGGATCTGTAAATCATATCTTAGCAATAAGAAATTATTTTACTTTTTTCTAGATTGAAGCTCCCTCTGTTGGGGGAAAAAATCCACTATTTCTAGTCTGTTTCTGCTCTTAGAGGAACTGCAGAAGAAAATTGTATGGTATGGGTCTTCTTAAGATCTACGACACCCCTTCAGTCTTTGGGGGGTTTGTTTGTTTGTCTGTTGTTTAGAATTTCTGAAATATATTCTTGTTTCATCTACGTGTCAATAATGTTTCCCTTCTCTCCCATATAATGGCTAAGAATTTTCCGAAGCACATATACACATCATAAGCGCACCACCTGAAAGGAAACATGAGTTCTGTAAGCCAAAGCTGGGCATTTAGAGAAAAAAGGGCTCTCTGCCTTCATACATGGAACTCAAATACGCATGAGTCACAATGCGATGGCGGCTCCCATTCATTCTTCACACATAGCAAAGAGTATAAGATCCTGTAAAAATGTTAGGGCTGTGAGACAGTTTCCCTGCAGTGTGGCATAGGTACATCCTGCTAGGCGCTACTCCTCACTTCTTATTGTTGTGGAGAAAAAGACAAAAACATCATGTTGGCTCCACCAAGGACAATTTCCCAAATGTCAAGAGGCAAAGCGCTCCCCAAGCCATCATCTCCGTAATGCACCAGTGAGATTTCCATAGCAGGACCTAATTTGTTTCACAAAATTGCCTTCTGCCCCAAGACTGAATAACAACCGTTCTGAGAATTAAAAATGAAGAGTCATAGATGTCAAAAGAAGGAGCTGCTAACAGTCCACACCCTCTTCCAAACTCGGCAAACGGCAGCTGATGATCCATGTGAGAACAGAAAAAGCCTCAGAGCCTGTAGCACAAGCTCTCAGTGTGCGCGGGAGAAACTCGCCAGGATCAGCTGAGAGAGGTGTGCTGTGCAGAACTGAGGCAAATCTTGACGTCTGCTTCCTGCCCAGCACCCAGCACACAGCACCCAGCCCCCAGCCCCCAGCAGCCCCGCATTGTAAACAACCCGGCATCACCCATGTCAAGTTAGAGTTCTGCGGGCAGATTGGTAACCTTACTTCTGTTTCTCTTACAGCTTTCCGCCATCGTTTAAATGCAAAGTTTCATAGAGTTAAAGCTCCTATGACCAAAGCAGTAATGCCCCACCCTGGTAATGAACTGGTGACGAGAAACTGACCTTCCCACCAACATGCCTGCCATCAGAGCAAACCACCATGCAAAAATCAAGCAGCTAGCTTGACAGATTTTTTTTTATTTTAATGGTTGACTGTACAATAGAGCTGACAGACAGCTTGAGCTGATAGATGCATCAAAACCATGTCCACAGTGAGAAAGCTGGACTGATCTCTGCCAAGAAACGCTAGGTTTTAAGAAGAGCTATAGACGGCAGGGACATGGCGTGGGCAGCAGGGCCAACCCCTGCGGCAACGCTGGGAATTCTGAATGAGGGTCTGTGGGTGCTCACAGCGTGGTGAGGTGGGAAATGTCCATCTCCTCTGTCTCTGTGCAGCAGAGAGTCAAGAGAAGCTTACCAAGAAGCAAGAGTGAATAAATGACCTTGAAGGTCTCAGGAGCTAAGCTTGACAGGGCTAACTCTGGAATATTTGCACTTGGGCACAAAGGAGATCTCGGTTCATGTTCACAAAGGTATCCCCACGTACAAAGATTATATTTAATATGCACGGGTGCTACAAGTGCAGAAATGTAGGATGAAGCAGTACAATTCATGGTGCTTCTGTGGTCAGTAATAAACGGAAAAGGTATTAGAACACCAAGCTCAGCCAGCAGGGTCTTGGACTGGCTCCTTGGGGATCAGGTGGGTAGGTGGGGAGTGAGCCAGGATCTGGCTCATGTTTGAAAGGTTGGGATGTAAGATCAACAGCAGCCCTTGACCATGACATCCCATTCCAAGCATTAAAGCTTTCCAATGCATCCTGATTACTATTACTATCTACGTTTTACTCCTACAGAGCTACGACGCTCAAGACAAGGGCTGCTCTGGTGCATGTATGTTAGAAGCATGTTCTGCTCCATTGTGTAAGTCCAGTGGTGGCCCAGAACCATCAGAACACTAAAACCAGAGCAGTGTGTGGTATTTAGCAATGAACCCCAAGATTTCGACATATGGGGTATCTTTGCAGAGCAGGACCAATTAGTGGCACAGAGAATGGGGTATCTGCTGCACTGTGAAGAAAGGGAACCTTCACTAGCAGATTCGGCCCCTCAGTGGCCTCCACAAGTCAGCGTTTTGAGTTTGTTATAGCTTTGGAGGCAACAGGTCTTGGGCAGTTAATAGCTAGGCATCTAAAATCACCTCTCCCCCCGTCACCTTTGATACACTTGTTATGCAACCAGATTCTCTTCTCCTCAAGGAGCCGGAGGCAAGGATGTCAATGAATTCTGTACGCTCATCACTTGGTAGAATTGCCTTTGCAAGCAGCAAGCACACAGAGGGACACTACCCAACTGCAACAGAGCTGCTCCTCCCTGGTAAAGCACGTAGCGTCAAGGGACTTCCAGCCAACTCATGTACAGGCGGGTGCTCCCGCAGTCTCTCATGTAACGGCCATTCTCTGTACCTGTTTCATGATTAATGGACTATGGCTTCATGGACGCTGTTTATCTGTATCGCATTTTTACTGTCATGTCATTACACGGTCGTTTTCTTTTCCCGCTCTCATCTGTGGGGTCATCAGGGACTTCCACCAGCCACTCGTGAGAACTGCCTTCCTTCCTTCCGAAACTGTCTTTCTACGGCAGCAGGTTGTCCAGCTCCTTACCGCTCAGAGAGCAAGCCAGGGATTGACAGCAGCGGCCCTGCCTGGCAGCTGGTCAGGACTGCGGCATCTTGGGGCCGGGTCGAGATGCATTTTAACAAGACCCCAAGTGATTTGGACGCACATTTAAAGTGAGGACGAATTAGTCTGTGAGGCAGCCAGATTCGTTATCAGCCTCACATCCAAACATAGAGCTGAATGATGAAGCCATCAGTGTAGATGGCTTCTCAGATGTTGCGGTGAAGGTGCTCCTTAGGTCAATATTTAAATCATTCCTTTACCGGTTGGCTAAAGAGCCCTTGGTATCTTTTCTTCTCATCACATGCCACCCAGCTGCAGTAAAAGAACATCGTATTTTGGAATCAAGCAGAAAAATAGCATCTGGTCTGAAAGATCCGCTAAATCTGAAATATTCTATACTGACAGTCATTCCGGTATTTATAAGTGTCCTACTTTGCTTCTTCGTTGCTTTGATCAAGCACTGACCAGAAGCAGTTTGCGGGGGGGGGGGGGGGGGAGAAAGGACTTACGTGACTTACAGGTTCCAGGCTGTCATCACGGGAGCCAGAACAGAAGCTCAAGCAGAAACCTGAAGCCAGGAACTGAAGCAGGGACTGTGGAGGGGTGCTGCCTACTGGCCTGCTCCCCATAGCTTGCTCGGCCTGCTTTCTTCTACACCCCAGGACCACCAGCCCAGGAGTGGCCCCGCCCACAGTAAGCTAATCCCTCCCACATCAATCATCAATCAAAAAGCTGCCCCACATAGATTACAGGCCAATCTGCTAGACTGGGTGTGTCTCCCAGCATTGGGATTGCAGGTGCACAAGGAACCTTGGCCTTTTAATGGGTGCCAGAGATCTGAACATGGCTCCTTGAGCTTGCACAGCAGGCATTTTACCAACTAAGCCATATCCCCGGCCCCTTGCCTGGTGAGTTCTAGTCTGTCTCTGGGACAGTGAAATAAGGTCCCTGTGCAGGCTTTCTGCAAGCCTGTCTTCATTTTCATAGAAATGGTTCTGTGGAGATAGTCAAATGCTGAAGAAGAGAACCCCCTGGTCTAAGACTGTTTGCTTCTCCCCTCATTCAAAGCTCACACCTTCAAAACGCACTGGGCACATCCGTGGAACATTAGTTGTTTGGCTTGCTCCAGAGCTGGCGCTTCTCTTGGAATGCTGAGGTTTGCAGGCAGCCTCTATTGGGCCTTGTCTCTCTCATTTGGAGCTGCTCATGTGTCCACGGGGAGAGGCTTCGTGCTGGTTTCTTGAGCTGACTCAAGCAGGTCCTAAAAGCTGAGGAAAAAAAAAAAAAAACTTCGTAAAACATCTCCAATGTGTTTTTAACAGCAGATCTTTCAAGTCCCCTGTCCCCAAGCCACCACCACAAGTTTTACTTGTGATAAGCATATTCCAAAAGGAAATGGAAGCTGCAGGTTCAGGACGGCCTGGGAGCTTGAGTCGCCTGACTTTGATGGCTCACCTCTCAGCCCGGCAGACAGCAGAAGTCAAAGAGCACGCACGTCAGGTGGAAAGAGCATGCCTATGAACAGGGTTCAACCCTACTTCAGGCGCTTGGTTTTCCTAAAGAGGATCGCCATGGGGCGCGCCAGCATGCTTTATTCAGTATGCACGCTTCGTTTTCAGAGACTGCGTGTTCACGCAGAGGGCTTTAAATTGTACTTGTGACTTTACCTTCACTCCTCCTCGGTTGTAATCCTATCATCAACGTCCCTGAAGGGCGATCATCACATTCGGCTCTGGGATATCAAGATTCCTGTTAAATCAACACAGATTTTGTTGTCTTCCAAGGATTATCTGTCATCTATCTGAATGGCTTTGCTAGCGAAGGTCTGTGCAGGATTTTCATCTTTAAATAATGACTTTTATCTATTCTTTGATATTTCCACACAATATATTTGATCCCACCTTGCTCCTCACCTAAGTTCATGTTTTGTTTTGTTTTGTTTTTCTATTAAAAGGGGGGACAGTACATTGCTGTTGGCCAACTACTCCTGAGCATGAGGCCTGCCATGGAGCATGACTGATAAACCCAGTGTCCCTCCATTGAAGAAAACTGATTTCCCTCTCCCAGGAACCCCATGCCTACTTCCCCTCCATAGTGGAGGAGCTTAGGTCAAGTACAAAGCCAGCACGTTCAGGGAAGGCTTGCCCTACCTCTGATGATGAAGCCTTGGGAGGAGGCTAGCCTAACTCTCTAAATCCTTCACGCTGGGGAAGCGTCTGCCTAACACCGCCCACTTCGGGACTATGCTCCCTGTTCCCTCATTCTTTCCCTAGCTCCTCGCTAGATGTAACCTGCCTGAAAAACTTTAGCGCCCCCTGTAGACCCTCCAGCCTCACGGTAACCAGTCGTTGAGCCCTCCTGGCTGCCCAGCACACCATTCCAGTTTATTCCGTCCGTAAAACCAGAGGAAGGTGATCGTAGCAGAAATGTCTGAAGAGCCATAACGCGAATAAGGAGCAGATTTGGGCCCCAGTAGATGTTCCATTATGAGGAAATGTCAACAAGGTCAGGAAGGTGGCTCAGCAGGTAGGGGTGCCTGCCAGAAAACCTGATGGCCTGATTTCAATCCCTAAGCCCCACAAGGGAGAAGGAGGGGTCTAACACCTTGGGTTGTCCTCTGACCTGCATATACATTCCATGGCACTGGCACACGCACATGTACACACGTGTAAATAAATGCAATGTAATTTTTTTAGAAAACAAAAATTGAAGAATAGATTAAAGAATAATTTGTTAAAGAATAGATTAAGAAGTTATTTTTAATAGTTTACTAGAATTCTGAAACAGAGAACCAAAGGAAAACAAAAAACAAAAACAAAAATTGAGCCATCGCAAGAGAACTTAGTAATTTCCTGAGGTCTTGTGGAAGAAGAAAAACATGGATTACCACGTCAACAAGTAAATGTGATTAAAGCCACAAGTGAAATGGGCTGTGAGGGTTCATGCGAAAATACGGTGCATATGCCTGCAATCCAAGTACTCAGGAAATAGAGCCAGGAGGATCAGGAGTTCAAGATCATTCATACTACACAAGGGAGGCCATCCTGGGCTACGTGAGAGTCTGTCTCAAGGAGAGAGAGTGAGAAAGCGAAGGGAGGGGATTTCTGTTCTCCATTCAAAAATGTGCTATAGAGAGAAATACTCCCTACTCCTTCCCCTTCACTGACTAAAACATAAATGTAGTTCTGAATAAGGAACTGCTGAGCAACCATTTGTGGAGAGCTGATCTGGGAGGCTCCCGACCACCATCGCCAGCATCCATTTCCACATCACCTAGGAAAGCAATGCAAAGCCATAAACCCCACCTCTGGTGTCTCTTAACCTCCTGCTGTGGCATTGTTTTTTTTTTCTCCCCCAGACACATATGATCTGTGCTACAGACACCATCCCCTTCCTGAGGTTACAGAGAAACCAGGTACTCGGGTCTCCACAGCATGGGCCCAATCTCCAGCCAAGACAGAAAATGCTAATGACCAATCTAGTAGCCATCAACTCAAGACTGCTCTGAGCAGGAATGGCTAGGAAGAAACTTCCCCCCAAAGGCATCGTTCCTTAATAGAACATGACTGATCTGGGTCTGAGAAGCCAGGCCTGTGTGGCTTCTTAGCTGTGTTGGCGTGGGCAAGTGACAGGGCCTGTGTCGGCTCTTTGGCTTCATCATTCAAAAAAAAAAAAAAAAAAACGGTATCGGTAGAATGACACTAATAACACTTAGTAGTGTGGTTGACACCGACTAAAGAAGGAAGACTGGGAAGTTGTTTCAGTCAGTAAGGTGTTTGCCATGCCAGCATGAAGACCTGAGTTCAATCCCCAGAACCCACATTTACAAACAGCAACAAACAAAGTAGCCTTGGTAGCACGTTTGTAATCCCAGCCCTGGAGAGGCAGACCTCACTGGCTAGCCAGCCGAGCCTGATGAGTGAACTGCAGGTTCAGAGAAAGACCTCTTGGGAAAACAAGGTCATTAGCTCCTGAGAAATGACGTCAGAAGCTGAGCTCTGGCCTCCACATGCATACAAGTGGTGTGTGTTCATGTGAGGGCAAACACCCCAGGGAATTCATAAATGTGGGAGTTCTATAAATGGTAACAATATTTACATTTTAATTTCCAAAACAGTGCTTTGTACAAAATTAGAGGTAATAAATATTCATGGAGGGAACAGGAGCTCCACAAGGAGAGCAACAGAACCAAGAAATCTGGCACAGGGGTCTTTTCTGAGACTGATACTCCAACCAAGGACCATGCATGGAGATAACCTAGAACCCCTGCACAGATGTAGCCCATGGCAGCTCAGTCTCCAAGTGCATTCCCTAGTAAGGGGAACAGGGACTGTCTCTGACATGAACTCAGTGGCTGGTTCTTTGATCACCTCCCCCTGATGGGGGAGCAGCCTTACCAGGCCACAGAGGAAGACAGTGCAGCCAATCCTGATGAGACCTGATAGGATAGGGTCTGGTGGAGGTGGGAAGGACCACCCCTATCAGTGGACTTAGAGAGGGGATGGGAGGAGAGGAGGGAGGGTGGGGTTGGGAGGGAATGAGGGAGGGGGCTACAGCTGGGATACAAAGTGAATAAACTGTAATTAATATAAAAAAATTAAAATTAAAAAAATATTCATGGAAAAGAAGGCTGTGAAATGGAGAGAAGGAGAAGAGGAAACGTGAAAAAAAGAAAAGAAGAAAAAATTCCGGTTTTGCACTGTTACAAATCCTTACAGATATTTTCCTCCTTTTCCTTGGTAACTTTCTGATTATAACATATATTTATTGGAACTTTTTTAAGCCCATGGACTAGCAACTCCATGTCTACAAGGCAGGACCACGCCCTGCAGGTCACAGGTATCGAGTCACCATTGTCGCTCTGCTGTCTGCTATGGTATTATCCCCCTTGCCTCCTGGTCTCTGCAAAGCCTTGTCACCTCTACTGACACCTAGGAGCTCGGGTCCGCTGGCAGCCTCCGCTGGCCCACAGAACACAGTAGTCGTGCACTTTTCTGGGCGTGGGCTTGCCCTTCGCCAAGGCAGCTGGTGTTTCTTGGGTAAAGAGAGGGTCTTCTGAACCTCTCAGGTGAACACAGACAGCTAGCAGGTCATCTGGTCCTATGGAATAAGCCCATCCTACACAGGCTCGTCTCTGGGGCCTCAGTACCCTGCCAGTGTAGTTAAAAGTTTCTTCTCTCCAGTGACGGAAGCCATGATTTCCCCCAACCTTGCAGGAGCCATGCAACAGCACACCAGGACAAGATCCAGATCTTAGCCACACTCACACATCCTGAATCCTCCTCCATGCGCGTGTAGTCTCATCCCGCTCTTCCCGGTCCACACCTGTTGCCCAGTGCCTTCTACCCATTAACTCCCATCACCCAGTAACTCCTTCAGCAGAGACCTTCATCCGTCCTTACCAGACAGCACAAACCTTTCCCCTAGTTATCATCTAGAGCAGTGATTCCTCACCTCCCTAACGCTGTGCCCTTTAACACAGTTCCTCATGTCGTGGTGACCCCCACCCAACCGTAAAATTATTTCTGCTGCTACTTCATAGCTGTAATTTTGCTACTGTTATGAATCGTAATGTAAATATGTATGTTTTCCAACTGTCCTAGGTGACCCCTGTGAAAGGGTCATTCGACCCTAATGGGGTCACCACCCATTGGTTGAGAATTGGTGATCTAGACTCTATGGGGTTGTAGCTCATTTGATAAAGTACTTGTCTGGTTGACACAAGACCCTGGGTTCAACATTTGGCACCATAAAAATGGGTGTGAAGGTACACACCTAAAACCCCAGCCTTAGGAGGCAGAGGTGGGAAGAGAGGACACTAGCAGAGAAGGCAGTATCATAAAATAGCACCCTCCTTAGGTCCTCTACGTGGTCTCCTGCCCAGGGAAGTGAGCCCTCCTCTAGGGAGGAGGAGCCAGCAGGTGCCTCTGCAGGAGGCCCCCAAGTACATCTACCTGCTTGCTCCCATTCTAGGCTCTTCCCTTCCCTCTGAGTGTCTTCCCTTTTCCTATTAGGACCATGAGTAAGAACAAAACCTGTCCGTGGTGGCAGAGTCAGCCTTTTCAGGGACTGCACTGTTCTCCCAGTTAGATCATAGATCTGCTTTCCAGCTTTGCCTCTTCCAAAGCCCCTTCCACACCATGGCCCAGAGGTCTTCGATTGTGCTATAATCAACTAAGGCCACAGACCTTGGAACTACTGTTATCCTGCCTTCAGATGCTCAAGCATTCTAGTTGTGGCATTAATGGGCACCACAGAAGTCCCCACTGTGGAAATGTGAGTTGTTGTGATACTGCAGCCTGCGTGTTGTCCTGACTGCCACATTCCTGTCTGCTGCACTGTAGCTGAAACTCCCCAAACACGGCCATGCAGCCCTTCCCACTACCCCTGGATCCACTCCTCACCCTCCTTCAACCTACTCTCTAGAAGACCAGCATTTATGGAGGACCCAATCAATGGGTTTCCTCAGTCTCCCCTTTCCCACTTGATTCAAGGTGATGGAAATCAAGTTAGGTTGGGATACCCCCCGTCTTCCCATGCCACAGTTTGGCAAACAGCTGCAGCATCCTTACAAAGAGCCACAGCTCCTGTTGGGCACTCACCCCTCTCCTGTGCTTCCTGTGGTATTTGGTGATCACACCCTTTCCCATCACAGCACCCTAAGGTTGACCAGTACTCCCAAAGCCCAAGCGTGTCACCCCATCTTGTTAGTTCCTTCAACTCTGGGTCAAATATATCATTTAATTCCTGCCAGAATTCTTGCTACTAAAGCTGTGCCCATCTTTCTGGAAACTGTGGCAAGAGGAATGCCCCTAGAAAACCCAGAGGAAGGCAACTGAAATGGAAGGAGACCCCTGAGCCATCTGTGACCAGAATGGATACCCTGAAGAGACCCAGCCACTCCATGCCTTTCTGTGCAGCAACTCCCTCTCCTACCAACACACCTACTACTGTGGAGCGGGTGGCTTTTGCTCAAGTCCTCTGTCCCCAGACATTCACCTCAGCATCCTAGGGTTTAACAACCAATCTCAGCCTTTGCTCTGTAGAGTCTCACGGACTCATTAATTCCTCCTTCAAGGAGCACTCAGGCCTCCCAGCTTCAACCTGACGGCAGCTACAGATGACAGGACCCCGGGATGCAGGCTACCATGAGTCATTTGTGTCCCTCACTAAATATGACTCCAAAATTAATGCTTCAATCAAAAGAACCTCAACGTTCCAAGTGCCTTTATTGTCACACCAAGTAAAATAAAATGAAAGGGCTTTTCTGAAAGACTGTGTGAACTCGGATGACGGGGAACACACTTTATTGCCATCAGTGTAGATGCTCCTGGCATATTATAAAAAAGAAAAAAAAGAACAAAGTTAAGCTCAAACCCACAAATGCCAAAAGCAAAAACAGTTGTATGATATTGGAGTTTAGAAAAAAAAAAAAAAGGTCACAGAATCAGCTGCTGTAAGGTTTTGGAAAAAGCAAGCACCGGAGGACCACAATGGCCTCCTTTAAGCCAGCAGGGCAGTCTTTCCCTCCACAAACACTCATGTTTCTGAAACTAAGAAATTGCCGTTTAGGTTTAAGGTATACTACAGAGGGACTGGTCACGTCACTGTGGCTGCGGGAGAACACTCAAAGCATGAATTTACTCTCTGGTGTTTTTAAACCTAAATGATAGTTCCTAATTGCATTCTGTGAGCTTTTGTTTTCTTTAAATTTTGTTTTATTTTGTTTTGTTCCTTAACTGGCAAGTGGACCCTTCAGTAAGGATCCTATGGGAACTTAGAGAATATTTTTTTGCCTGGAAGAGCAATCAGCCACATCAAAACACCTTCTCTGCAACAGTCTGGGCTGCCTTTGCCTCTTGTTTAGGTAATCACTCAGCACTCAGTTGAAAGGGAAGTGGAGCCCTCTCTAAGAACACTGGAAGCTCGGTGTCCTTTTGAGCAAGGAAGAAAGTGTTTTGGTTTTGATCAGACTCTGTCCTTTAATCATAAATCCAGTTGGAGTTCAATGGCAGAATGGGGCAATTTAAAGGCTTTCT
>NW_026596166.1:5413323-5427609 GCF_907164565.1 Psammomys obesus | reverse complement strand
GGCTGTAATATACAAATCATGTTCCAAAGGTGAAGCAAAGAAAGCCTCATTCTCGGACACAGGAAGCGGACAGATTACTCTGGGGAAGGGCCAGTACTGTTTTGCATTTTTAGCGCGCTGCACCCGGACCTTGTGCCTAAGCTAGAGGAAGGCAGGTAACTTGGGCTGCCCCAAGTTGATCCGCACTCAAACGCAGGGGATAGAGCAGATATATTCGTGGGACGGGTGGATCTGTGAGGCCCACGCCACCAGCTGTGACCTGACGACTACGCCGGCTTCAGATGGTCTCACACTCGGTGGTGGCAGTGGAACACGCCCCGCAATCACATCGGACAGCCACCGGGTAGGTGTAGAAGGGGTCGACCCCTGGGGCACAGTGAGGCAGCTTCACCGTCACCTGTTTGGTCTCGTTGTAGGTGCACACTCGATGATAGGCTTCGATGTATGGAGGCTCCAGGACGGGTTTCTGCGCCCACGGGGAAGAAAACAGGAAAACCATCAGGATTCAGCATCCGCTTCCTGCTTCCTGTCCTTGGTGCCCGTTCATCACTAGCTGTTTACATATGTTCTGACTCCTCCCACTGTGAATAAACCCCTGAAAGCAGGAAGCTGTCCTGCTCACTACCATATCCTGAGCTTCCATGGAAGTCCAGGAAGCGCAGGATGCATTTGCTAAATATTTATCAGACGAATAACTGGTCTTCCTTCTCCCAGCCTTACCCTCTACAGTCTGCTTACACCATGAGTGAGCCTTTTAGAGAATGAGTCAGTCACGACCCACCGCTGCTCAAAGTCCCAGGAATTTCCCGTCTCACTCAGGGTAAAACATCAGAATATTTTAGGACTCAGGATGACATTAAGATTCTTCTCAAGCCCCTACGTTTTCTCCCGTACTCCTTATTTCTGATATGTCGGCTATGGCCCTGGCCTTGCCAACACAGTCCCCACTCTCTAGTCACAGCAGTCTCTATCCTTATTCAGAACAGGAACTAAGGGGCTTTGCATCTCTGTTCCTTCCGCCAGAACACGAAGACATTCTCTCTCTCTCTTTCTCTCTCTCTCTCTCTCTCTCTCTCTGGAACACACACTACACACATGCACACACACACACACCAAACACATATACAAGCTCACACCCATATACATACATACATACATACATGAACATACACACATATACATACACACTCACACACTCATGTCTCTGATCCAGAGATGCATTTTCTGATCCCATGTTAGATCACGTTTACCCCACCTCCATGCCTTGGAGCCCCCTTCCCCACTTCCTGTTTGGTTTGGATTTAGGGCTTGTTTGGTTGTGTTTGTCCATTCCACATGCCATCTTCCACATCTTACTTTTGTGTGACATTGCTCCTCATCTAGAGAGCAATCTCCTTTGGGTCAGCCACTATTCTCAGTACCCAGCCAGCCTAGTACCCCGGACTTTGTTACTAAAACAAAATACAGCAGAGCCAGGCAGCTTCTTGGATATTCTCTTCCGGTGACTGGAGGTTACCTCCCTTCCTCCCTTCGCCTTTTCTGAATCTTGAATTCAAAGATAATTCTGTTAGAGAAACTACAGAGATCAGTGGTGAGACACTCAGAGCCTACAACCAGCCCTACTTTGCACGCCTGCTTTACCACTGCTGGAGACCTAGGGAAAGCTCTTAATGCTGCCAAGACCTGGTGTTCTCATCCACAAAGCAGAACACCAACCTAACAGCATTGTCATGGAGCTAGATGACATGATGTGTGCAGTGCACAAGCCCTGGTCAAAGGTCAGAGTTCAATCCATGTAACCAATGGCTCTTACGAATGCAATTGTAAGGCTATAACAATGAATTAATAACAACAATCTTTCAGAGAACAGTCCCTTTGTTCTGAGCAAAAAAAAAAAAAAAGTTAGGTATGGAAATTAGATAGATAATGCATGCATCTATACATATGTGCATGCATAGGTAAATACATACACAGGTGCATGTACATATAAGGTACATAGAAACAGAATAAATATATGATACATACATATATACATGCATGAGCATGTATTCATAGGCATGTGTGTGTGTGTGTGTGTGTGTGCGTGCGTGTGTGTGTGTGTGTGTGTAGCTTAGGTGACAGGACAGCTCAAGATGAAATCCTTGCCTCAAGGTTATAAAAATAGCGACCTTTCCTTCAACAAGGACCAGGTAGAGGAGCTCAGTTCCTCACTCTGTTCTGTGTCCTCTTATTCTCGGTATTCTGGGGTTCTAGGAAAACTGGGGACTCACTTAACTTTGTATTTCAATTTTTTTTAAATTTTATAAATCTGTCCCATGTAATATTTGGGGCAGACTTATGCCCCCCCAAAAAATTGTTACTGATCTGAGTTCCTAACTATTTTTTTTTAATTTGACTTCACTTCAAATTGTGGGGTCTGAGGTAGAAGAGTGTTGGTGGGTGATTGCCTGGTTGGTTGGGGGTGGGGAGGGCTTTGGTTTGATTTTGATTTTGCTAAATCTGGCATTTTTGAAGCCTGGGTCATGAGAGGTCACTACTTTCCACAAGAGTTGAACTATCAACGGTCAGTGCAGCCTGTCATCATGAACACTCCTCACTGAGGACAGCCTTGAGGTTTGTATACCCATTCTAAGTGAAAGGTCAGGCAAAACTGAGTGTGAAAGGATAGACCGGATCGGTCACTGAATTGGGGGGAAAGAGCTGTGGCAGAGCCTGAGGCTAGGCCTCACTCAGCATGCAGCTTCCGGGTCCTTCTGAGTGACTGCCTGACTTCCTCACAGCTGAGAAAATACGGGAAAGAGATGTGGTCATAGGTTTGGACCAGGAGTCTCTTCCCGGCTTTGCACCGACTCCCTCTGACTTTGCAGTAGCTTCCCTTGGCTCCTTCGTTGGGATCTTCACAACAGGTAAATTACTATTTACCTGACCCCTTAGAGATAGCCCCCCAACATGCAGAGCATGGAGAGAAATTACATTACTAACCTCACTAGCACTCAGAGGGTGTCATCATGGTTTTCATGGAAGAAGACAAGTTGTGCAAATGGAAAATGGAACACATGAAATGGAGGAGCCGGCCCCAGGACACTGCCATGGAAGCCTGCCGTGCTACTCACCTCCCAGGTCTCACAGCGGCCCCAGCAGGCATCGGTGGTGATCCGCAGTCCCCTACAGCCCGGCTTCTTGGCCAAGAAAGTGAACTCCCTTGCAGCACAGCCCACGAAAGTTCGCAGGTTCCCACTGGAGGTGCTGAGGACAGGGTCATAGCCAGCCAGAAGGAGGAGGGCCGTGGCAGCAAGGATAAGGTGTGACAGCTTCATGCTGTTCCCAGGAGAGAAACAAAGCAAAGTTGAACATACCTGATGGCTCACAGAGTTACAGCCTACAGTGTGTCGGTCACTCAAAGGGACCTTGCTTTCAGCATTACAGGAGAAAACAAACAAACAAACAAAAAAAGGAGCCAAGAAATTGTCCAACTCTGAAGAGTATCTCCCTAACTAGCTTCAGCAGATAGTCAGTAGCTCTCTCTAGACACCCGACCCTCGGAGCAGTCTCAGGCTTTTCCTTGGTGAATTCCAACCTCTGGAGCTGACTTGTGTGTAAAAGGAATGCATGCCAGTAAAAAATAAGAGTAATAGCAAGAGAAATGTAGAGCCTAAAATAATACACGAATACATATACCGTCTTTCCCTCTTTTTACCCAGGGCCAGAGTATGCATGTCATGCTGGGAACTTTGCACACATTGGCATTTTGACGGTCACGGATGGGAATGAATGGGGGAAGGTAGATAAGTGCTAATAATGGCGTCTCCTGGGTGTGTTGTCACTACCCCAACCTACCACACAGGAGACACTATAAAACCTGCTGCCTGGTGTGGCAGTCCCTCGTAAAATGTGCTCTACCCACCGCAGATGACCCCTATGCTCTGCTGTGCGCAGTTTCGAGCTGTGACTCATTTAAAAGCAAATGATGGAAAGCTAGTCGCAACCTACAATGGCATCCGTCCTCTCTGTTCCTGGTCCCTCCTGGTACTCTAGGAACACACAATGGGCCCTTCGTGGTTGTCCACTGAACAGAACACACATGGACGTCGCATGTGGGGAGCGCCCCCAGGTCGGTGTCCCCCGAGAGGAGCTACATTCCCAAAGCTGCTCTCACAGTTCTTGCAGGTAAGGCATGTTGTCACGTGAACTCCGTGGGCTTCCCCAAAGAGAGGAAGTGAGAGGCTGAGAGGCACTTACCTGATCTTGCTGGAGTCAACTCTTCTTGTAGAGCACCCCCCAGGCTCTCGAAAGTTGCAGTGAGCAAGGAAAGCTTGCCCTGGGTAAGTGTCTCTCCCTTCTGTTATCAGGCTGCCTGCTTACCCAAATATAGAGGGAAGGTCTCGTCAATCAAAACAAACGAGAGGCAGATTCTTACAGGAACTACTAAGCACATCAAAGCCGGGGAATATAAAGCCAGTCTCTATTTTCCACAACTGATTCACTTCAAGGGTGGTGTTTTGTTTCTTGACATCACCGAATGAAACAGAAAGTTGCCTCGGTGGGTGACATAATCCTGAGGAGACAGTCAGAGGTAGTTCACCTGGTTCCGAGAGAGCAAGTGCACTAGGACAAGACAGATCAAAGTTTCCCTCATAGCAACCATGGCTTGCCTTGGAGACAGTAAGCCATTAGCAACTTCTGGCAAGCCCTTTCCTTGCACTTACAACATTGGAGAACAGCAAGACAATGATTCTTCCTTGGAAACAACATGGCATCATTTACTGACAGATGAAAAGAAAATGTGAAAGTCTTAAAAATCATTTAACTAGTATCATCAACAAGATCTTTAAATGAATCACACAGGCAAATGCAGAGATATCAGAAATGGTTGGCATTATACATGGGAATTAAAGATGACTTTTTTTTCTGATGTGCTTTTTGGGATTTTGTTTTAATAGGTCAGGTCTTTGTTTTAGGAAGTCATCTAGTATTATGATTTTGAAATTAAAATAAACCACTATGTATCTACGAGTACTGCATAGGAGGCCATTCAATGATGCGTTAGTGAAAATGTTTTATACGTCTGGTCTTACGGAATGTAAAGCAGTGCAGTCCTTCTTATGTGTAGGGGGCATAGTTTATATTCCATTCTACAATGACAGCATGTAAACAGATTAGGAAGCTACTTATTCATGGCCCTTTTCCTTGGTGTTCTAAAAAGCAAATGAAGCAGACATCTGTGCCCTCGGGAGCTTACATTTCACAGCAAATCATGACAAACCCAGAGATGTTCTAGATGCATTTTAAATGACCAGTGACACAAAATAAAGAAATTAAAGCATCTCCATTTTCTGCACAGAAAAAAATTTTAAATAAATACAGCACTTGTTAAAAGCTTGTTCTTCCAGAACACACAACAACAATCATCCATCCCTGGAATCAGGTGATTTCATAGATGGTGGAATCTGGGTTGGACAGAGGACTTTTCTTCAGCCCATCAGTCTTCTCACAGGACAGCCAGATCCAGGACACTCTGGGGACAGGTTGCTCTCCTGACTTTGATCTTTCTAAGTTGCTGGGCCAAGAAACAGACAGCAAATAGAAACTGCTGTCCTGAGCAATATATTCCTTCACAGACCCTTTAGATTTGGCACATCCATACTGGCCTGTAATCTCACAAAAAAGAGACAGGAAAGGGAGGCCAAGAGCCCTCTGCTCCCATGGTCCCCAATTGCTTGGTAATGCAGTGTGCTCCAACACCAGAGCCTTCTACGCCCATCGCTGATGGCCCAGGGATGACCTTTGTAGTTACCAGGTGTGTTCCTCCAAGGCAGCTAGAATCTGCGGGATGCTGGCACGCATCTGCCTCACCTCTTCAGCTCTGCCATAGAGGGTTCTCATTTTCTCCTTCTATATCGAAAGAAATGGAGGCTCGCCCACTTTTTAGACCACCTATTTCTATGGCCTTTAACAAGACAAGGATGGCAAATGGGTTTCTCCAAACCCTCTACACAACCGTAGCCAACAGAAGCGGCTGTCTGGAGTGCCGTGTTAAGGCGACTGCAAGCAGCCCAAGTAGAGTGGGCAAAGAAGAGGGACAGCGGTTGAGTGTCACGTTTTGCCATGCTAATACTCTGCTGTGCCACCTGTCTCAGCACAGAGTCAGAGGTCAGGACTGTGACTACAAAGGTAACTTTGAACTCTGAGTCTTTCTAGAATATCTGCGCATCCACCATCTTCCCTTCCACCCACACTGAGGTTCCCACCACTGAAGTTACTTCCTGGGGCGGCACCCAGAGAGGTGGGTGAGCACAGGCCCCTGGCATCTTCCTTCACTTGCTTCCATGTTCATCTTGATGAACATTCACTGCCGCCTTGGGGTATGATTTACAGTGCTCGAGTTCTTCAGAGGCTAGGCAATGGGAGAAGAGGGGGCTGTGAGTTGGATGTTTTTTAAATGTTTACACCCCCAGGGTTCACATGGTGAAATTTTATCCCCTTGGTGAGGTCAATAGGGGGGCAGAAACATACTCCAACTATGGTGGTTAGAGCTCGGGCCTTCAGAAGCCTCCAGAGCAGTCCTGAACCAAATGAAAAATACTGAAGGTATCACAAAGGTGGGTTTCAAAAATAGTCTAGAGCACTGGTTCTCCACCCGTGGTCACGACCCCTTTGCCAAACCTATCTCCAAAAACATTTACATTATGATTCGTAACAGTAGCAAAATTATAGTTGTGAAGTAGCAATGAAAATAATTTACGGTTGGAAGCTATCACACACAAGAAACTGTGTCAAAGGGTCACAGTATTAGGAAGATTGAGAACCACTGTCCTAGAGAGTCATAGTTTAAAAAATAATTAGTCCAGTATAGGCATAAAAGGAAACATATAGACCAATGGAATAGAGAACATAGAAATAAACTCACCCATCTTCAGCCAGGTGCCAATCAAAATGCCAAAAACCTGAGGTGGAGAAAAGATGTGGCACTAACAAGGAGGAGAGGGAAAGTCTGATACTCACATGTGAGCCACTGGAGGCCTGTGCAAAAATCAGTGCAAAGTGGATTAAAGTGTTAGTGTAAGGCCAGAAACTCTCAAGCTTCAAAAACACAGAGAAACATATCAAGACATTGGCATAAGTGATGATTTTCCAAGAGGACTCAGCTCAAGAAATAAAAGCAAGAACAGCAAAAGAAATTGCAAAAATTAAAAAGCCCCCTTTTTCTTCATGATTGGCAGAAATGATTGGCAGAACAAATGGACATCCTACAGGGTAGAAGAAAATCTTAGCCAGGATCCACCTTACAGAGGACTAGCATCCAGAATATGTAAAGAACTCAAAAAGAAAAAAAGAACAAATAATCTAATTAATAAATGGGCGGATGATCTGAACAGACACTTCAGAAAAGAAGCACAGATGGCTGATAAAAAAATAAAAACAATCGTCAGTATCTTTAGTCACTGGGCAAATAGGAATCAGAACTACGCTGTGACTGTGTCTTCCCACAGTCAGCATGACCATCACCAGGAAAACAAAACGAAAATAAAAACGACAAATGTTAATGAGCCTGTGGGAGAAAATGGACACTTACATGGCATTGAGAATATAAATTAGTCCAGCTACTATGGCTACCGGGAAGAAGATACCTTAAAAGGCTAAAAGATAGAACTACCGTATGATCCATACCATACCACTGTTGGGTATACACTCAAAGGAATCCAAGTCCTCATACAACAAAGATGTCTGCATACTCATAATTATCATGGCACTATTTACAACAGCCAAGATAGGAAAGTCAAATATATGACAGTCAAATGGTGAATGCATAAAGAAACTGTAGCATATCTCATAGCATGAGAAGGTACTAAGCAAGCTTCAGAGGAAGAAAAACACAATCAGTAGTCCTACCCAGACATAAAGCCTACAAAACAACACAATGACCATCCCAGCAAGATGTCCCTAATGGGCAATTTTTATTATCAACCCAACGCCACCTGGCGCAACTTGGGAAGAAGGAGCCTCAGCTGAAGAATTATATGTATCAAACTGGCTGCTGATTACAAGGGAAGGGTCTACCTCGAAGCCTGCTAATGTCTAACAAGCTACCTGGACCATGTGACCTTAGTGGGAACAGGGCTTTAAAGTGACACAGCTCCTGTGAGTCACCCACAGTCCTCTAAGTAACCAAAATAAGCTCACTGTTCACCAGCTGGACTCAGATAGAGTTGTTTCCATGGTCTATTCATGTCCTATCTGGGCAAATGGATGTTTCTTTACATCTTCTTGGGAAAAGCAATGCAACAAGAAGATAAAACATAGAAGGAGGAGGAGGAAGAGAAGAAAGAGAAGAAGAATCTAACAACAACAACAAAAAAAGCAGGTGACGACAACTCTAGCCAAAACAACAAAAACAAAGGAACAACAGTTAATGCTGTTTCCTGCCCTACCTCATGCCGAATTGTGTATGCAATAGTTTTTAGGCTGAGCCTTGCCACATGAGACTCCATGTATGTACAGCTTCAACTCCATTTTGGGGTGAGAATGATGAGCATACACCTGGGTGGACACATGAACAGTGTGTCCAGAACCACGTACAAGGCATAGACTGATGAATGACTTACTCCTAAGACAGAAAGGGTGCCATCCTGTGAATTCGCCTAAGTAAAGGGAGCCTATAGGAGCGCATGGGTATATTAAGGTTATATGGAGACACTAGGCCCAAGAACTTCTCAAGACATCATATTGCAGAAAAGTGTGACTCCCCCACCGAGGCTCCATATACTGCAATGGCTAAGGCCCCACTGGGCTGTCATCAGAACACTATGTGTGTACATCAAGAGACAGACAGGCAGATAACTTCCTCCTCCCCCAGAAGATTCTGCTTGGGTTGGTCCCCCCGCCCCCGCTCCCAAGTCAGAGTGGTTTGCTGTCCTTCTGTCAGTTTGTTCATCAGTCTGATCTGCTGACCATTCATCTGCCACTTCATTCACCTGGCCCTGGTTCTGCTCTTCAGGTGAATGGCTTTCATCTTCACCCTGCAGCCTGACTCTGTGCAGCGATGGCAGCAGCAACAGCTGCTGCCGCCTTCAAGCCTGGTCTGGTTCATTGTAATTCAGCTTTCCTGCCTCTCCAGCCCTTTGGAACCCCTTGAATGCTGCTGTGGCCCCTTTATCCATTTCTAACAATTCTATAACCTACAGATAGGTAGGCAAGTAGATAGAGAGGTATAGTGATAAAAATGATAGGTGATCGATATAGATAAATATAGATAAGTAGACACAAAGGTATAGACAGACAGATAAATGATATAAATGATAGATAGATAGATAGATAGATAGATAGATAGATAGATAGATAGACAAATATTTACTGTGCAATGTGTGATCTAAAATTTATTAATTGAGATTGAAATAAGGAAAATGGTTTTTGCCTCAACAGAGGCTATCAAAGAAAATGGGACTACCTGGCAAGTTGCTCCCAATGAAACAGCTGTACCTTTTTCTAAATGTATTCATAACTAGTAAATTCTGACATTGCAGAAAGACAAAAAAAAAAAAGATATCCCTAATGATTCAATAATGGTAATTTTATCTTGAGGGATACCCAACAGCTGTCTAACTAGACTTAAGGCCTTCTTGATAGGAGGGAGTTCGTTCCTGGGACTGTAAACTTAAGGCCTTCTCGATAGGAGGGAGTCATTCCTGAGACTGTAAACCTAGCCAAGAAAAACATAAAGGCCATGAGCAAGCACCTCACAGGGCAGAGAAACCCAAACAGCCAGGAAGTGAATAACCTCACCTCCTTAGTAACCCCGGAAATGCAAATCAACACAGCACTTCGAACTGCACAGCTTTCTTTGTGTCCTTAAGCAGACTTCAACCTTTGGGAAAATAGAAGTTTCTGGTTTTATCTCTTTGTTGGCTTTCTATTTCCAGAACCAGATATTGGTGGCTTCAGTATCTCTCTCAAGACCCCAGAACTCCAAGTGCTCCACATGGTTTGAGAGAAAAGAGCTGCTGGAGCCTGTTCATTAAGCCAACATGTTCAAAACAAAGGAAAGGTCAGGGGATGAAGAACACTCATTAGCCAGTCCATCTTGTTCCTGAGGCGACCATGGGTTCAAGAAAGGCACCTCACTTCCAACAGACCTGCCTTCTTTGTTTGTATGTTTTGCTTCTTTGTTTGTTTGTTTATTTGTTTGTTTGTTTTACTTATAGCATCTATGAAGGCAAAGACCTCATCTGGGTCATTCACTAAACTCATTGTATTGCCTGGTTCATAGAAGGAGCCAGGTATGCGGTGCTGAAAAAGAATATAACAAGCAGACTGGAGAGTTGGTTCAGGAGTTAAGAGCACTTGGCACTCTGCAGAGGACTCCAGCATTCACATGGAGACTCACAACCACCTGTAACTCTAGTTCCAGAAGACTCAGTGCTCTCTTCTGGCCTCCTTGGGTACCAGAAATGCACCTAGTACACAAATATACATTAGGCAAAACATGTATACACATAAAACAAAAAAAAAAATTTTAGATACCCCCAACCCCTCTTGGGACCTCTGTCATGTCATCTCTGAGATGATGGATTTAGACTATAATGACCTTCTGGATTTATACATTCTGAAAGAAGGAAATGAGGGAGGAAAGGAAGAGAAGCCTTCAGAAGGTGACAAGGTATCCAGGGTACAGGCCCCAAGCTAGAATCCTACTGATTCTATAGGAGAAGGGAAAACCATAAGATAAATCTGCAACACCTGTCTCTGGCCCTGGGATGCTTTGTCATCTCAGGACTCTGCCACTGAGAAAGCCATCACCGGATGCTACCCCTTAATTTTGTGTTTCCAGGACTGTAAAGCACAATGTCCTCCTCTCTTTATAAGCTTACCTATCTGTAGATTCAACACCCTCCTCTTACCTCTTCTGGCACCAGGCAAAGATGTGCTGTAGACAGATAGGTACACACACAGACACACAGACACACAGGCAAATAGAAAGACACATAAAAAATAGAATAAATACATCTTTTTTTTTAAATAAAGATTTGATCAAATTACATTTCTGCGTTGCTCATCACTGTGCTTGCTACTTGGTGTGTAGGCAAGGAACGTCACTTCCCCTTCCTTCCGGGGAAATGCATCATGAACCACCAAGAAATTAAAAACTGCCAATAAAACACCGAGCCACGCCAAGAAATACTAGGCATAATCGATTTCAAGGATATTAAATGCCACAGGGGTGGGTGCAAAGGAGTCTAAGACTAGAAGAGGCAACTCTTGGGAGGCTGTGAGGTGTTAGCAGCGTGCAGAACCAGAATCCTGCGGGGCTCAACTTCCTTCTCCAGGCGACACGTGGTGCTCTGACTTACACCATAATTAACATGCTTTTTCAGCCCAAGAAGAAGGTAAGGTTGAAGGTTCCATTTAACTCTGAAGGTCTGGTTTACTAGCTGGAAAATCAGCCTACTGTAAGTCTATGTGAGTAGCCAGGCTGGCTGGGCCAGCCAGGGCATTCTGAGTAGCCATCTTACTCCACAGGGACTAAGAGGACTGCTCTGTCACCTCAAAAGACATCCTGAGTGGTTGGGAGCATCCGAGCTCCAATGTGGCTCCCCTGCAGTTCGCCCAGAATACACACACTCTGCCCAAGGGTCAAATTAATTACTGCTGGGCCTCCTGTGAGTGATTTAAAAGCCACAAATAAAATTACACGTTTTAAGGAACTAACAGAATCAATCACTTCCGACAAACAGGCACAAGCCAGGTCAGTCTTGGACATTACAAAGTTGTAGCTTGCTTTCCCCTCTCTTATTTGTGAGGAAGGGAATTTCTGGGCTCTTTCAGAAGGAATTAATTTTATTGGAAAGCCAATTCTTCTTCTGACAACACTAGATATTTGTGGGACAGCTCCTAGGGTTATTGACTCAAAGAGATAACATTTGTCCTAGATGATGGTGTCGTTGCTATGGTAACCTCTTTTAACAAGACTAAAAATAATGAAGCCTGTGTCTGACTTTGCTAGGACAAGTCAAGCCTTTCTCCAGAATCATCTGAAAGAAGTGTCTATTGACTGCCACAGATTTATTTTGAATTAAGAGGCACGTCATTTAGAGGCTGAAGTGAATTGTTTTTATTTCTGCCCGACTCCGCCACTTCTGGATACCGGGGCCCTGCAGGGCACGGCAGGCACATGTCTATCCAAGAAGAACAGTGGGGAGTTTAATGAGTCACAAAGAAGTGTTCTTTATTGCAAGTGCTTTCTCTATTCTCCTTGGAACCTGTCCACAAGGCTCCTGGGTCCCCAAGCCCTTTTTCTGTAATTCCACAAGCAGTCTCACAGACAATGGCAGGATTGTTGGAGGCAATAGAACTCTAGTTGGTAAATATTGACTGCGTTCAGAAAAGACTCCTGGTCTTGGTTCCATAGTCTTCAAGGAGGTGCCTGTGTGTGGAGAAGAAAAGAGGAGAGCCTGTCTACCCTCTATGGCACTCGTTACATCACCTCACAGGTCTGAATCCAGCACCTACTGTGTGCCAGGCACTTTCTCCCTTTCTCTTTCCTTCTTTTCTTCCATATTTTATTGAGCACCTCCCTGAGTGTTACAGTTGCAATGGGTACATGTGGCGTAGTTACAAATAAAGCTGGGAACCTGGTGATGTACACTTGTTCCTTGGGATTCAAACACTCCCTCCTGAAGGAAGCAGCGAGGCTCCCAGGTTCATGAAACTCATCTTTACAGGCTCGGGAGACCCACAAAGTATATGTCTTAGTTAGGGGTTTTATTCCTATGACAGAAACACCATGACCAAAAAGCAAGTTGAGAGGAAAGGGTTTATTTGGCTTCCACTTCCACATTGCTGTTCATCGCTGAAGGAAGGCCGGACAGGAACTCAAGCAGGGCTGAAACCTGGAGGCAGGAGCTGATGCAGAGGCCATGGAGGGTGCTGCTTACTGGCTTGCTCCCATGGCTTGCTCAGTCTGCTTCCTTATAGAACCCAGGACCACCAGCCCAGGGATGGGACCACTCAAAATTAGTCAGGCCCTCCCCCAGGCAACAGAATCCATGTCAGAGACAGCCCCGCCCCGCTCCCCTTATTAGGCAATCCACATGAAGACTGAGCTGCCCATCAACTACATCTGTAGAGGGGCCTGGGTCCAGTCCTTGGTCGGTGCTTTTGTCTCCCCAAGGTCCCCTGGGTCCCGGTTAGTTGGCACTGTTGGCCTTGTGGCGCTTCTGTCCCCTCCGGGTCCTTCTATCCCCCAACTCCCACACTCTTCCCACAAGTCTCCCTGCTCTCCGCCCAAGGTTTGGCTGTGGGTCTCAGCATCTGTGTTGACCGGCTGCTGGGTGGAGCCTCAGAGGGCAGCCATTCTAGTCTCCTATCTGCGAGCGTAGCGGAGTATTGTTAATAGTGACTCTTGACCTTGTTTATAGTAATTTGTTGGGAGATTTTTTATATTAAGAACCTAGTCACCTGGATCCTGACATATAATCTAACCCTCTCTAGCCTCTATAGCCATTTCCACATTTCTATATATGTGCATACAAACACATAGACACATACAATGTACATGAATAGAACTAAAACTTAAAAAAAAAAAAAAAAAAGAAAGAAAAAGAACAAGATGCTTCAGGGAAGAGGAGCCTATTCTCTCCAGGGAAAGGAAACTACATGTAAATGAGGGTTTCTTTCCTGTCCAGGATGTTTCCTCAGTGAGTACAACACTACGCAGTGACAATTACTTAAATTAATTACTGGATCCATCTGTTGAATGAATCACTAACGACATGGCAGAGAGTGCAGTGAGTTTCTGGTTCCTCGCAGCTTGGAACAGTTCGGGGAAGACTCCAGATGAGGATGGGAGCAACCAGCAGGATGGAGGCCTGGCGCTGGGGAGACCCTGAGGAACACAGTGAGGGGCCGAGCTGGGCTATCGGGGAAAGATGGCTCCACCTCCAGCTTCAGCTGATGAAGGACACTCAGGACACACCCCCATGAGGCTGAGACAGTGACAGAGACAGCACATGGGCATGTTGGGATGTCTAGCCGCCATGCTGTGGAGGTGAGATGAAAAAGAGATATCCATTTCAGTAACTGACCCAGTTACTGAAGTACCAGAAATAAAACTGAACTTCTTTAACCCAACATGCTACGTTTCAATATACATTCTTTGTCAAGTCATGTATGTTCTGGGGAGGGAGGGTTGTTGATTTGTTTTTTTTTAAGGCTAAGTGTCTGGGACCTATAGTTCATAGAACATCACATTCAAACTCACCATAACAAAAGGACTCAGAGGTACCTGGGGGG
>NW_026596166.1:5318703-5413313 GCF_907164565.1 Psammomys obesus | reverse complement strand
AAAAAAAAAAAAAAAAGTGAAGGTACCTACATGAAAGTAAACATAATTAGCTTATTTTTATATACACACTGTGACTGACAATCTGGAAACACTTCATAAGTGAGAAAGGTCAGTGGCTTTTCCCTCCTTTTCCTTGCAAACAACAAAGCTATATATATCCTGCTTTACATTTAGAAGGAAGGAAGAAAATATACAAGCCCACATTTATACTGTATTTCTACTAAGAGCAACAACAGTTCATGTGTTCATGTTAGCTACAATCACAACTCAACACAGAATTGGCTCTGCTAGATGCCAATTGAACACTGCTAGATGTGATGGTTTGGGGGTTTTCGGCTCGCTCGTGCCCTGTCTCTAACAAGCAAAAGCTTCTTGGAAATAATCCCCAAGACACACATTTGCCAGTCCACAGCAATGCAAGCCCATCGGGGATGCATATCCTGCATACCGGTACAGCGGCAGCTGGCCTACCAGGTAGATTCTTCCTTTAAAGCAGAGCAGAGAGCCAGGAAGATTCATCTAGAGTACAGCCCTAGTTTTTGTTTTTTGTTGTCCTTAAACAATTTGGTCACGATGCACCTTTGATATAAAAGCATTTTTTAAACTTTATTATTAATACTCAGGACATTAGGAATTTCCAGATTTTTTTTCAGTAGCATTTGTAGAACCACTTTTGGTAACAAATACAGTAGTTAGGAGTATGCATCCAATTCAGAACGCATAATGTTGATCCTGAATCCTTTCTGGCTAAAAACAGGGCTGGCGCTTGATGAGCTATAGAACAAGAATCTACAAAAAACACTGGAACATGTTTTGTGTCTCCCAGAGGCTGCATCCTCTTTTGCTGAATACTTTATAAGTACATATTAGAAAGTAAGGCAACAACTCCAAACAGTTCGTGCTGTTTGCTCAGCTCGGTTCCCAACTGGATGCGCAGTCCTGGTGCTCAACTTCATGGTTATATCGCTTAGTGCTCTGTCTTTCTTACTTCACAGGATCCCAAAGGATGTTTCTCTGACATTTCTAAGTTGTCTCTGGTCTGGATGCACAATGATGCCTGCAGCTAATACTGCAGATGCTGAAGCCTGTGTTTCCTACTGCCTGTTTTCAAAGGATTCAAGACACTGATTTGGACTCATCATATCTCATATGAAGCCCAACATTCCCTTTGCTACCATGCTTATCACCTCTTCTTCTTTTACTCCTAATCTGAAAACTAAAGGAGTACCAGGGACCCCTGGTCACCGGGAAGATATTCACCCAGCACACAAACTTTCACCAGGGACCTCTGTAATTCATAGCCCCATTCCACATGGACATTCGACTCATGAAGATGTGCAAAAGGAAAAGATGTCAAATTACAGTCAAGTTGTCCAGAGGAGGGTGTTATACAAACTTATAAAGAAATGACAATCTTTTCTTCCTTTACTATAAATACATTTAACAGCTTAGCAGAAAGACAAGCTAAATTTAAGATTGTTCACATTTGAAAATTGTATCATACTCTCTGCTAGTGATAAATAAGGAACTCCTGATAATGGAATTTTAACATAGCAATTTCACCAACAGATCTCTGAAGACCTTTTGTTTGTTTGTTTTTAAGGAGGGTTAGAACAATGATTACGTTTGCGAAGTTCTGAGAAGTCCTTCTACTGTCCACACTTTGGATTGAAGTCCTTATGTTTCCTTTACTTAGAGACAGGTATATACAGTGCTGCTGTAATAATGAGACAAATGTGAAATCTACTGTAAAGTTGCACAATACAGAAAACTGTTGCTCCATCCTTCTACTACATAAGCGTGTGACCCCACGGGTTAGTGATGTCGCTGTCAGGTTGTTGTTAAGTTGGAATTATCCCATCGCGTCTAAGACCTCTCTTTAACTCCAGATCCTCTAATTTTTTCCACAGTTCTTCACGTTCCTTTTCTTTCTTTTTCTCACTGGGGAAGAAACAGAGAACAATGTAAACAACTAAGAGGGTATGGTGAAACTACCCAACAGAGAGTGCCATTCCGTCGCAGATGCCTGGAAGTGGCTCTGACACATTCAGCAGCAAGCTTTTGGCGATTTCCTTTTGGGTCTTTCCCTCGTGTGGGGTCTATTTTGACACTCTCACTGATACAGAAGTCAGACTAATAAAGTAGAAAGCAAGGCTATTTTAAGATTTACACTAACATCCCTTTATCTCTAGACACAGTATAAACTCCAATACAGTGTATAATTACTGAGAAACAAAATTAGAGATGATTTCTAGTATCACCTATCTTAACACCAAAGTGCTTAATGGCTTTAAATGCTCAGAGCCTTGTCAGAACCCAACCTTCTATTTGTTCCCAAATAAACCCTCAAAAAAGATGCTGAAAATGACACTGACAGAAAATGTGCAAGATCAAAAGAACACATCCTCTCCTTTATTCATGTCTACTTTCCCATATGATGCACACTGAAAGTGGTCATTTCTGAAAGTACATGATCAAAGCATATTTATATTTCATGTTACATATTTATATATTATAAGAATATATAACAGAAACTTTGTAGACACTGGTACTACTATGTATTAAAACTTTAAGTGACCAAGCCTTTAATTATTTGTTAAACACCAGTTTACCAGTGTTTTCCAGAATTTCATACTGCATTGTCTGGCAAAGCTTACCCCAACTGGATAAGCCAAAATAGACTCAACTATTTAAATTTGCCAAAGAGTTCTTGAAAATTCAATATTTTTTTAAAACAAATGTTTTAACATCAATTAAGTAGGAAATACATAATCAAAGAACACAAAGCCATTATAAATTAAATATATTCACACTTATTAAAAATATTTTGCATGATTTCACATCTACTAATATAATTCACATTATTACCTCTAGCTTACTGTGATGAACTGGTGAAAAGTAGACCCAGATAACACAGTGAATTCACAAATCCAAAAACTCCTAAGCACAGGAGTTCTGTCACCTCGGCTCAAAGAGCTGGTCCTGTGTACCACACTTCAGTAACACTTTGTTTTTCCACAGAGAAACTCACTTGCATAATGTCATCTTTGCATGGAATTCCAATGTGGAACACTATTTTAATAATCATCAATACTTTGCAAAGTTTTGTTAATGACAGAAAGAAGGGCCAAAGAGCTGGCTCAGTGTTTAAGGGTACTTGTTCTTCCAGAGGACCCAGGTTCAATTCCCAGCACCCACATGGCAGCTCAAATATCTTTAACTCCAGCTCCAGGGGACTTGACATCCTTTTCTGTCCCCTGTACACATACATTCAAGCAGACAAACACCCATACACATAAAAGAAAAATAAACTTAAAAAAAAAAAAACAATAAAATGTAATTCTCATCATCTGCGAATTAAAATAAATTAAAGAAACCCAAGTAATTTGACATTCCCATTGTACGTGCTGGGATATTGAATCAAACAATGTAGTCATCTTCAGCTTCCCTTCATAATTAACATTTGGCAATTTAGGCCTTGTTTACTATGTTTGGCTCTCTTAAACAATCTGCACAGTGTGAATTTCAGCAAGCATGATGGTTTTCAAATATTTACTTATGCAATAATTTTGACCTAGAACAACTGCACTTAAGGGCGTAAGGGGCAAAGTTAGAAAAGTCTCTAATCATTATAGATTTTTTTTAATTTTTTAAAAAAAGTTGAAATTAATTCAGAAAAACATCTTGGGTGCTGGAGAGATGGCTCTGCAGCATCTCTGGAGAAATGCCTGCCTAGTGCTGCTCTTCCAAAGGACTAGGTTTCAGTTCCTAGAACTCGCATGGTGCCTCACAAATGTCTCTAGTTCCAGGGGGCTCCAAAGTCTGCCTCTGGACTATGCAGGCACCAGACACACATGTACTGCACATATATGCATACAGACAAAACATTCATATGAGTAGAAATAAAAATATTTTTAAAAAGATTTTAGCATGCTATCCCACACTCACACAGCTGAGGCAGGAGGATGACTTGAAGTTCAAGGCTAGCCTAAGCTACCGGGTGAGACCCTATACCTCCCCGCAAAAGACAAAAAGCCAAACATAAGTTTTAATTAAGATTAAAACAGGGGAAGGCAGAGACTGAAAAAGGACACAGCCTAGAGTGGGTACGGACTTCTAGAAAGGATGTTGCCAGCTTCTAGACTCTTGACTCGTGGATGCAGGCAAGCTGCAGGGCAGCATCACTTGTTTGCTTGACAGTACAGGCCAGAGGTAATATCAGTCTGAGTGCATGCTTTCTGAGAAACCGATTCAAGTACACGAACCTAAATCCTATGGCTCATGTGGAGCTCTAGTGACTTCTTTGGTTGCAGGAACAGAGGAAAGAAGGGTCGGGAACTTTCCGCTGCTGAAAATCAGCCCATCCTGTGGCAGCTCACACTGCTGTGGTTCCCAGCATCCATCATGACATCATCATCTCCCTACTGAAGCTGCTCACTCTAGTTGGTCGGCAATACAGTATGCAGTGTCCTTTCTTTCTCCAGATGAATGCACACTGAGTTACCATGCTGCTTTCATGCTGACAACTTTACACAGTCTCAGCTTAGGATATTCTGACTATCCCCAAAGAAGAAATCATACTGCCTACTCCCTCTTCCCCCAGCCCCTGGCAGCCACTGGTCTACTGTTTCTATGACCTTTCCTTTTCATACAGGTGTAATTATATAATGAAAAAAAAATTTAAATATTTCTTTGTTGTTGATTTTTGTTTTGTCTTGACTTTTCAGACAAGAGTCTCAGGTAGCCCAGGCTGTCCTTGAATTCATTAATGGAGGATGACCCTGAACTCCTGCTCCTCTGCTTCTTCCTCCCAAGTGCTGGGATTACAGATGTGTGTGCCTGGCTCTAAAAACATCTAAATACTGCTGATATATTTAGTCCCACCTTATTTTTCCCAGTTTCTCTCTGTGTTGGTGAGAATTTTAAGACATCAACACACTGTAATGCTGGAAATCTTGTCAAATTCTCCTCCCATTTCTTTTCACACAGCACTACTGTTGGCACTCATATCTGACAGTCTTAACAGCTTACTCCACCCACCATTTTGATTTGTAATGCTTAAAAATCTCCTTTGAACTGAAACTATCAACTTCCTGCCATTAACAAGTAAAATCGTGTATTTGGCTCTTTCATTACAGCCCCAAACATCCATGTTCAATTACGAATTAAGTTATTATCACTTCTGTGGGGAAACCAATACTTGTATCTGCTTGGTACAACCTTCTATTTTTGCTTGTTTGCCAAAGTATCATTCTTATTATTTTTTTAAACAAACCAAAACAACAATAAGATAACAAACAAAAAACAACTTACCTTTCTATCTATCTATCTATCTATCTATCTATCTATCTATCTATCTATTGTTTTTTTGAGACCAAGTTTCTCTGTAGTCTTGGCTGTCTTGTACTCACTCTGTAGACGGGGCTAGCCTCAAACTCACACTGATCCTCCTGCCTCTGCCTCCTGCGTGCTGAGATTAAAGGTGTGCGCCACTGCATCAGGCTCAGAAAGCAACTTTCAGTCATGCAGTCCACTCAGTATGAAGCACCTTAACCCTCTAGCATATTGACTCAATTCACAGTTCTACCAGCTCCCAGTCCCTTTAGTTAAGTCCATTCATTCTCAAGTGACTGATCCATCTAGCTTAGTTAATAAAGGAGCACAAAAATAACTTCACTGTGGGATTTCATTAAATATGAATCAACTAATCTGAAATAAGCGCCTGTGCACATACTCCCACACCGTGATATGGGAGCCAGGCACTGAGCCTTTGCATAAGCTAGCCACACACAGCCTTCCACCCAGTGACACTGAAGCTCCTTCAATAGTCTTAGTAAGATTGTACAGGCTTAATCCCTACTTAACCAGAATAATAAGTTACAGAAAATTCTGTTGAACTAACAGACAAATGCTATGCCCTGTGCACTGTTTGTTATTCCAATATTCCCTTAGCAAACCCCCTTCCTTTTTTAAAAGTTGTTACTGTTGATTTTTTTTTTTTTAATGCATATGGGTATTTTTTGCCTGCATATATGTCTGTGTGCTGTGTGCATGCCTGAGCCTCAAGGAGGACACAAGTGCACATTCAATCCTTTGGAACTGGAATTACAACTTTTGGAAGCTATGTGGTACTGAACTTGAACCTGGGTCTTTTGGAAGAACATCAAGTGAGCTTAACAGTTAGCCATCTTTCCAGTCCCCCTCAGCCGTCTTAAAAAAAATAACTTCTCAAAATATTTTAACTTAACTGTAGCACAAAAAAAAAAAGTTAGTAATTTTTAACAATTGATAATATCACGAATCAACAGTTATTTAGGTTTCAAGTATAATACAGAATTGACATTTAGCTCAATGTTGTACTTAAAAATAATATTGTAATATTAAAACTATATTCTGTAATTAAACTGTTTCCTATAGATCACATCCCTATAACTTAAAAACAATCTCTGCCAATGGTCCTTGGTCCTCTGTCCCAAACTTTCCTGTTCATTGCTCTTTTCCTCAGTAAAACACAACTAACACATTCTAAATAAGACAAAGCAAAGGAGCAAGAAAATCACAGGCAGCATCCTTCCACGGGGTTCAGCAAAGACCAAGGTATGAACATGCCACATACCCACTCTGGGACTCTTTAAGGCCCAGGCTTTATGACCTACAAGACCATGCCTGCATCCATGTGATCAGAGTCAAGCCAGGGAACCAACTATGAGCTCTTTCTGTTTTCCTCAATCTCTCCAGTGCATCTGTGGTGGTTTGAATAGGAACAGCCTCATAGATTTGAATGCTTGGTCACCAGGGAACAGCACTTTTAGGAGGTGTGGCCTTGTTGGGGATGGGCTTTGAGTTTCAAATGTTCAAGCTAAGCCCAGTGTCAATCTCTCTGCCTACTGCTTGGGAATCCAGATAGAGAACTCTCAGGCACCTCTCCAGCACCATGCCCTCCTGTGTGCTGCAGTGCTTCTCACCATGATAATGGACTAAACCCCTGAAATGTAAGCCAAACCCAATTAAATGCTTTCCTTTTAAAGACTTGCCTGGTCATGGTGCATCTTCACAGCAACAAAAACCCTAACTAAGAACATTCTTTGGAAAGTTGAACATACTGGATAAAAAATAAAACACCTTTAATCATAGCTTTTGGGAGGCAGAGGCAGAGGAAGGCAGATCTCTGAGTTTGAGGCCATCCCAATGTGCAAAAAAGGTTCTGAGATAGCCAGGGCTACACAGAGAAACCCTGTTTTGAAAAAACAAAACAGCAAAATAATTATAATAAAAATAAAACAGGAGAATCATGTAAATAAAATCCAAAGACTGTTGGCATCATTCTAGTCTTAAGAAGCACTTCCCTATTTTCTAATCCCAGACCATTAATATTTATATTCTTTTCATTGCTCTTTTAAGTTGTGATAAATTTGTTGGTTTCTAGACTAGGAAGTAAGATCTATCTAAAGCTAGGATCAGATGGAAGGGGAGGAGGACCTCCCATGTCAGTGGACTTAAGAGAGGGGCAGGTAGATAAGAGAGGGTGGGTGGAATCAGGAGGGAATGAGGGAGGGGACTACAGCTGGGATACAAAGTAAATAAACTGTAATTAATATAAAAAATAAAAAAATTTAATTAAAAAAAAAAAAAGAAAGTAAGATCTGGACAAACAATGCCCAGTCTCTCCTGCACTGGAGTAAAGTACATCAGCCCAGTTTTAGGTTGGGTGGGTTAGCATCAGGAGTCAGCCCAGAAGACTAACTACCTAATGACTCCCTGAAGTGAGTGCAAAAGACCAGGCTCTTAACCCTGTGAGAACAGAAATAAAAGGAGCAAGGCAGCAGGCTTCATAAAAATCACACCACCACAAAACTGTCTCACTTAGCAGTACGTTAACGAGCGCACAGCTAATGAGCATGCAGAAGGAAAGTATGTTAGGTAAATACACTGCTGTTTATGATCTGATGTGCAACCAGGCAGCTTCAGCAAAGAGTTCAGAAAGGACTCAGTAACTTTATGCACAGCAGACAAAAGAGCTTTAAAAAGTTACCGCTGACGATCTGACTTGTATGTGGCTGTCAGCTCATCAAACATAGTGCTGTTCATTTCCATAAAGGCCTTCAACACGTTGTACACCAATGCCACAATAGCCCTGTGAGAGAAAGGAGGAGGACATGCTGGTTAGTCTTTCACAATGGGGTGCTGAGTAGAAAAGCAAAAGGAAAACTTACATAAATCTGTGCCAACTCTATCGCATATACATAAAAGCCTGAACTCACGCTTTCTTGTAAAGCCCACTGTGATCATCGTAACCCTCCTACCCCCTCTCCCAACCCTACAACCCTTACTGCTCCCCAAAAGCCACTTCTCAAAACTCATGTAGCATGGCCAGCCTCAAACTCAGTGTGTAGCTGAGGGTGACTTTGAACTTTTGATCCTCCTGCCTAGTGCTGAGATTACGGGCATGTATTACCACACCTGGCTTCCTGTTCCCTTTTATACAGTCCAATTCCACATCAAGAGACTTGAATTCTTTACTGTTTGCAGTCTTCCTAAGGAATGGCAGAATTAAAACCCAATGTTGCCCTTCCAAATTATTGGTACCCAGAGCAGACATGCTTACGGCCAATGCACAACAAAAGGCAAATATGAAATAAAGGTGCTTCAGGGGCTGGGGAGATAGCTCAGGCAGGAAGGCATGCTTGCACACGTGCGTGCACGAGCACACACACACACACAAACACACAGAATAAAACCACCTCACCAGGTTGATAGTGTATAACTGTAATCCCAGCACTTGGGAGGTAGAGGTAGGAGCATTGAGAGTTCAAGGCCTATATGGGCTACATATAGAGACTATCTTAAAACAAAGAAACAAGGAAGACAGAGCAGACATACTGCTCTATAAATAAGGATCAGAGGTTAAAAACATTACTTTCAAAGTAATAATATACATAATTTAGAATCAGAAGGTGTTCCTGTAGAAATGAGTATATAAATCACTGGTGCTCAAAGACAAGCTCCCAAGCCCCGACAAGCTGCTTCTCCAGTGCGGTTGTATTAGTCCATCTGCTCCTGATTAGCCCTTCTGCTGAAAACTGTCAGGCGGGGGCCGGATGCTCTTGGCTATGGAGCACTGCATGGCTCAGAAGCCAAGCTGCCCGACTATTCTTATCAAGCAGAGAATCATCTGGACAATGTGAGCACTGTGCTGTGACAGACTCGAAAGCTTCAGATTAGGCAAGAACTGGGGTTCCCTTTTCAAAACTATACAAGATTGCTTCCATTTTGCAACAAACTGCCCAATCCTACTCTTAATAAGAAGGCATATCTAAAAAAACGCTAGTGGGAGATCTGAGGTCTTCCTGCACAGCTGTTGCTTGGTGCCCAAAGAAGGAAACTTAGCTAAGGCTCAGGAATGGCCTTCTTCCCAGGGGCAGCACTGGAGAGGCGGGGATCCTGGGCAGTTACTGACACTGCCTAGGGCTGCTCTACAGACCCTCAGGAGAAGTATGTACTACAAGGCTCAATGACTCTTTCTCAAAGTTTTATTAATACAGAAAATATAATTAGAAAATTGAAAAAAAAATGTTATTTTACAACTCCATGCAAATAATTAAAAGACAAACTGAACTGCACTTATTAATTCTTCAATGCCACATAAAACTTTCATTTATCACATACAGAAACATGCAAAGGCATCTCAATATAGAATATTTTAACTCTCCTGGAACTAAATTAAACTTGTCCTTGAAGATTTTAAAAATTCTCCATACCCGTGCTATAAAAAAACCTAACAATTTTGCTGGCTGTTGGGAAATGGATATTCCTTTGTAAAGTAAATCTCTTCAGACCACTTCTTCACAGTCCCTCACTATTCCCTGATGTCGCCCTTGGTGAAGGCGCTTGTGGGCCTTGCTCCCTTTTCAGTCTTGTCTTCAGCACTGTTCACCCAAAGGCCTCATGCCTTTTCTCTTTTAAGCCAAGGGCCTCAGAACCTGACAGGCACTTTTAACAGCTGTGTGCCTTTTATGTAGTACTGGACCCTTGTCTGAAGGGGCTTTCCCGAGTACCACCATGTACCAACTCCATTACGATTCTATCTGATGCCATTCCCCAGCACTCAGGAGGCTGAGGAAGGAGGATCATTGAGTTTGAGGTTGGTATGGGCTGTACAGGAAGATCCTAGAAAAAAAATTAACATGTTCAATTTGAGCCCTGCCAGCCAATGCACATCCTTTGGGGTTCCAGCACATTCTCAAACTAAATCTGGCTACCTTCAGACAGGTCAGAAAGCCTCTCAAGTAAATAGATATTTAAAAAATATTGTTAAAATATTTGTTTGCTTTTCAGTCCCCCCAACCAGCAAATTTCCAGGAGGGATTTTTATCTTGTCACATGTGCAATCTGGTACACAGAGAGCTGTGTGACATTTTACTAAAGAAAAGAGGAAGAGGGAAGAGACAGAAAACGAAAAGGGAGAGCAGGGAGAGGAAGAGGGAGGGAGGCTAAGGATGGAAGGAACCTGAAAACATACGGATTCCAATGCTCTTTTGAAATCCTGTAAAGACTGGAGAACATGATGGGAAGGATGACGTTAGAGTTTTCTTCTATCAAACTCATGATGTATTCATTATTCCAATAATAGAGTGCCCTTTCTGCCACCTTTAAGAAAAGACAAAGAACAATGATAAAACAAATTATAATCTTTTCAAACAAAAGTATTTTTAAAGCTATTTTTAAATCATTCAATCAAAAGTATATAAAAATTTTGTGAAGATTTATGATCCCTTAAGTAGTTGCCAGGTGGTTCATCCATTTGGGGAGAAAAAGTTTGTTTTGTTTTGTTTTATTTTTCCCTACCTGTTGATTTATCTTCTCCTTTAAGTCTACACATCTGATCTATGTCCACACTCTTCTCCGCATAGTTCCCACACATCCCTCCCCTCCAAACACAGCTTCGTCCAGCTCGGCTTTCAGAATTCCTTGTCTGGCTGAGGTCTTGTTATACCCTGAGTCTTAAATGTCCCCACAGGCTTACGTTTTAATGCTTTGTCCGAAGCCTGTGGCACTACCTGCAAAGCTGTGGGGCCTTCTAAGGTAGGGCTGGCTCGAGGAAAGTGTCATTTGCTTATTCGTTCCCTGTTCTCTGTCGACAATGCTGCCATGCTCTAATTTGATCTGTTGGGCCTGAGCCACTCATCTTGGACTTGATGAACTCAAATGGCTTCTTTTATTTACGTAAATAAGGAAATCATGTATTAGAATGAAAAGTAACACAAGACTGCACCCACTGACAGACTGAGAAACTGGAGCCTGTCTCGCTATAGCAGGTTCAAACACTGCGGACAGTTACTGGTTCCTGAGCACCGAGGAACTGTCTTCAAGGACAACTAACACACATTCGCCACTGTGCTGTGTCCATTCACACAACATTGCTTTGAAATCCGGGAGCTAACAGAGCTTGTGCCATTACCCCAATTTCATAAATGAAGACTTGTGAGAGTTAGGTGGTAAGTCATTGGCTCAAGGTCACATGACTACCAATGCAGAAGCCTGCTCTCAACTCTTCCCTAAATTCTCCCTAAAGAGCTGATAAGTGGTGGGAATGGGCGAGCCTGTGGTACTATTCACCTGGGTGGGGACTGTGGCAGAATGAACAATCTTCACACACACACACACACACACACACACACACACACACACACACACAAAGGAGGTACCTAAGACTATGGCAGAGGGTCAGTGTGCATGCTAGAACCAACCATGACTCCAGACACCTGGCCTCCACAACTGTGGGGAAATAGATCTCTGCTGTTTAAGCAATTTGGTCTGGGGCATTTTGTTATGGCAACTTGAGCCAACCAAGTTGGCTAGACAACGCTCAACTACTGAACTTCCTCCCTAGTCTAACAAATTATCTTCCTTTCTAAGCTTCGAGCATTATGTAAGCCTCCCTGCCATCCTTTTTTGTAAAAGAACCGTGGCCTCCACTATACCAAAGAGGCTAGTGAAAATAGAAATGAACAGTCCGTGTGTTTGAGCACTACAGGGTTAGTGGAGTGTGCTCCATCTCCACACACTGTTCTGAACTTTTCTATCTGCATCCCATCTAGACACGTCACAGAATGGTGTTCTATTTACTTTTCCCTTTTGTTCTGTGTGATATAAGCACAAGCTTGATATATTAACATGTTTTTAGATTTAAAAACAGTAACAGTCAGGGCCTCTGCCTGGCAGCTTAACGGACAGTCCACCATCAAATTAGCACAAATTTTGTGCTGTTGAATAGTATCTTCAAATGATGGGCAGTAGGGTGAGTCTGCTACATTTGTAAGATGGCCTTTTGCTGAGACAGCCACTGGGTAAAATAAAACACTGTGTCTGACTCTGTTCCTGTTTTCTTCTGTGAGGGTTCCACAGTTCTGCAGCCAGGACCTCCTTAGAAACACACATGCCAAGTGCACCTTCTCTGTGCTCTCCTCAAACAGCCACAAGGAGGCAGAGCAGGCTGTGGGAAGGCCATCAACTCCAGCAAGCTTAGCAAGAAGCCGCATTTAACTGAAAACTCACCTACACTCCCCTGTTGTAGAAACCTTGAGCAGGGTAAGCAAAGTTACACTCAGTTATCCTAAGTTATCTCTTCCCTCCTAAGCATTACTGACTACTACTCACACACACCGTAAAGAAATCCCAGCAGCTCACTTGAAATGAGCTTAACCCAAGTTATTTTATGGCTTCTAAACTTTGGCCTTCACACCATGCCTTCTTGCATGGTATTCTGGGAACTGAAATTATGAAATAGAGGCTATTCAGGGCAGATGCCCAACATCAGGTAACTACTTATAGCAGGGGCTGGAGAGACTTCTGAGTCGCTGAGAGACCAGATTGCCTCTTACAGAGGCCCCAAGTTCAGTTGCCTGCACCTACACTAGCCAGCTCACAACCATCTGTAACTCCAGCGCCACAGGCATCTGAGATGTGTCTAGCCTCTGTGGCCACTGTATTATGAACTCATGCCCACATACAGACACATACATAATTTAAAAAAAAAAAAAAAAAAAACTTAGAGAAAAAAGTAGCTGGTGCCCATGATTTTCCCCACCATACAAATGAAGTTTAGCCAAATGACTTCACTTGGCACACACTACTCTGGCTCATGTTCTCTTTACTACTAACCTGAAAATGGGGGCTAGAAACACACTTGGCAATTTGTTTAAACAATGGTTCTTGGATTTTAACAAATTGTGATGGTTCAATCACATCCAAGATTTCTTCCAGCTCCCCAAGAAACATGACCTATAAATAGAAACAAAACACAAAATATGAGATCCACCACTAAAAATTCCACATAATCAAATTTACTTACTATTTTAAGAGAAATATACACATAAAGCAAAAACAAACAAACGAACCAGACATTATTCTATTTCTTTTGGCCTGGGAGGATGGCTCAGTGGTTAGGAATGCTTGCTAGGAAAAGATAAGGAAACTGAGTTCAAATTCCCAAGACCCACATAAGAAGACAGGCTGGGCCATATGCATGCCTGCAACCCCAGGGCTCTAGGGTACTGAGACAGGAAGATCTCAGGGTTTGGTGGCTGCCAGCTTACCTCCAAGGTCTATGGCAAGTCACTGTGTCAAGAGTCCTTCTCTGGCCTACATGTGCAAACCCCACTCACCCCCATACACACAAAGAGTACACCCCCTTCACAAAGAGCTCAGCATAAGGTCTTCTGTTAAACGACTGGCCTCTCCCTCTTCAGGACTCCACCTACTGCTAGCGACCCAGACATTTAACACCTCCCGTGCAAACCCGCTTTTTAAAATAATGGCTGAAACTCCTGTAGAAATGTGCTTTGGTCCACAAGAGCACAGTGGAGCATATCATCGTACAACAGACAGCTGTCATTCTACTAGCACACACACCCATGTTTTTTTAAGGTACCCCAACTAAGCACATCAGCACACACTGACCTGTTTCTATGCTTATATGTACACATATTCTCTCCCTCTCCCTCTCCCCTCTCTCTAGAACACAGTGAATCTCATGGCCTCAAGGCTGTATGCAAAAAAAAAAAAAGGCCTTGAAGATCACACAAAGGAGGGAGATAAATAGATTTAGACAGTTGTATAACTAGAACAAAAAAAAAATAACAAATAGCAGTTACCTATTTGTTCATGAAAAGTAACACAAGGAAAAGCTAAGTAGGCAGCTGAAATATCAATAATGACACTTCTTTCGTATCTTAAGGTACAAAGAGCAGCAATGCAGATTCCCTTTACCTCATGCTGTTAAGAAATGAGGTAACTTGCTGAAGCTATCTGGAGTAGGGGTTAGAATCATGGCTGATGTGATAAAGAGGTTCTTCCTATATACCCTGTCCTTTGCCAACACACATATGTTCTCTTGGGACATAAAGCTAACAGGTGGCCTCTGTTTCAAGGCCAGAAGAAGAAGGCTCCAGATCTGAGGTGGACACAGTTAGGCTCTATTCAAGGTACTGCTTGGTGCCTCCTTACACACATGCATAAAAGGACATGCCTACTTAGGTGACTGTATGGGGCCTCATTCCTAGGCATGTCAAGTTAAAGTTCTGCTGTATATTATGAGGCTACATACAGTAAGGCCTCACCTATAATACGATTTATTATGGGGACCAAAGCAGGCTTCTCAGGAATCCATCTGCAGTGACAGCAAACCTTCTATCTACGCAGTCACTACAGAAGTGACAATCAATGGAGCCAAATAATTAGATACAGAGTGTGGCTTGGGCAGGAATGACAATGGCTAGAAGCCCCAGGGTTCAGAGTTCAGGAGGCAGGTTCTAGTGTACGCTCTCATTCTGTGTGCTTGGGTGTGCTAATTAATCTCTCGAAGCCTCACTTTGATCACCAGTGAAAAAGAGCTGCACAGCCAGGTTTACATGAGGCATGCTTGTGTAAGCTCAGCCCACAGTGAGCTCTTAGGCATAGTACTTCCTTCACTACTGGCATGCTCTGACATTAAGTACTTACTTCTTTTTGACTGCATGTTTTGGGCCAAAATTTCATTAACCCCCTAATAACCTAAAAGGAAAAGGAGAGAAAAGGAGACATTTAATGTTTCACATGATTTTAATAAAGGTTGTTCTTATTTTGTCACATTACGGAAAATAAAATTTTTAAAAAGCTCACTGGTTCTGTAAGTGAAGGGTCTTTCTCCAGAAACTGTACTATACAATACGCCAGCTAAACAGGAAGGAAGGGAAAGGACAGAACGTTAATTCCACAAGTAAAAGCTGAAAGCACAGCGCACCAACACTTCTCAAACTCTGGTTTAACTTCACAATCACTTCATTTGAACCCTCATAGAAAGAAAGATTTGTTTGTTTGTTTGTTTGTTTTGTTGTTGTTTTGTTTTATGCATTTAGACTTGGGATCCAGCCATGTTGCCCAGGCTGGTCTTGAACTCCTGAGCTCAACATCATTCTCCTGCCTCAGTTTCCCGAGTAGCAGGAACTACAGCTAAAAGCTGTATTTTCAAGTCAGTGAAAAGTAACAAGGCCACAGAGGAATTCTGTCCTTAAAGAGCACTGAGACAACATTTCTGAGGCTGCTGCAAAGCAGGGCTGAAACCCTTCACTCAGTGCAGTGTAAAAAGGATCTCATGGACATTCAAATTCCAGCTGCCTCTCAAGTTCTGGGCTTTAGTTTCTGTGGGGAAGCAGGCACTTTCTAAAAACCCAGCAACTGCCTTATGAGGGAACCTGAAAACACTGGTTCCTGAAAAAAATCAAAGGCTATACTTGCCAAAGTCAGTATCTGGGGAGTGCCCCCATTCTCAACAGGAATGCTTTCAAATAACCATGAAATGTGATATCCCACTGCACAGACTAAAGACAAGTTTTCTAAAGGGCTTGGAAAGATTTCTGAACAGGAAACCTACCTCTTAAAAACCAACATTTTGATGGTGTGCTAAATCTGGAACATATGGACTAATTTTTCCTCAAAATACAGAGTTTCACATTTAAGAAGGAACACTGCTTAGAAAAATGTGTTACATTTTAATGCAAACTCAAAAGAGAAGGGAGCCAGAGGCTTAAAACACTAAAATTAAAAATCTCACTAGATCAATTATGCCTTCCAGTGACAGGCTTACCATTCAATGAATGCAGTGCTCAGCACAGCAGTTACAGTGAGGGCAGCACAGGAGCTGAGTGTCACCATCACTCCTTTTACGTAGGTATCTGTTTGTTCCAAGACAACTCACTGTATAGCTAAGGCAATCCTCCTGCCTCAACCTCCTAAGTGCTGAGGTCACAGGTGCAAGTGACCACACTCCGCAAGATCTGATTGTTAAAGTAATGAAGGAGTTGTAAAAAGGAAGATGTGAAAATATTTATAGATTTGCTTACTTCTCAAAGTGTCTACTGTGAGTGCAGTAGAAGTGATGGGAGGGGAGGGGGGGCAACTGACAGCCCAGAGCAAAGAGAAACAGGATCAAGTACTCAAGAACATTCAGTTCACTAGGCAAGGCCCAAAGCTGTCTCATTCTATTACACTGTCCTACTCTTCACATTTACATGCATTCTCCTATGGGTAATCTTTGCAGCAGGTAACCTTTTAAACATGGAAGTCTGTCGTGATGTAACACGAAACATCCCTCTTCCTTACCTTAAAAATAGTTCCATGATTCTACTGTGTGAAAAAATAAAAATAAAAAGGAAAAAAGCAGACTTTCTTATTTTCCTGGGGGAGTATTTTTCCTTTTTTTTTTTTTTCTTTTCGTTTTTTTTTTTTTTTTTTTTACCTTTAACACACTTTTCCTTAAAAAAAGGGGTGGGGGAATAATATCCTAAGACACACTAAATCCGTAAACATTTCATTTTGTTTCAAAAGCTGTTCTACAAGCTAGGTGTGGTGGCTCACCCTTGGAATCCCAGCACTAGAAGGAAGAGGGTAGAGAACTGCAAGTCCACAGTCAGCCCTGGCTACAAAGGAAGTCTTTGTCTCCAAAAAGTTTTAATTTAAAGTTCTACCTGGGCATGGAAGAGTGATAAACTCCTGACAGTGTGTAAAGGGATCAGCACTTTCACCAGAAACTGTTTGTGTTCTGCCTTAAGCGGTAAAGCGAAGCCATTGATAATACTAGGAAAAGAAGAGACAGGGTTAGCAATGTTATCCTATACAACTGAACCCAGACAAGCTCTTGTTGTAATTTACATTTGTCCAAAAAAGAGAGCCAACTCCTCCCACCATTAATATTCAAGACTTTTTAGCTACTTCAACAGATCGTTTATTAAGCAGCAATTTAACAGAAGTAAATCTGATTATGAGCATCTACCAAAGAGAAAGACAGTGCCCAAAGGTTCTTACCAAACCCATTTTTTGCCCTCCCTCTGCTCCACTGTACAGCCGCCTAACCTGCTAACTTCCTCTTAAAGCATGAGCTTCCATCTCCAGAGCACCTTGCTGACCTGCTCTTTCAACACCCTTGCCATCTCCACACACCACTTCTCTTCACTCTTGAAACCTCTGCCCAGCCTCGGGAGGGACGAAGCAAGGAGACTCCACTTCCTGTTTCTCCTCTTCTTAGAAGGAAAGACTAAGCAATCACACTGCCCAGCTACATCAGCTCCAAAACCCATACAACAGCTGCCTCTTCCTGCTTTGCTCCACCTCTGAGGGCGGCTTAACTGCACACCTGGGTAGGCAGTCTTTCTAATTCATTATAAACCTGCCTAGAGAATGAGGTGCTGTGCTGTCACTGGCCTGACAGCCAACCAGATTCCATCTCTGAGTAAGCTATGCACTCCTTCTAGTCATTATGGGAGAGTTAACAAATTGTAATTATGGAACAAAGTTATCCCTTTACAGTTGCTTGGAAACAGAATAAGCACATATTAGAAAGACCTAAGGTATTTAGAGCAAAAGATCCAGGTCAGAAGAGATTCTGCACCTGAACATGACCTGCAGAACAAGGCTCACCTGAAATCTACAAATACTTACCTTCCTAAAATTTCCAGCAGTTCAGCTACACCATTGAAGTGTTCTGTTTCATAAACAAACCTAAGAGAAGAAAGTAGAGAGGGGAGGGAAGGAAGGGAGTAGGAGAGGGAGGGAAGAAGAAGTTAGCACATTACTTTAATTCCTGGAGGTTTACTTAACGCTTTTGCAAAAACAGCAACGTTGTTCTCTTGCGTGCCTACCATCCACTCACCTTAGAAAAATATTGTTAATTTGTTTTCGGATAAACGCTCTAAGCCCGAGAAACTTGCCATAAATCCTATGCAAGACTGTTTTTAAATAGTCCCGTTCTCGGGGGTCTTCACTGTCAAATAGCTCCAAAAGCTGTTGTAAAACAAGAGTAGAATAAAAGACTGTCAGAGACAGTTCTGGTAAAGGATTTAGACATTCTATTGCTCATTTTTTATGGTCCCTGTTCCCTTCTTCCTCATCAGAAAGCTACTAAATAAGCAGTACATCAGCGCAGCAGTAGTCTTTGGGAAGCCAGCTGCACTGAGTCAAAGGCTTTATATCCAGGGAAGAGATCACGCTACAGTAACAGCTACAGCCAATGCAGTGCTCACGTGATCAATAGACCACTTTCTAAGCAATCTACATAGGTCAGTCCTTCTGTGAGGAATTTTTACCCTGGCCTTATGGATGGTCAAACTGGGGTGCAGAAAGCTTAAGTAACTTGCTGGTGATGTCACAGTTGAGAGGCATTAGCGCTGTGATTTGAACCCAGACAGTGAATGCCTAAAGTCCACAACTTTCAACACTGTATGTCACTAACTTCTGGACTTTTCAGTATAAAAAGAAACATAAATTCCAGTTAAGCCTGTCAGCTCTACCAGAAGGCCCAAGAAGATGAAACCTAAAGCAGACACTGAAATTCCAAATGATCCAGCAATAGTTTTAGTCTGAGTTGTTACATAATTGTGCTTAGAGTGGACGTCTCATCAAAGTAAACATGTTCTATACCTGCGTGTGTGAATAGCATGATTTAGATTTTGGATCAGTTACAATTTTAGCCACAGAATTCTGATAAATATGGTCCCAAGTCTCACACGCCATAAAAGAGAAAACAAGCGCAATCTTAGGCCAAGTAGCAGGGGCCACTATGGACCCAGCCTAATCTCTATAAGAAATCCCAGGGCCCTTGTTTTTCTAACACTTGATTAGATGAAGAAGTAAGAAAAAAGCTCAGTGGCACAAAGCCCTGTGCTCAAACACCAACAGGGGTGGGGTGCAGTGGGGGCGTTAACAGCACGGTGAGGGTGAGCATGCCTAGAACCCCAGCACTCTGGAGGCTGAGGCTAGAAGACCTTGAAGCTGAGTTTAAGGATAGCTACACAAGATCTGACATTAACCAACCAACAACAAAATTAGTTGATTCTAAGGTTTATATGGAAATATAAGTCACCTGTAAGAGCCAATGCGATTTTAGTAGTAAGAGGACTCAGGACTCTCATTGCTCAGTTTTAAAATTCAATATAAAGACAGCAATCAAGAGTATGCTACTGGCATGTGATAAAGATACATGTCAACAGAATACAGTCAAGAGTCCAAAAACACTCAAATTCATAGTCAATTGGTTTCATGGTTTCATGGGATGCCAACAATTTCAGTATGAAAGAAACAGTCTCCAATCAACGGTGCTGGGACAACCAGATAACACTAAGTCAGACCTCCAGCTTATACTGCAAATTCAAATGGGCTCAAAATGGATAATCGACTTGAAGACAAGAGTAAATGATTAACTGAAGAAAACACAAGAATAATATTCACCAAAACAAATGGTTGTTTTTAACTTTGACAAGAAATGCATAAACAACAAAAGGAAAAAAAACCAAAAAACTAAAACCGTCTGTGATTTAAAGACAGTAAAAAGATAACTTATAATAATAAGAGAAAATATGTGTAGAACATATGTGACAAAAGGCTAGGAGTACCCACAATAAATAATGAACTATCAAATCTCAATAACACAATTTCAATGGAAAGATAACTGTAGTAAAAAGAGGAGGGGCTCATGGGGCCCAGCACTCCTTGAGGATGAAATGCAGCTCATGGTTGCTGGGGGAAGCAGAGATATTTTCTTCAATGATAAAACTCCTATAAGCAATCCGAATTAAACTTACTGAGTTACCCTCACAAAGAGACATGAAAAAAGGAGGCTGGTTGAGAAGAATAAGGCACTCAGGAGTGGAAAAGAGACAAAAGGGTAATTAGGGGGTTATCAAAATACATTATGTCAATGAAGCCCATTATTGTGTTTAAATACTTTATGCTAATAAAAATTTTTAAATTTTCTGAGAAAATAAAAACAACTTAAAAATTGACAAAGGATTATTGAAAATATATATCCCAAAGAAGGTATAGAATGGCAAATGAATACATGAAAAAGTGGTCCATTCCATTAATCATGAAAATGCAAACCAACGCAAGAAAGTATTGGCAAAAGTATTGGAGCCTTCATTTATTGTTGGCAAGAATGTAAAATTGCCAAGCACGGTGGTGCATGCCTGTAATCCCAGCACTCAGGGAGGCAGAGGCAGGCAGATCTCTGTGAGTTCCAGGCCAGCCTGGTCTACAAAGTGAGTCTAGGACAGCCAGGGCTACACAGAAGAACCCTGTCTCAAAAGGCCCCCCCCGCCCCCCCCCAAAAAAAAGGTAAAATGGTCCAGGCTGAAGGACAGTCTGGTAGTTCCACAGGTTCATATATCTGAACAACTTCACTCTAGCGTGTACGATGGACAGTACAGAAAGCATATGTCCACACAAACGCCTGACAGTGTGAAAAGCACACATACAAAAAATGCACACTCTTGCTCACAGATACAACACTAAAAGAAGACAGGGGAGATGGGGACCTGAGGTCAATCTCCAGGTCCCCTGCAAAAAGCCAGGTGGTGCATGCTTGTGACCCCAGCACTGGGAGGAGGGTACATGGAGTTCACCGCCAGCCAACCAGTGAGTTCCAGGCCACTGACAGGTTCTGTCTCAAACAAAGGTGAATGGCGGCCAAGGGTAGTAATCACTGGCCTCCACATGCACCGACACACATGCGTACACACACCTGAACCCCCATACATACATTTAGACTACTGAACTGTATACGTCAATTTTAAGCTGACATGAATTTTAAGCTGACAAATCTACTGCTTTGTAAAAATGACATTGGGGAAGTTTCTCTAGATGAAGAACAAACTTGGAAACACTCCTGAATGTTATTAACTTTTAATATGTTCATCATCACTACAATAAAACAAAACCAACTCAGCATGGAAATAAAAGCTGCCTACCTTCACTTTTACAAAATGCCATATATGTGTATGTGTGTGTGTTTATGCATGTGTGACTATAAAGAGTTATACATAAATAAGTCTAAGTGATGGAGATGTAAGGCAGGGCCTGACAGCAGAAAAGGGACAGTAACCAAATGGACATGTTTCTGTTTCATGCTTTGTTTGAAGAAACACAGTTCTGGGCAAAATTAATTAACCAAAAGTAAAGTCCCTTCAAATATGGCAGAAAGTAGGAATTAAATAACAGTCTTCTAAAATGGACAGTAAAACAGTACACAACTTTGGCTTCACAATGCTTTTCATCCATCATCTGCTCTGTTTGTTCTAAATTGAGTATTTTGAGTAAATATTTATTGCTGTATATTAAGAGCCAGCAAATGGGCAAGGATTTACCAGGAATATAGTGACACACAAGTCAGACAGAATCCGCTTTCACAGTCTAGTCTAATGGCAGATAAAATAACAAACAGCACAAGATTTCAAGATGCTATACAAATGAATAATGGATCTATCTACTCCATTTGTAAGAAGTACAGTAACAGAGAAGGCTTCCAGGGAAAGTGATATACATGGTTACCCCTCCCCTCTGCCACACACACACACACACACACACACACACACACACACACACACACAGAACTGGGACAAGAGTTTATATTAACCAGCTTTTTGTCACTATAACAAAACACCTAACACAACTACTTATGAAAAAGAATGTTGGGTTGTTGTTTTTTTAAATCCCAATTTTGAAGACTCAATGTCCAAATGGAATAGCAAACACAGCTCACAGCACGGGCTGGTCCCCTGACCACACTGATAAGGTAGTGATCAATTACATGACAAGGAAGTGGCGACATTACAACTCCAACCAGGAACAGAAAAAGAGACTGGTGTATTATAAGCCCTTCCAAGAGTGTGCCCCAAATGACCTAGGGGCCTCCCACTAGTGCCCACACCTTAAAGGTTCCACATCATTTCTCCAAACTGTCACTCTGAGTACCAAGCATCCAAATGCAAAAGACCCTTGGCAGGGCCCTGGATGGCATGGTGGGGGTCACTTAAATCACAGCCAATCCAGGGCAATTTTCCCAGGGCTGTCGGTCAGGAAGGCAGCAGCCTAACTGATAGACGATACTGTTAGTAATGACTCTGGCCGTTTAGCAATAAAATAAACAAGTATGTACTGAGATCTTTCCTCATGCCATGGATGTCCTTGCTGCTGGGCACACAGAGTGCTGGACAAACTCCAGTGAACTATGGGAGGCAACCAGTGAGTTAACAATTTACTTGTACAGAAAAGCATTCTATTTACAAAAAGAAACAGGCATGTGGCTTTAACAGGCTAGAAAAGAAAGGGAGGGTATAGGGTATTTGTGTCTCGGATAGACTCAGTATCTATCTCTTTATTTGAGAGATACTCAAAAATTACACAATGCAATTTCTATGGCATTCCAGTCCTTGTTTATAGAAATCATTAACCTTTTAAAGTTCTATTTCTTAATTTGGTTTCTACTTTAAGTGGAAGGGCTTAATGAGTAATATGCAACCAACATAAGAGGTTTGCGGGAGTAGAATGTTAGCAAAACTTGAATCAATTGTGCTTCTGTTTTGCTAATTTGAAAAGTTTAACAACTGTGCAATTAAACAAAGATTATTTAACTAAGTATTTCATTAGGTTATCAAAAAAAAAAAAAACTGTCTTAGTAGGACCTTTGCAGAGTCCTGTCAAACGCACCATCCCCTGCGACGAAGAGACATGAGCCTCAAGTTGCCTCCTCTGGCCTGTGCAACGCGCTTCCGACATTATGATGGGAAGCAAAAACAAAAGGATAGTGGCATGTGGCCCAAGAGGGGAGGAGTACGATGAGTTCTGACTTCCAAAACACCACATTCCACACCCATAGATTGTCATCTACAGTATCACAGGCAGCTCGTCAAAGAAAACCTCAAGTTTCCAAACTGATTACAAAGCAAAGACAGACATGTCAATGTGCTGAGTCCAAGATTTAAAAGAAGGCTTCCCTGGGAGTAACAGAGATAAGCTGAAGGCCCTCCGTTGAACTTTAAAAATAAATGGACAGTGAAACAAAGAGGACAGTGATGGTCTTCCAGCCAGCCTTGGAGGACTGACCCTCTTTCTTAAAACTTCACTACAATGACAGTGGAAGAATGAAAATATACACCCCTCCCACCTCATCTATCCCACCCTATCCCCAAGCAGGGAAGAATGCTAACAAGGTGCCAGTTCTCATCAGAGAAGCTTCAGAGGCTCAAGAATGGGAGGAAGGCATTAGCTAGATTTGATGCACAGGTATGAGAGGCGCCTGCCAGGGCAGCTTCAAAGTTTGTAGCATCAATGTCCTCAACACCCCTGTGTGTTTCAGTGTTCTAAAGACTTAGTCTAAGGCTAGAGAATGTGAGAGAGTGTCTAGTCTCAGGTACCAAACACTGCTAAACAAAACATTACTGAAGTCACAGGACTAATTAACACTCTGCCTACTTTCGGGAGATTTGAGCCAGTGCTCTTCTCTTAGCTCTGTTTCGAGTAAGGCAGAAGACCAAGAGGTCTCTTCTGGGGGGACACGAGGATCCTGAAGAAAGATGTACAGGCATAATAATATCTAAGGTTCTCAGAGGGCTGGCAAGGGCCTGCTCAATTACCCTGCTCTGAGCCAGTACCCACAGAGCATCACAACTGCAGACATACCATGCACACAGGCACTTAACCTACAAGGACAAGAATTAAGTAGGTTTTGGTACATGGGCAGGTAACGATTACTATGAAGAATCAGTAGGCATTTTAACAAAATGAGCAACTCAGAAGAAAAAAGAACAATGCAAGGACTAGCAAAAACTTGCAAAAAAAAAAAAAAACCCTCAATATTCTCAGAGATACAACTACATGACCACGCTTTGGCGGAAGACTGCACATCCGAGAACGTGTGGGCAGCACAAATTGGTCTTTCCGGGTTACGAGGTGGGACAAGGAGCTAGAGAGATGGCTTAGCTAAGAGCCTGCACTCTGCTAGCGGGAACAAGTTTGAGCCTAACATCCATTAGAGGGTATCTTGAGTCCTCTACTGGCCTGTGCAGGTGCCCACAGACACACTCACATACATACATACATGTACATAAAGAAATAGTAAAACAAATCTGTATTTTACATTTATTCTGGTTTTGGGAGAAAGGTGTTTTATTTTTCGAGACAGAGTTTCTCTGTGTAGCCTTGGCTGTCCTTGAACTCACAGTGATCCACCTGCCTCTGCTTCCCTGAGTGCTGAAATTAAAAGTGTGTACCAACACACTGGGATATATAACATATATATATTTTTTTAAATATATATATTTATTTTAGAAGAATACAAAGTTGTGAGGGTAGGAAAGGGATCTGAGAGTAGCAGGAGTGTGAATATGTTCAAAGCACAAACAAAATTCTAAATAAACTAATAATTTTGTTTGGTTTTCATGACAAGGTTTCTCTGTGTAGCATTGGTTGTCTTGGACTTACTTTGTAGACCAGGCTAGCCTCAAACTCGAATGCCTCTATCTGCCTGAGTGCTGGGATTAAAGGCACGTGCCACTGCATCTGGCAATAAACTCTACATAGTGAGTTCCAGGCCTCTATAATGAGACCTGTCTCCCCCCTATCCCATCTCCCCCCCCAAAAGTTAACTTCACCCTAAAATAAACATAACAAATTAAAGTCCACAATAAAAGATAGGCAGTCATTGTACCTGAGGTATGAACATGGCCACATACACAGTTATACAAATGCAAACTGTATGCTTTGATTTAATTATATTTTGTTACAACTACAATAGACCAAAGAGAGAAAAATATTACTTCTCCATATAAAGCAGCATTTTTTGAGAATACCAAAAACATTCAAGAAATCTGAATGTAATGGTCATGCCTTTACCGCCAAGTTCAAGGGGAAAGGTGAGGTGGGGGGAGTGGTGGCGGTGGAAAGTGAGTTGCATCAAGTGGGTAAGTGTGCTTGCCGCTGAGCCTAAAACCTGATTTCAACCCCCAGGTTCTATCTGGCCGAAGGAGAGAACTGATTCCTGCAAGTTAACCTCTGACCATGGAGGACCACGGAGCACCACGTATGTGCACACAAAAACTAAATAAATATTCTCTATGCATTATTTTAGAAAAGAAAAGAATGTTCAGGCAGATAATGAATAAAACTGGGTTGGGTGTTCTAAATGTCTCCATCCAAACTGATACAACACCAGATTTCAAGCTCCATGTTTCTTGCTCTGCTGTCAATAGCCTTTCTAAAACGAAAAGCTGAGTCTCTTCGAAGCTTCACCTAGACCACATGATGCACACAGAGAAAACATCCAGAAACAAGTGAAGAGCTGCCTGGGGACAGGGAGCTCATGAATCTGACTGCTATATAAAGGGAGGTGACCCACAGGCAACCACTAGAAAGCACAGGCTACCCCTCAGCTTAGAGTACCTCTGACTTCAAGGCCCTATGGGTTCTAGTCACACAAGTATGAAGTTCCCCAAACTTCATTTTCCTCCTCATGACAGTCACTCAGACCCACAAAAGAGAGAAGTCCATCTTCCCCCTGGAAGTTTTCTAGAATTTTAGGACAAGCAATTTGAGCAGCACTTGAAAACAGAGCCTGCTGTACTGGATGAGGCAACATTGGGAGATGGGACAGGAAATGGCTACATAGTTCACAGGCCCAGTCTCAACAATGACGGATGGACAGGGAGTGCTCTTTGTCGGGACAGCATTAAGAATTCCAAGAGATACCAAGGGCTACCAGGGAGCCAGCACATCTGCAATCTGCAGTCTGCACAGAAGAGGCTTTGCAGTAACACCTAAGGCCCCTAAAATAAAGCTTACAAAATACTGTACTAGGGCTAGAGGGATGGCTTACAATTAGCACACATTGCTCTTCCAGGGGGCCAGAGTTCAATTCCAGCACCCTCTCAAGCAGCTCACATGCCTGAATCTACAGTTCCTAGGAGGAGGCAGATTGGCACCTGCGCATACATGCACATACCCACACACAGACACTTAACTGAAAAATTAAAAATATACATCTAAAAATGAATTCTATTATTATTGTATGTTTATGATGGGAAGGAGGCAAGTGCCATATAGTGCACTGTTAGGGTCAGAGGACAACTCTGTGCAGTAAGCTCTCTTCTTCCACCAATGTAGGTTCTGGGAACCATCAGGCCTGACGGCAAACCTCACTGACCCAATAGAAAAATGTTGGACTAAAGATGATGAGAGAATGAGATGTTCTACTGTTCGCTGGTAAGGCAGAAATAATTTTTCTAAGTCTTATTTTCTGTATGGTTCTGGGAGACTACTGTAAACATTCTGACATATTCGGAGAACTTTTTGTGTTAGGGTATTCAAGGCTTCATGGAACTTACTTCAGATGAGAAGCTAAAAATCGTCCATAGCTTGAATTGGGCCATGTCCAGTTTTATCTTGAGGTTTTAAATACATACTATCAAAAGGTCACTTTTGAGGTCAAACTTAATGATTTGCATAATTTGCATGGAAATTATGCCACTTTGGTCTAAATATAACTGGAAATGTGAAGTACAAATTAATAAACAGCTATCTCCAGCAGTAGGTATGTTATAGAGACACTTGACTTATGTGTCTCTTAGCAACCACTGACTGTTTTGGATTTAGAGTGGTTGAAGGCAATCTTTAGAAACATGCTGCCGAAGAGCCACAATGATTCACCCAATGAAACGATCCAAGGTTAGCAATCAGTCTGTTTTTAAAAGGGGGGCAGTCAGAAGAAACCATGTCCCAAGACCCCCTATGGAGATGAAAATCATCTTTATTGGTAACAAATGCTGGTCCATGAGCTGAAGTGAGCCTGAAGCTTATATAAATCTAAAAGCAACACTGCCTTGTATATGAATGCTACACAGCAGCCATCTTTGACAAAAATGTAGACGAGTATATTAAACACAATGATAAAGGTTCTGTGAGTCTCAATTTCACAAATCACAATGGTGTTCCAGCAGGGCAGTCAGAACTTTCCTGGAGGAATAATAAGACCCTTCAAAACCCTGGACCAAACCCCAACACGACAGGCTGTTCTGTCTGGAAATCCATGCACAATCCACACCTACACCTTCTCTTTACAAGTCCCAGGAGCCAGGACACATGCTGGCTCAACTATCTAGCTGAGATGAGGCAGGTCAGTAAGAGTGGCCTGCAGCACAGGAGTTAGCGCACTCTGCCATCACATCCACACTGCCTCTTGCTGCCTGTCTCTTCTCTGTAAATAGCTAAGCATCCGTTCCTGGTCCTAACACATTCAAACACAACACTGGTCGGAAAAACATCAGTTGGCAAAGTTAAACTGATAAAGAATTGAGCGACACAGGAAACTACACATGACATCTAAAAGAAGACAGGCTAAGACGAACCATCTAAGCCATAGGGTACCCAAGAATTTTAGAGTAAAAGTCAGATGTCAATAATTTTAACATGCTAGGCAAATATGACTGGCTAGTAATGGATAACTTCACAATCTGAAGCCATTGAAGAAAATACAATGTAAAAATACTTTCAAAACAAAAGCTGATCCTAAATGAAAATACTCACAGCAAATAAGCAAAGTGTTACCACCTGGTCGGCAGCTGTCCTGAGTAATTGTACTACATTTGTTCATGACATCCTGACATCACAAGGTGTCTGCCAACTAATACTGTGGATACTTGACATCTACTTTCCAGATGAGGAAAGTGACACACAGGATAATTATATAACTTGTGCACAGTCAGACAACGATAACTGGTAGAGCTGGGTTGGTGACACGTGTGTGTATTCTCAGGACTCAGGAGGCAGAGGCAGGAAGATGATCACAGGTTTGAGGCCACCCTGGTCTACACATCAAGTTCCAGGCCAGCCAGAGTGACATATTGAGTGAGACTCTATCCTAAAACAAATAAGCAAGTCAGCCTGAACTCAAGCCAGCCTCTACACTTAACCTCCAATCCACTCTCCTTCGTGATGAAAGTCAAGTACTGAACGGCACTTGAACGGCCACAGGAAGCAAGCTCCAGATTTTAAAGAGGTATACCCAAATGCTGGAAGGAAAGAAATACAATAAATACCCGTCATAAAATGACTACAAAATAGTCTCAGGAAGGCTAATGTGCAAATAAGCTGAAGTTTATGAAAAATGCAAAGCAAAATGAGGCTGTACTTGCAGCAGAAATCTCTTCATGTTTGTTATGGCATATACAATTCTTTTAAATGAAAACAGAGTAGACAGGTCAAAAAACAGGAAGAAGACAATCATATCCCCACCACAATTACTAACAATCTGGTGTATTTCCTTCCAAAACTGTTAATGCATAATCCTATAGTCTAAATGTATCCCCAAACTCATGTTTTGGAAACTTGTTCCCCAATACCACAGAGGTGGAACCATTTGGGAGGTGTTCAGGTCACACTGGCACCCATGATTGGAGTCACACCGTGATAAAAGGTGACTTCAGCAGCAGGCCCATTTGCACCCTTTTACCTTGCACCCTTGCCATGTGAGAACATAGCACAAGATCCTCACCAGATGTCAGTACATGGATTTTGGACTGTCTGATCTCCAGATTTGTGAGAAGAGTTTCTGTCCTTTAGAGATTAGTCTCAGGTAAAGAAGTTTCTGCCTCAACCACATTTCTCCTCTCAGTTTTGCACCATGATCCAAAAACAGAAAATGAAAGATTCCAAAAATAATTCCAAAGTTTCAAATGTCTTTCTGAATAGCCTAAGAAAGCCTCAGTACCCGACTGCCTCCTGCTCCAAACACAAATCACCTTTATGCATGCTAGGTCACTCAATGGCCATCTAGTGCTCATCCATCACTGGATGGCAGTACTGGACACAGGGTCAGTGCTGTCTGTGTCTTCAAGCATCCACTGGGAACTTGAAGCACATCTCTCACATAAAGCAAAGAAGTCTTTAGAATGGACTAAGACAAAAACACAGACAGACCTTTCCCCTAAGATAAGAAACACAGACTCAAAAGCTATCGGTTTCTATAATGTGCACATACCATTCCAAAACAGATCATGTGTACCATTGTTCACATTCCTTTTTACTAACTGGTGAGTGTCTACTACGTAAATGTCTATAGTTTCTCCAATCAACTCCTGATGAAGACATATTAAGCTTCTCCTACTCTTATAATAACCAACAATGACGCATTCGGTATCTTTGTAGGCACATCTAGTTGTATCTTATGGAACTGCTGGGTCAACACTTAACTTGACAGAATACTATGAGATTTCCTCTTAGTAACTGACCATTTAAGTGAATAGATGCCATGTGTACTTCTCTATCACTTACAGGCATCTATATCTTCTGATGGGCCTTTGGCTTTCTCAGAAGAGTCCCCTTGATCCAAGCCTGTTATATTCCCTTCCCCTGTCCCAACACCACAGTTTTAAACTAATACACTGAAATAGATTACTGAGAACTACTTAATTATGTAAAGTGCCCTATTAGACCTTTCTCAAAATTTATCACATGAACTATAAAGTTTTTAGGTTAAAAAAAAAAAAAAACACCAGAATTTTAATTAGAACTATACTAGCTGGGCATGATGGCACACACCTTTAATCCCAGAACCTGGGAGGCAGAAGCAGGTGGATCTCTGAGTCAGAGGCCAGCCTGGTCTACAGAATGAGTTCTAGGACAGCCAGAGCTACACAGAGAAACCCTGTCTCAAAAAGAAAAGAAAAGAAAAAAAAAAAAAACTATACTAAATACACAAACTGTCTCATGGATTATATAAATATCTTTATGATGGTAAGTTTACTCCCACCTAGCAATATACTGCATTCCAACATTCATTCAATGTTCTGTAAAATTTCACTGTTAAGTTTCATATAGATTTAAATTTTAAATTTTTGTTTCAAAATTGGGAATAGAGTTTAGCAGTGAAACACACACTTAGCCAATGTGAGGCCGTGGGTTAAATTCACAGCACTAACAGGATATTTCAGAGGATGAAGATCTTAATAAATATTAGACTCAAACAGCCACTGTGATATAAAAAGTCTGAAAGGATGAGTACTTCATAACAATGAGATTTCCCAGATAGAACCAATGAGTGGTCTGTACAGTCATTCCATAACAAGCCCACTTATGACTTAACACAAGAAGACACCGAGTCCCAGCGGCATCAACGGTGATAACGTGTTTTAGACTGAAGGCAAGAACTCATGGTATCCACACTACCAAATGAACAAAGCAGACCAAGCAACTGCATTTGGGTTCTGACTCTTACTTTGCTTACTACTACCCTGCAGCTCCTGTAATCTTACAGTGTCAATGCGCAAGCTCAAGCTTAGGAACCAAATATGAACACTTGCTGGTAGCCACTGTGAGTACGCAGAAAAGCCCTGTTCTCAGCTCTAACAGTACATTACAGTGTAGCTTCCATACACAGTAAGGCAGCTCCATTCTTACTTTGCTTTTTCACTGATGGGAAGGGAGCCAGGAAAATAAAAAGAATTAAATTTAGTTGCAACAGAAAATGGGTTTAAATCTTGTGGCTAGAATAAGATTTAACTTGGTCTCCAGTTGAAATCACCAAAACTTTTTCAGATCATAAAGCATCTACAGAAAATAAAAGGTTTGCTCAAAAAAAATGTACAAGAAAGATGTTATTTTGTTTTGTGAAAAATAAAGAGTATGAGGATTTTCCCATGACCTAAGGCACAAAACACAGAAGGGCCAGATATAGTGTGGTGTGTGGGGAAAAGCAGGAACAGAGGATGGTGCAGAAAAGACTTGAGATTAATCCCAAGTGGAAGCACCTGCCGGCGGAGAGAGAGTTAATGCACAGCAGGGCAAGAGGGTATGAAATTATCAGAGGGAGCTCCTCAAGCCCCAGAGGTTCACGTACTTCAGCAGAGTCCATATTGGGGAAAAAACACCTAGAAAAAGAGCTCAGAAAAAGGCACAGAGGTAGAAAGCTGTGCTGTTAGCAGACTGGAGAAGAGGAAGGAGAAGATCAGGATGGCCAAAGCCAGAAAACTAAACTGGCTAAAAACAAACCAGATACTGACAGACTCCCTATGTGTACTTCCTCTTTTTGTCTGGGGAAAAACACTACCATGGTTGACCATGCCCACAGCTTACAAGCACCAAGGTCAGGATCAAACTGTGGACCCATAATTTTACTAATGACACATGGCTGAGGCACCGCACCAATTTCCCCTTTTTCCCTGAGACAGCTTCTCTCCTTACGTAGCTGGTGTTAGTTGCTTTTCTGTTGCTGTGATAAAAATACCATGACCAAAAAAGCAACTTATGAAAGAAAGAGTTTGCTTTGGTTTATGGTTCTGGGGACAGAGTCCATTCCGGCAGGGAGGGGTGTGCTTTAAGTGGCAGGCACGACAGCAGAAGCAGCAAGCTGAGAGATCACATCTTAAACTGCAAGCAAGAACTGGAAGTTGAGGAGGTTGTGTAATCTCAAAGCCTACCCCTGGTGACCTACTTCCTCCAGCAAAGCCACATCTCCCGAAGCTCCCCAAACAGCTTCAACAACTGGGAACCAAGTGCTCAAATACCACAAGCTATGGGGGACATTTCTCAGTGCATCCAGCAGCACCCAAAGAGCCTCAGCTCTCAGCAGATGGCCTGCTCCTGAAACTCTGTTGGAGTAGATTCTAAGATCCTGCTATACTTTGAGCAAAGTATTGGCTGTGGCTCAATGTGGACTTCCTGAATTCTGAATTTAATCTAATTAGGGCAGGGCAACTATAAAAGTTAGTCACCCTGTGGAGGCATATGAGAACAGCTGTCTGCCACAATTATGTTTTTACTTAAGGCCTGCTTATACGAACGTCTCAGTGGGAGGCAGGTACTTTGTTCCCTAATGAGGCATCCCCTATGTCAGTCCATATAGTCCTCCAGCTCCAGTGTCCACTTTAATCCATGAGTAAAAACATCAGGAGCAAGGACGTGCAGTTACAATTCAGTTTCAGCCGACTATTCTGAATCTCAGGCAGAAAATAAGATTTTAGTCTAACAGTTTTAAGACGTAAGAGGAGAAACCAGGAAGAACAGCTTCCCTAGGAGGCCCCAAACAGATAGGCTGGAATAAATGGAGAATGTTAGGTTAAACTGAGCCACTGCCCAGCAGTGACAGCTACAGATCTCGCACTCTGAGTACCCGTGGTCTTCACCAGCTCATTTTTAACAGATATCCCAAGTGCTTTAAGAAACCTTTCTTTAGAGCAACATTAAGATTCACACACTGGGCCTGGAAGATGGCTTAGCAGTAAAGGCACTTGTTGCCAAGCCAGATCAACTGAGTCCAATTCACAGCACCCACAAGGCAGAGACAATAGATAAGATTCCAGAGGGGCTGTCCTTTGACCTCTACAATGGAACTGTGACACACACAAACCCATACAAACACACAAAATAAATAAACATTTTTTTTTAAGATTTGTACACACCAGTCATATAAATGAAATTCTTCCATAACTTAAAAAAAAAAACAACAAACAAACAAACTTAGAGAGTGATTTAGGAATAAGCATTCCCAATGTTTATAAAATTAAATTCCACCACAAATAATTTAAAAAGGCACGTAACTTTTAATGGGCAATAACAGAAACTACCTCATGTAAACCTGTTTATTTAGAAGGCTATACCAACAAGACTGTTGTTGTTTTTAACAATATCCAAGAAAATGAGATAAAGTGTTAGTAAGTACATTACATGTATACAACTACAAAAGAAATTGCTTACCTGTAATACAAATTTCTGATCTATGTATTTTTTGGCAATGCTGGGTTGGAATTCTTGGCTTTCCAAAAACCGTATGAAAAATTCATATACAAGCTGCAATGAAAGGATTATAGTTAACTTCAAATTAGAATTCATTGAAAATACTGAAAACTATGGGAAAAAAAAAAAAAACCAAGACACTAAAACTGGGCTTAGTACATTACGTTTAATTATATCAATCCATGAGTCAGTCGTGTGGCCATTCTTCTGACTTACTGTTAGAATTTTTAATGTTTAAAATTAAAAGCAATAGCCAGAAAAACAAATAAAAATCCATATTCTCATCACTTATAGAGAACACCACTCTTAAAATTCTGTTTCTGTCTTTCCATCAGTGACTGTCTGTCTCTCTCTCTCAGGTCACCTTACACCTTGAATAGCTGAGCTACCCTGTTAGCCTCACAGTTAACATTTTATGTCCACCCCTCCCTCTGGAACATGCACCTGTACCATGTATAAATCTTTGTATATCTTGAGACTGTTTGCCATCCAGACAATACATTATAAATAATCTGTGTCAACAGTATCCAAACCATCATTTTCAGGAAATAAGCCATTACTCTTACTATACAGCAAATGCTACTGTTGATAATTAAGCAGTCCTCTATGCAGGCACTTACAGAGTTGCTATAGTGTTTCTCTAGCAAAGCACTCCACAGTTCATATCATACAGAATATACACTTTTCCAACTACACAAACATACACAGAAGAAAACATAAAAAGTTAAAAAAATGGATTGTAATGCAGAATCTGAAATGATACCAATGAACTATCCAACTACCCACAATCTGGATGAACCTTGATCGTGTGTGTTCCTAACATGAGTTATTTTCCAGTTGGGAAATATTGGCTCATTGGCTCATGTAGACTTTTCAAATATTGACACATTCCATTTCCCAGAATCTTTAAAAAAAAAAAAAAATCACATTTTTATTTTCTCCCAAGAACAGTCTTTAAATTTGGGGAGGCAGAAAAGGTTGGTATATAACAGATATACACTGTAAGATAGATATATGCTACATAACAGACATATAACATAAGACAGACAGGCTATATAATACCCTATAACACAGATATGCTATATAAGGCTATATAACATTATAAGACAAATACAGACTTTGTAAAGTTCAAATTCTAACGTACGCTTCTAATATCCAAATTTTATCAGTGGTACGAATTATTATCAATTGGCCTTTGTTGTTTTAGAGAAATATCAGCCAAATACCTCGGTCTTTAACAACCAGTTTGTTGTTTTGTCAAGTGCAAATGATGTCTTGTGAAAAGGCGGCTGCCATTCAAAGCAACTGCACAGCATCCTTCCACAGGGCCATCCCTGCACTGCTGCAATAATATGATTTATGCACACTTCTCACGTCCCCATGCACAATATTTTTAAATGTGTGCTCAGGGCTCCCAATTTATTAATGGAATCAGTCACTTTGAATGCTCTTCAGACACTCCTTTAAGTGAAATGGGCAACTTTAAATTTCAGGTGCCGGCAGGGAGTACGACCGGGTACTTGGCCAGTCTGACACTTGTCCTTATTGGCATTAAGTCAACAGCATTTTTAACACCACTGTTAGCCCAAGTGGTGGAACACACCTTTAATCCTCTGTGAGTTCTGGGGCAGCCTGGGCTACACGGTGAGTTCCAGGATAGCTAGAGCTACACAGTGAGACCCTGTCTCAAAAAACCAAAAACCAAAACAACAACAACAAAACCCACCACTGTTTTGTATGATGAATTCTAAAACAGCACAATGACTAGTCAACATAGGGACAAGGGCAAATAACACAGAACTCTGATAAAAGAAGTAACAGGGGCCAGTGGAATGGCTTAACAAGTAAAGGTGCTTGCTGCCAAGCCTAAAGAGCTGAGTTCGAGTTCCAGATCACAGAAGGTGGAGAGAAAGAAGCGGCTTCCAAAAGTTGTCTTCTGACCCCTCTTCTGACCCCAGCACACGCACACTCATACACACATGCTCATGCTCACAAACAAATAAATAAATGTAATTAAAAACTTTCATTAAAATAGTGTTAGCCTTGGAGGCCACTGAAAAACCAACTGAGGGTCCTATAAAGGTCCAGAGATACTACTAACTTAAATACTGCTCCAGAATCTGATAACCTCTTAAATTTGGCATTACCATTTGCATTTTTTAATGCGTACGTCGTATGTGTATGTGAGTGGAGGGCAACTTGTGGAATTAGTTCTCTCCTTTCGCCATATGGGTTCTGGGAATGGAACTTGGGGTGTAACTGTGCCTGCTGAGCCACCTCGCTGTCCACACCCCCATTAGCACTTATTGTTTTTATAAAGCTGCTGTGGTATGGTGCTCTGTGCCTGTAATCTCAGCTATGCAGGAAGCTGAGGCAGGTCTAGAAGAAGTTCTAGATGTGGACCAGGTAACACAGAGCCACCTCATGTCAAAAAGGGGAACAGGAGGCCCCAACTCACAAAACTATGTGGGTTTTTTTTCCTCTCTTACAAACTTTCTAAATGGGCGGGGTGGGGGAGTGGCATCTTTCCCAGTGATGTGTAAAGGGTTTGGGGGTTCTGGTCACAATACGGCTTAACACACCACTGTTCTCTTTCAACATACTCATTTGCCAACTCTTGTAAAAATTCCAGAGTTACCTAACAGACCCCTTGTCCTGAATTCCACACAAACAAAGAGATCCATCTCCTAGGCCTGACTTGGCCATCAGGCTTTCCACCTGGACTGGCAATTTGCTTTCTCTATTCTGGTCCCTTGAAAGAAGTTGTACTTAAAGCAACTTGGTGGAAACACTTCAGACACATTTAGAAATAAGCACAAATTTCTTCTGCACTTAAGAAACAAACTGTGGCGCTCGGCTCTCACCGCTTTGGCGGCGGTGCGGGGTGTGGGCCCAAGCTGCAGCTTGTAATGATTGATAATAAAAAGAACCTCATGTATTTACAGAGTCTGTTTATTCCTGGTCTTTTGGGGTTTGTGAACTGGGCAGGACATTTTGGGGGCTCGTCCTGGGACCCCAAGACTCCAGGAACCTGACCAGGAGGTTTTTATGCCAGCAAAGCAGTCTCTCATCTTCTGTGCCCAGCTGGACAGCCTCTGCTCATGATGTTACAAGACCACAGGAGCCAGGGACACTGCCTAGATTCTCACCTGTTTGACTCTGTTCCAGGATCAGCTATGAACTACAAGCTGAAATCTGGACTTCCTGGAACCTGATATGATTGCTCCCTGCCTCTTTGGGTGGATCAACTAACCAGATGCTTGTGACTGCCCCATTGCCCAGCCTTTGACTGGCATTTCAGCCTCCCTAGCCCCTGATGCCAACAGTCCAATGGTCAGAACTGAAGAAGCTCCAGAAGATGGATCTTCGCCCAAATCCCACCTAGCAGGCTGAAATGCTAAGTCAAAAGGGGCTGGCTCCCTGGCATTAGCTATTATCTTAGGCATCTGCTTAGCTGAAATGGAAACTAATATTGCAGCAACTGGGTTAAAAGCCTAGAGAGACACTAGAGAAAAAAAGGATAACAGTTCTCTTTGGCTTACTACCCCTATATCAACCCTGAAGAGACCCCTACTCATTTTGGTTTTTATCTTTGGGCCTTGTATTTTAAATTGCTTGATGGTTTTCATAAAGAAATGCTTGAGAGCAATACACTAATGGTACTCAGATCCCATTATAAAAAGGTAAATCTATAGGATACAAGGGGTCATATCTGGAAGACCCAAGGTTGGGTCTTCAAATGATCATGGGAAAGGGGGAAATGAGAGACCAAAAGATTAAAAATCAGCTATTATTAATTAAGGCCTGAACTAGGTGGGTGGAGAGGTCCAGTAATGCCCTGAGGGGAAGGACCGCCTTACTGCATTCTTTCCCCACCCACTAGAGATACAGTTGCTAGGAAATTGACCCATCCCCCTAGGGAGGGACACCAGGTCATTAATGGTCTGGGGACCTTCCTATAGCCAATCAATTAAAAATGTAGCATTTTGACCAACAGATGCTTGCCAGGCAGGAATTGCCCCTGCCTTTGGGCATGCTGGGAGGGACCAGAATCTTTAAATCACCCCACTAACCTGAGCACAGGGCGCTCAGCTCTTACCACTTCGGCAGTGGGGGGGGGGTGTGGGCCCAAGCTGCAGCTTGTAATGATTTATAATAAAAAGAACCTCATGTATTTACAAAAAAAAAAAAAAAAAAAAAAGAAAAGAAAAGAAACAAACTGCACTTTGGAGTAAAAAATATCCCTAAAGGGAAAAAATGGGGTGGGAGGATAAATTTGTATTTGAGGTCTCCTTTATGAGGACTCTGAGCAAAAAGCTAACATTCCTGGCTTCAAGTCTCACTGTAAGGCACTGAAAGCAATCCCTAATTGTAAACAGAAGTCCTGCAAAACTGTATTCTACTGGAAAGGCACATCTAATCTCAGGAAATGCATAAATAATAACCATGGCAACTGTGTCATACCAGCTTAAAAAATACCAAAAGAAGTATGAGAAAAATTAAATAATATTCATACAAGTAGAACTCTGATATTACTTGATCACACACCTTGTGGACTTAATATTCTGTTGTCTTTTTCTAAGTATCTCCAAAGTTCCACGCATAAATAGACAGATAGACAAAGGAATTGGGAATTCTGCATGCACCACATCAGTTAGCTGGACAGTAAGAATGGCCAACTACACACTAACCAATTATGTAATTTTCTGATTCTCTAATATTCTCTGACAGTCACACATTGCTTTCTTTTAACATGTGGACCAGAAGAAGAAAAATGTTGCAAATTATTGAATTCACAAAGTAAAAAGATAAAACACGATACTCTGTTTTGGTCATAAAAAGAATTGGCTGGAACAATTAAAAAGCTAACTATTAGACAGGTTTAGTGGCACACAACTCTAGCACTCAGGAAACAGGCGGGAGAATGGGCTTGGGCTACACAGTGAGGTGAAAACTAGCTCCAACTTCATAGTGAAGATGTAGACCAAACACTGGCAGCATGTGCCAAATCCTTGTGTTCATCCCTAGAACTTCAAGGACAAGAAGTCAGATAAAATACTGAACAGTGATATGTGATCATGACATTAATAATCCATCACAAAGAGAAAGCTCTAAGTTATACATTATGGTTTTGTGTGTATGATACATATATTATAAGGGTTGTACATGGAAGTAAAAGAGTCATTTCTCTGGTTCCGTCGTGAGTTCCAGGGAACAAACTTGCATTTTGAGACAGGTGCAGCAAGCACTTTCACATACGGAGCCATTTTGCCAGCCTGAAGAGATTTCTTTCTTTCTTTGTTGGTTTTCTCTGTGTAACAAGCCATGGCTGTCCTGCTTTGTACATTAGGCTGGCCTCAAACTCACAAGAGAGCTGCCTGCCTCTGCTTCCCAAGTGCTGGGAATAAAGGCGTGTGCTACCTCACCTACCCTGAAGAGATTTCTTAAACACTTCCTCGATGATCTTGTCAATTAAAGCCTTCTTGAGAAATGGAAAGGTGACTACTTTGGGTAGTAAGGTTACGCAGAGGAGACTGAGGACTCCACACAGCAGAGAATGAACTCAAGCAAGAGCTCTCCTTCGGGCCTTACCTCTCCTAGAAGGGGCCTGATGTGAGTTTACCTTCTGTTTTTGCTTTTTGTGGTTGTTTTGTCATCTTAGACAGTATCTCACAGAGCCTAACTGGCTCTGAACATATTTTAAGCTGAGGATGACTTGGAGCCTGATTGCCTGGCCTCTTTCTCCCAAGAGCTGGGATCACAGGCATGTGCCATCATGTCTGCTGTTTCTGTGACCTTTAAAAGTTTCCTGCACTTGACCTAAGCTTAGTCAGACAGATTTCCCTCAGAGCTAAGAAAGGACTGCAAGGATTATAGGCTTGAACAAGAAAGATGGCAGCACATAAAGCCAGCCCATTTTATAAATATTCTGACTTTATATCCTAAAGGCAAAAGTCTCATCACCAGTCCTCACTGTTACCACAGCTTCCTATGAGCCAGCAGCTAATATTCCTACCATAAGGGCAGTGAAGCTAGGACATGCATGGTCCACATTAGTGCAATAATTAGGAAAATAACTTGACCTTCTATTTTCTATCATTACACACACTTTTATTTGCAAGTTCTTTATGCTGAAGTCCTAATAACTTTTTAAGTTCAGGAAGATAAATTGAAATATTGTTGAATTTTAGGGGAATTTCGTGTCTAAGAGAGTGCTGAAAATGCTTTGCAAATGACAAGAATGGCCTGTACATCACTGGGATGTACATCACAAGATGTAGGACATTCTTAGAGAGATTATTTCTCTCAGACTAAATGTCAATCCAATTGGCTAGTACCAAGCATTATAAATGAGATACAGCATTTCCTTCCGTGTGTAGCCACTGATAAGCTGCCCTTGCCCCAGTAAATAACCCCTGAAACACGCTTATACAAGCAACCTTAATTCAAGTCAAACATGGGAGCAACTGCCTTAATCCCAGCATTCAGGAAGCAGAGCCAGGAAGGTCTCTGGACTACATAGTAAGATGGGAGAGGGAGGAGAGCAGAGGTAGAGGTCAGGAGTGGGGTGCCTGGCATAGAGAATGGGGGGGAGCTTTTCTGGGAGGGGGTGCTTCTGGGACCCTATAGGAGTGCCTCCATCTGAGACTTCTAGCAGTGGGGGAGGAGGTGAGAGAATATATGGATAGAGGCTGAAGAGGCCACCTTCCACAGCCAGGCAGATACCAACCCACACACAAAACCTTCCATCCAAAATTTGTCCTGCTTACAAGTAATGCAGGGATAAAGATGGAGCAGGGATTGAGGAAATGGCTAAGCAATAACTGGCCCAACTTGAGACCCACCCCACAGGAGAGTGCCAACCTGTCACTACTGATACTCTGCTGTGCTTGCAGAGAGGAGCCTGGCACAACTGCATCTGAGAGGCTTCATCCAGCAGTGGATGGAAACGATGCAGAGACCCACAGCCAGACAATAGGCGGAGCTCCGGGAATCTTGTGAAAGAGTAGGGGGCAGGATTGAAGGAGCTGCTGAAAGAATCAAGGACACCACAAGAAGACCTACAGAGTAAGCTACCCTGAACCCATGGTTGCTCACAGAGACTGGACCATCAACCAAACAGCACACATGGCTAGACTTAGGCCCCCTACACTTTCGTAGCAGATGTGCAGCTTGTTCTTCTTGGGGGTTCCCTACAATTAGAGCAGAGTGTAGGAGGGCTGTCTCTGACTCTGCTGCCTGCCTTTGGATCCCTTCCACATAGCTGGGCTGCCTCATCTGGCCTCAGGGGTAGAGGATGCGCCTGGTCCTGCTGCAACTTGACGTACCAGGGTGGGTTAGTACCCATGGCAGGTAGGGTTCCCCTTCCCTGAGATCAGAGGGTAGGGGAGTAGGGAAGGGAGGGTGAGGATGGGACAGGGAGGAGAGACGAGGGGGGCTACAATCAGGCTGTAAAGTGAATTTTTAAAAATTGAAAAGAAATTTTCAAAAAAATCAGTAGGATACAGACCTGATGAAAAGTTTCAGTGACAGAAGGAGGGAATGCAAGAGTGAGGAGGAGAAATGACCAAAGTTCATTACACTCATGCAAGAAGTTATAAAGAATATTAAAAATATAAAATGTGAAAAAATTCCACCACTCAAAAGGATTCTGATTTGTTCTTCTTTAAGTTTTGTATCACTTAGAAAATATATATGAAAAGCACAATAGGCGTACAAATCTCTTACAGTACAGATAATTCACCAGGCAATTAGAAAAAGGAAACATCTAACCTAAGAAATCAAATAGTGCTTAAACTAACGAAATTTGCCCCAACGTTGGCACCTCTAAGAGGACCACACAGTATCACAGGCTTGAGGACACATTAAAAAAACCAGTCCTACAAAGAGCCCTGTAACCAGAAAAACAACATATAATGTACCCATAGCAATCTCTCGGTGCCAAAAAAGGACAGGCCAAGTTACAAAACTTTATCAAAACTCTCAAATAAGGAAAGCATAGCTCTGGGCCTTTTCAACACACTCCTGAAACGTCAGTGTGTGAACAACCACAGATTCAAGAGTTTCTGCCAGGGGTGAAAACGGACAAGGCTAATTCCTTCTCTACCACCCCTCCTTTTCTTTCCTGTTATTTATCACTGGCCTCTGAAGACATTACAATTCAATGGCAAGATGGCTGTAGGGGGCCAACATTTCAAGTTTCTGTTTTCTCCTTTTGAGGAATGCTGGCATGAAGACAGTAAACAAAAGAATATGGAGCTAAGATGTAGATAAACTGAGGAGGGCCTGGAACTGGGAGCCCTGACACAGGCCTTCACCCCAGCTTTCGCTCTTTCTCTTTCTCACTGCAGTTTGGCTTTGCTCTTCGTGGAAACTAAGGAAATTCACTCCCTGATATTGCAAAGACAGACATATAAAGTCCCGACTTTTTACCTACTTTTAAGAACAAAGTATGTGCTCTGTGACCTAATCACACCCAGCTAATACTAATGTGAAAACAGTTCTGTTCCTATTTGGAAGTTCCCTGGGCAGGACCAAAAGGTTCTGATAAAGGAGTGAGACCTACAGGCTAGACCTGCAACACAGGGACCCAGGGGTAGGGGTGAGGGGTCATGAGAGAGTATTGCACCAAGACGCACTGTTCCCCTCTTCTGGCATGCTTATTATCAAGCATGCTAGTTATCAAGAAACACGAAAAGCATTCTTCAGCTTGCCACTATGTATTCTAATTTGGTCTCTGCCTTCAAGGAATCCCCATACTAACCAGGGAAGAATTAATAGAGTTTTCTTTTATAACATTAAAAAAGTCAAAGTACCTGTAAGTGGGGCCATGATGCCTCGAGGGTAGGTTCATCTTCTTCTGGGTCGAATTCATTGCTGTCACTAGGAGGGAGAGTTCTGAATATATTGCAAGATACCTAAAAATAAACAACAGCAATCAGCTCCAAGTACCTCTAGCAGGTGTTGTGGCAACACAGTGCTTTAGGGAATGCCACTGAACTTAATATAGAGCCTTTCTCCACAGGCTCCAGGCTGGGACCACCTCAGGGTGTGATCTGCCAGTCTCTGGACCGGACTTCCTGTCCTTGCTGACAACCCCCACCCAGCCCCTGTGACTAGGCGCATCCCACCAGAGACTGCTTGTTTACTTACCAGTCAAGAGTGTTTCTAAGAAGTCAGTATACACTAATATACAAATAACTGCTAACAGCTGCAAGCAAATCCTCCCCTTGTTCATTCATAATTTATGCATTTATTGTTGAACTCATAATGAGATCTCTGGCATTCACACGAACAAACAAACAAAAGAATCAAGAAAGAAATTTAAGAACCTTCCTAACATCCTTTAAAATAACTCCTAATCTTGCCCAAAATGGTTTACAAATTACTACGGAAGCCCAGGATGAGCTGTATCTATGTCTAAGTCTCTACAAACTCACCATTTCTTTGCCATGGCAGTATCTTAAATGCTGACTGTTAAAATGGCTACAAGGCTGGAAACTGTTGGAGGATGAAGAGGACTCAGTGTATCTCCTACTCTGTATGCTGTAAGATTGCCATCACTAAACTCTTACTTCTTAAATGCTGTTAATGCTATGCTGGGGTTTCCTCTTTCATTTCAATGCTCTTGCTCCTACTCCATACTCACCTAACCTTGTAAGCAAACACATCCTCTGATCTGAACGCCACAACTAAGAACAACAGGAAAACATATAGAAGGGGAAGAAGAAAAAGGGGACAATACCCAGAAGCCATGGAGGACTTCAGCTACAATGTGCTGCTTTGGGTTTTGTTGTCTTGTTTCACTATGTATCCCTGGCTGCCCTCAAACTCAGAGATCCACCTGCCTGCCTCTGCCTCCAGAGTACTGAGTTTAAAGTACTACTCCTGGCTATGTGCTCTAATTTGAAAAAGGAGGGGAAAAGGCTCTCAGAAATCCCATAGATGGGTGTGTTTATTCGTTCAAGCACATACCTGTATGTGTATACACTATTCTAGGCACTGAGAAAATAACAGTAAACAAAGAAGAGAAAGCCCATCCCTTCATAAAAATTCTATTTTGGTTAAAGCTGCAATATCCTCATTTCCCCGTTATGAACACTCAACTCAGATATGCAAGCTGTGAAAAAGTGATTGAATTTTATTTGAAGTGCAACAGGAAGTCATTAATGGATTGCATACAGGAAGCCACATGACTTGATTTTTCCTTCTAAATCAGTCCACTAGCTTCAGAGAGTTGAAGTAGTATGGCAACAACAGAGGCTGCTCAGACTAGGGGGTAGCAGAGAAAACAGGATGTGTGGAGAGACAGACAGACTGTCTGGTAAAAAGACTCAGAGGTCCAACTGAAGATATACTAAGGGCAGTAAGACATGTGAACCTGGCCTTGTGAACCAGACAGTTTCGACTGGAGACATATAAAAACTTGTGTGTTTAGATACTCAGTGCCGTGGAATTACTGGATCCCTTTAGAAAGGGTTTTGTGCACCCCAACATTTAGAAATGAAGTCGACCAAGAAGTGCAAATTTAAAGCAAGAGTGGAAAAACAAATTAGAGGCAGGGGTCTCTGAGCTAGAGGAGGAAACTAATAAGAAAGAGAACAATAGCAGGAAATGCTGCTGAGAGGTTGAAAAAGATGTGCCCAGAGCAGACAGGTAGCACAGAAGTGTATGCTAGCATAGTTCCAATGAAGCCCCGGGAACAAAAGCCCCTGGAACAGAAGCCCAGGAACTCAGCTGCTAGGTTACAGTTAGTATCCAGCAGAGTTACAGAGGAACCCAGGATGTCGGGGTCTCCCCAGTGTTCTAGATGGTAGGCTAATAACATTCTGAACTTTAACTCAAATAGCAGGGGGAAATACTAGGATATATTTTTTGTTATGGGTAATTTTCTCTTCTAGAAATTATGAGCTATTGTATTTAAGAAGAAACTAGTAAGTTAGAAACTAGTGACTTGGCAGGCTTGGTGGCACATCCCAGCACTCAGGGAGGTAGAGGCAGGCGGATCTCTGTGAGTTCCAAGGCCAGTCTGGTCTACAAAGTCCAGGACAGCCAAGGGTTTCTACACAGAGAAACACTGTCTTGAAAAAGAAAAAAAGAAAAAGAACTAGTGACTTTTTAGATACCTTATATATCTAGACTCTCTTCAATTAGCCAACCATATTCCAATTTAAAAGGTCCTTTCCTTTACCCAACTTGAATCATTGCAAGAGTTTTTCTTTTTTCCAAAATCACATTTTCATCTAAACTAAGTCCTTATGTTTAATATGCTTGGGGAGAGTGCGGGGGAAGAAGCTTTACAACTTTATTTACCACTCATCAGTTCTCATCTGTGCTGACTCAATTTTTTTCTCTCTAACACTCAAGTTAGGAAAGAGAAGAAAACTATTCTACACAATACCTGAGTAGACACTGGAACTTGTACGTAGTCTGGGACATGGCAACTCCCTTACAAGGCCCATCACTTGCTGCTGCAGCCATCTGTTTTTTGCGCACTCTCTCTCTCCCCCCAGTCATAAGAACTAAAAAAGTGTACTACACTTGTGTTCCTAAGACCTACAAGGAACTCAACAGGCAAAAAATATATATATATAAAATTATAGGATATGTTTCTACTTTAACCAAATTTCAATTTAAGTTTTCCAGGTGATTTAAATACATGCAGATTATTTAGAAGAACATTAATGACTGCACATTGTTCAAAGTCTCTGGTTTGGTCAAAGTTGCATTTTCTGCTACCACATTAAAAAAAAAAAGTTATACAGTAATTTCTTCAATGTTTATTGGTTTACTTCTACATTTTCTCCAGAGGAGTTAGGTGGTCTGAATAAATAGCTTTTCAGCAAAGGGAAAGAGTAGCTGTGACTGGCCAGGCCTTTGGCCCAAGGTGGAATTCAGTATGTATTTACAAGATGCCATGGATTCTAAGAAACCAATCTAAGAGGAGGCTGAAAGGGCTTCATAAAGCTTTCATCTGTAACATTCTGTTCAGTTAATGAGAAACATATATCAATTCTGCGGACAGTGTGAAACTCTAAATACTATGGCTATAGGAAAACACGAAAATGAAAAAAAAAAAACAGTTTCTAATAAGGATTTAATGCTTACTAACTGCACCACTGTAGCTACAGGAATGAAAACAGGTAATGAAAATACTGCCATCAAGAGAGTTGAAAAGCAAAACCTGAAACGAATTCAGGACTATATAAGTGGACAGTTTAAGTACACAGTTGAGATCCACAACTACTGAACCTCAAGTCAACTCATTCCTGGGTGGGGAGCAGAGGTCGGGGGTTGGTCTGGTGCTATGTATTCTAATGTTAATTATTTTGCTCCCTGGGGTCTGCTTACTGTCTTTTACAAGCTGACACTCACACATCCAAAATGATGCTTCTAATCCTTGCCTCCGAATTATCCCTGATTGGCAGAATAAATGAGAATAAACCTGGGTAGGACAGAAGAGAAGTAGGCGGAGCCAAAGTTCAAGGGCTTGGAGAGAGGGATCACAAGAAGGGAAGTAACCCATTTTCCACAACAGGTCACCTTTAAATCACTTGATTTATCTGCAAGTCTGTATGTGGGGACTTTTTCCCAATGTGGGGAAAGGACACCTGATATCCCCCACCCAAAAACCGAGAAAGTCCCCTACTCCAGATCCTAAACTTGCTGCCATGAAAGCACTCATCACCCTGGCAGTGACTGGCTTACAGTCCAGCTGACAGTTGCCGCATGTGTGCACAAGTAGATCATGACCACCAGAGACCACCAGGATCATGCTCAACCACAGAGCAGTTCTATAATGAGTATGTGCCTAAATAAAAGTGAATTTATGCATTTAAAACGCTGAAAACAAACTCTCTCCATATTAAAATATAGGAGGCACTAGAAGCATTAGTAAGCCCTCTATTTTATTAATTCAGAAATAAATTATCAAAAATGAACAACAAACTTTCAATATATATGCTGAAATATGAGCACTTGCTCTTGAAGAGGAACGAGGTCTGAGTCCAGGCACCAACACAGCGGCTCACAGCCATCCATCACTCCAATTCTATGAGTTCTAACACCCTCTTCTGGCCTTTGCAGGCATCGCCTATGCATGCAGTGCACATACATGTAGGCAGGCAAAACACTCATATAAAATAAAATAAGCAAATCGAAGTACACCAGGCTTTCTCAGCTATTTTAACTTCTGCTGTTATGAAGGAAAGTTATAAGATATGTCTTTAAAGAAATCTAACTCATTTTTATCCCAAAGACATAATAAATACTGAATACTGTCATACAACTATACAGGCTTGAAAACACTGGCCTGACCTTTAACCTCCAAAGAGTAGCCATAAAGACAGGAAAGGAACCAAAGCTAAGGAAAGGAAGGAAGCAACCCTCTGAAAGGGAGTAAAAACAAGGATTAAACAGCAGAGCTTGGGAAATCTGAACCTGAGCAGTTCTTACCCAGACTCTTCCCTTTATACTTTATAGCACAGAAACTGAGTGAACTGAGTACGGAGGTCTGCAAGGTAACAACCAAGAGTCCAGAGCACATCGTAGTTATTATTATTCCTTCCCTGATACTCTCCCCTCCCCACTCACAGACCACCCTGGAGACCAATGGTGGGCCTGGCTTATTCCTTTCCCTTCCTCTATTACATTTTCTCACTTTCATTAGTCTCATTTTCTCATCTCACCTGCCCATCATCTAGCTCCTTCTTGGGTTTCTGGCCTATCAGTAACACTCCAAAGCAATCACAGGCACCAGCATCCCTGCCTGAAGTCCCCACTCTTGGCTCAGGTCCTTTGCGTCAAGCATTTTCAAGCCTCTCCACTCTAATGCTGCTTTCCTTAAATCCCTTGTTTGCTCTCCTGCTCACATGCTGAGCCCCTCAAGGACTCCTTACCAGGTTCTGATAGCCTGGCACCTAATAAATAGAAATAACTAGACTTGACAAACAGAAACAGAGCATTTAGCTAAACCTAAATTTCATATAAAGAAGACAATTTTAAGTCAACTCCATGTAATATTTGGGACAATCTTGTTTTAAAAAAATTTTTTTACCTGAAATTCAAATTTAACTAGGTGCTCTGTATTAGTAGTTACTAAATCTAAAAAACCTAAAATTAAACTGATGCTAGTAACAGCCAGGGAACTGCCACAGGCGAGGCCTCAGACCTAAGGACTGCAATAAGGGCTGGTCTACTTAGTTCTGAAACTTAGGCTACTGCTAACCACTGTGAGTCAAGTAAATGTCAATGTCATAGCCAAGTGCAAGAGAGAAGACTATAAAATTCCCATTTATGGCCTGATAAGAAATGAAGACATTTCTTAGCATTTTTAATCAATTTTTGATTAAATAATTTATTAGTTTGGAGTCTATAATAGCAAAATACGACTGTTACTGTTTACAGCTATTCAAATTATTGGGCCACCCATCCTCACTGTCCCCACCCTTTTATCACCATAGAAACCTCTAATTTTACTACATGATTTTGGTTGATACTTTCTTATTTTTGTGTCTTGCACATTACAAAGAACATTGTGGCTGGCAGGAAGTAACTACTCCCTAAGCATTCACCAAGATGAATACAGAACAAGACGGAAGGGAAGGACACTGCATACTAACAGTTAATGTTTTTAAAAGAATGAATATTTTGATTTCTTTTAGTTACCTATCTGTTGGCACCATTAGTATTTATGGTTCTGATAAACTAGGCAGGTGATGTGATCTGGAGACCTCCCTGTTATCATATTACAATATACTGACCTAAATCTGTGTTCTATAATGTGTTTCCTATATAGCTAAGTACCATTGGTACTAAATAAAAGCAAATGGTTTTATTTATCTCAAAAACATTCTTCTCCCTTTAATCTGTAAGGCTATCATTTCAAAAAAACTATGCAAACTCAAGCATATCAACTGTAAAAGTAAAAATAATGCCATGAGGCATAAAGTGAATTCCTGAGATTACATCTAAAAAAAATAATTTCAAACAGATTTTAAAACCATGCAAATGGTGTCATCTAGAGAGTAACCACACAATTAAGAGGTGTTACTATTTCTCTTGACACTATTCACAGTAAGACCCACACAAGTAACAATTTCAATATCCTTGGGTTTTTTTCACCTAGCGTGTTCACTTACTTGATTATCCAATAATCTAACATTTGTTGAAAAGCCACTAAGAGAGTTATTTAGTCAAGCATTCACAATCCAAGGGAGAAGCCAGCAAATACAACATTGAAGCTAAACTAACATATTATTCTCTATAACCCTGTATCAACAATGACGAACCCAAATAAATACAGTAATAATGTATCTAGAAAGAAGATGGGAAAATCTTTTTCAAGACAGGGTTTCTCTGTGTAGCCCTGGCTGTCCTGAAACTGATTCTGTAGATCAGGCTGGCCTCAAACTCACAGAGACCTGCCTCTGCCTTCTAAGTGCTGGGATTAAAGGCATGCACAACTGCCCCCAGGCAGAAAATGAGAAAATCTTTTAAGTTTATCAGCATTTCCCATAGATGTTATTTTATAAAGCAATTTCATCAGAGGCAAAAAAAAAAAAAGAGAGAGAGAGAGAATATAAACATGACTTAAGTCTCTAAATCAGATTTACCTGAACGAATAAAACTATTTCCAAACATACTAACACTTATACTAATGTTGAACTAAGAACTAAAATTCTAATGAATTTTCTAACATTAAAATAATAAATATATACATATTTAAATATATTTACACAAAAATATATAAAAATAAAGTGTCAAGTTACTTATAGTAACACCAAATTTAAGAATCAGTAAAAAAAACCTTTTATTTCTTCCCTTTTAATTGATTATGGATAAATAATAAAAAGAACAAAAATCCCAAAGCATATGATGATACTGTTCAAAAAATTATCATAAACAGATAAAGATTATAATATCAATGTTAAGTAATATTATCAATATACTTTTAATTTTCAAGACAAGAATTTTAGGAAGTTACCCTGCACCAACAGGACCTGCTAAACAAGTCAAATGATCTCTACCATGCCCTTGTTTATCCCGAATACAAGTCTCACCAGCACAGAGGAAAGCAGAATCACTGTGATGTGGGTGTGGTCACATCCCAATTTTTACCACAAAACTACATTTGTGCACAACATTCTATGGCTCTGAGGAAACCGTCACTAAGAACATGGCATGGCTTATGTGACAACAAGACATGCATTCACAAGAACTGTGAGATCTTTTACAGTATCCACAAATCTTTAAGTGGACTAAAAAGGCAGCTTCTAAATATCACAGTCTTGTGGCACATTCATCATCATACTTCACATCTAGATTATAGGCTTTCTAGGTCACAGTACTACTCTGCCATTCCTTCTGAAGAAGCAGAAAGAGCATCCTATAATGATTAAAACAAAAACAAAAAAAAAACCTCAAGAGGCAATTATTGAAAGAAAATAAAAATTTTGAAAACTTTAAAAATATTTCCTGATCAGAAAATTTTAATATATAGACATTTTCAAAAAAAAAAAGTATGAAAGAGATAAAAACAAAACAAAAACAAACAAATAACACAGGCAAGTTTTCTTTTCCTAGCTTGCAAAGAAGAAACCATTTTTACTTATATTTCTGTTGCCAACTGTTTCATTTTGCCAAGTATCTAGAACATATATAGCCTGGACTACAATGAGAACCTATCTTCAAAATAGTAGTTTTCAAAGGTTATTTCTGACTATATTGGATATATAAGCTGTACATATTTATACAAAATTTAAAAAGAAATAAAAATATGTTTTCCTTGCTACTGTTTCTTCTGGAAATGTTTAGTTGATAATTGTTATGGTGAATTATTGCAATTAGATCAAGCATATGACTGATTATTTCTGCAAATATTTAGACCCTTTATATTCTGGATTTCAGAAAGAGAAAGCCCTGCCATTTACAAAGAAAAAAGAACCTGCCTTGGAAGATCGAGAACAGAAAACCAAAAACTCAGAATACATATCATATGTAAGTACAAAGGTAGTTCTGAAAAACATATCAACAGTTCATTATAAAAGACCAACAGGAGAAGCTGAGTGAAGGCAACAACTGTTTTTGCTCCACTGGCCTTGACCTGTTACATGCTAATTAGAAAACAGAGAAGACCCTAAGACAGGAAAAGAGATGAGATTAGAAGGAAAAGAAAGAAAAGGTGACATTTAGGCATGACCTTGTCCATGTGCAGTCATTTTCAATGCCACCTAGTATATCAAAGTTCATAGAAGAAGTATTCATATAGCAGAAATGAAAACAGCCCAAGTGTTCATTCAATAGTTAAAAAAAAAAAAAAATCTGCTATCTAGCACAGAGTGAAGAGACATTTGGACTAGAGTATACACAGTGAAAAAAAAAGTTACAACAAATGTAATAAAGAAATACACCCATGAAACTGAAAAATCTACAGCTATTCTTAAAAACTCAGATAAAAACTTAGAAGCATGTAATGTTTACATTGAGAGAAAGCTGACCACCAATGCATGCATATGTATGCATGTGTGTGTGTGTGTATATACACACACTTACATAGAGAAATAAAAGTGCAGACATGCATTTGTATTATTTGATACCATTTAGATAAAATTGGAAACTATGTAAGACCAAATAGTGGTGTAATTAACAGAACCATACCTGTGTCTAACCCCCTCTGTACCACATATAGTCTTACTTTAAATGGGGCCTCTGAGGAGACAGTGGGTTTATCTGGAGTGAGAGACTGACTGAGCTGATTCCTCTCCACCATTACCCCAATACCTCCAGGAATTCCCCCTTTGGATCTTTTCTCTTTCGCTGGCTGATGCTCCAGAGAACAAGGCAATCTGGAAGCTGGGGAAGATGCATGGGGATCTTCTTATTCAAGTAGCGCCTGGAAGATACTCACTTCTTTCGGCACTGCCTGGTCACCAAGTAATAGTTCTCTCTAGTTCTAGCATCTCTAGGGAGAGAACCCTGTTTTGGGGGAAAATCACTTCACTACCTGGTTTAGACAGAGTGAGGGAGAACCAGGAATTATTTCTCTTTATATAAACTTTGCTCCAAAAGCACCTGGTTTTGTCCGCAGACGTCCTTTCTTCGAGATGCACTTGTGCAGCCTCCATGTGTGGGGCGTGAATCATTTCCAGGACACCTTTGCCGTGGCTTTAGACCCACCTTTCTCTGATCAATCAAGGAGTGAAAGCAACTTCATTGGCTATCCAACTTCCACAAGGCTGACGCTGTGATCTCTCCCCATTTTCCATGTTCTCACACATCTTATTTTCACAAATTTAGTGAGATCTTAAGTGGTAAAAGAAATAAACATATGCACATGTTCGATGTATTTCCTAAAGAATCAGCAATTCATTTCCTATTAAATTATTTCTTCCATCATCTAATAACTTCTGCTAATTCAGTAATTTCTTATACGAAACAGCAAGAAAACCAAATGACCGCTGCTTTCACCTTGGCCAAAACAAAATGAGAGACCCACATAAGCCTCCGGCCTCACAAGTGCATTGGTCTCAGTGAGAAACAAAGTAGAACACTAAAGCACATTCAGGACCTAGAGATGAACACAGAATTCAAATGAATGGATCCAAGTCACCCTTTCATAATGAAGGCGAACACATATCTTGGGGGGAAAAGTCAGCACCAGAATTCAAGGTACAGAAGGCTTCATCCTCAGTAAGCTGTTTTCAGTTTTCGGTCACCAATTCCACCTTGGCCTGTGGATATCCTTAATTACTCCATTTCCAGTCCAGAAAAGCTCTGACATCATTTCAAACAGGGCCTGCTCAGACCCAAACTGCTTCGCTGGCCTCCACTTACACTGGGAGGAGACTGGCCCTACTTTCCTACTCTTCCCAATGGTCTGCTATTCTTCTGGCCCTTTGGCAGTGTCCCTGGTTTCATACAATTATTACATTCTTCAAACTTTCACTGCCTACAATGTTATGTTTAAATTTGAGATTTTAAAAGGAGAAGTAAAGACTGAGGTGAAATTGACATTAAAAAAATGTGCTGACTACTCAAATTTAAATAATTTTATGTGACGAACATAAACAAATAAATAAAGGAATAAATTTTTCATAGGTATTCTTCATTTCCTTTCTATCTACAACCTCCTGACAAGAACTCAACTAGTAGCCATCATGGGCTAAACTGCTTGCCTCATTCTCCCCAGAAGAGCAAAGACCTTCGCAGAGACTGGGAAAGGAAAAGAACATATATCTACTTCACATACTAGTCAAGATCACCCACGACCTCTTGCCCACTGTCTCCTGCCCACATTTGTCTTCCTAGCATGCTACAATCTCTCTCTGGATTCTACAGCCACCCCTGACTCTCCTATTACCCACAAGTCCAACCATGAATCCTCTACTGCAGTCAGCTTCTTTTTCAAGATTAAACGTTGTTCAAAACACAGGGCATCTTTTTACCTGATGAAATGGTTACAGAGATGTTGAATTAATTATCTAGACTGTGATCCCCAAACAAAACATCACAGGAAGATTCAACTTTACACAGAGATGACTATATTGCATTCTCTCCAAAATTGGAAATGTAGCAGTGAATCCAAGGTGAAGATTGTTGATATTAAATCTTAGAATCCAAAAATAGAGGTGTAAACACCGCAGCAGTCAGTGCTCACTCTATATAAACACAGCACAGACCCTTGTACTACTGGCGTCTGCAGGCAAGTCTGACCCCAGTTTGCCACCCCACCCCCTTGGCGAGCCAGGAGACAGATTTGCTCAACCTGGAGAATTGGTGATTTCTGAGAGCCAAAACCTACAAACTGATAAAACAATAAAACGTACCTTTAACAGGAGGCTTTTTTGAAACCATAAATGTTGAACAACTGCTTTGAACTCTAAGATTCAAAATCAGCTGACACCAGGAGAAAATTCTGGAGTTTTAAAAGTAAGACTCTGAAATTTGGAATTTTAAAAGAAAGCACATACTATTCTGGATAGTGTTTCTAGCCATGGCATCTGTTCCCAGTTGAAAATACTATGCTCTGCTAGAGAGATGGCTCAGTGGCTGCTCTCCAGATCACCTGGGTTCAACTCCCAGCACTCACATGGTGTTTCATAAATATCTGTAACTCCAGTTCCAGAGACTTCAATGGCCTCTGTAGGCACTGCATGCATGTGTTAGCAGACATACACGTCCAGATAAAGTAAAATAAAAAAGTAGAAAGGAAAAAAGGGAGGGGGGTAAAGGAGAGAGGGAAGGAGGAAAGAAGGAGAAACAAAACCACTAATGCTAACAAACACTACTAAAACTGTTGCCATCTCTTCCTCTATGTCTGTGTGTCTGTTTTGTGGTCTCTGTGACCGTTCATGAGTAAAACAATGTCCTAAACTAGCTTAGGGGTCATGAATACACACCTGACGAAAATTTGACCCTCAGAAACCGCCTGTAGATAACAGTCCTCCTTCTCCTAGCACTACCGCCCACAACAGACTAAGTAGAACCGACACTGGCTTCACCACTAGGGGTACAGGAGATGTGGTTATCAGGAGATGTGGCTATATCAGGAGATGTGGATATCAGCTCTGCTGACTGAAAACCCAGAGAAGGTTCTAGGTGTTAAGTGCTGGCTCACATATCATTTCAACATCACTACCTTAGGGATTTTTTTATTCCCTACTCTGTTATTAAGAGCACCACAAGCCAGGCAGTGGTGGGGCATACCTTTAATCCCAGCGCTTGGGAGACAGAAACAGGCGGATCTCTTGAGTTCATGGTCAGCCTGGTCTACATAGTGAGTTTCAGGATAGCCAAAGCTATACAGAGAAACCCTGTTTCGAAAAACTAAAAGAATAAAAAAAAAAAAAAAAAAAAAAAAAAAGGAGCCCCAAAAAAAAAAAAAAAAAAGTTTTTAAATCTTTATTTCCCAGCACCTCTATCATGTAATCTTAATATAAACTTTTTTTTTCTTTTTTTTTGGAGGAAAACACCAAAGGCCATCAAAAGGAAGTACCTGTGTTAGTCTAAACAGTGTTCTCTACCTTGTCCTCCTACAGGGCTCAACTTCTGCACAGAGCGCAATTCACAATATTTCAAATTTGTTTTTTAATAAAATCTTTTGTTACCTATAATTCCAAGGACCCAAAAATACTTTCTCCACTATGGCTTGTTCAGCCATTTCATTAAAATGTCTACTTGCTCTCCAACTTATCAAATAATCATAGCCAGTCCGATTTTCACTCATAAGCATCTTTCTTGTATGTGTCATCCCCCATGCTCATAGCTGTTCTCTGTGCCAGAACACATCCTGTTTTCTCAGCTCCGTTGCTCAAGAACTCTGGTGAACACTGTAATTGTGCTTTCACTCTAAAGTCCCTTATCTTCTTGCCACACTGCAGGGGAACCTCAGAAGTGACTGGACAGCACATTTCATCTTGTTTTCATTTATAAATCAGGTTTGGCTTCAAATATTGGCAAGTAGCCAGCTACCTCCTGGAAATGACCTGCTCATTGGTTTCCTACCAAATTCTTGCCTTAGGCATTACCATCTCTGAGAATTCCACACCAGAGGACACTAGTTTTCTCTGCTTTTTCCTGCCAATCAGCTATGGTACTAGCAGCTTTCTTCTTGGACACTCAATCCTCCTCTCCTCTTCTCTTCTCCCTTCCACCCATCTCTCCGCAATAACTACACTGTACGAATGCCAAGAACCAGAAGATACTCTTTGTTTAAGACCCTCCTATGCATGCTGCAATTTCACATCTTCTTGGTGCATTTTCAAGAAGCATGGCTATACCTGTAAACTGGATGTTCACTTTCAAGGTTAAACTCAAAAGTTAGGGAGAAAGAGACCGTGCACACAGTACTCTTAGTCTGCACAGCTCTGCTGCCAGTTCTTCAAGGGAGGACAGGCACACAGAGAAGAATTCTCAATGAAGTGGGAGGATGTTGTTAGATATCAGTGACTGAGAAGCCACACTTCTCAAAGAATATTAAGTTGACCAAAACCCTAAACAACCTTAATGTAAAGCAGTTAGCAGGGCTACAGCTTGAAAATTACACAAATAGTTATTTCCTAATTAAAACTTTCTTTTAAAAGAAAATTAAAATTAATTACAGTTAAAACCCCTCTCAAATTCCTTATGAATTCCTAAGGGACAATATATTGTTAAGAGAGAAGGTCTATGAATACACAATTATATCAAGGAAAATTATTTAGGTGGCTTAGAGGGGATCTGGAAGAGAGAGTAAGAAGTGAATATGAACAAGACATAGTTAACTATGCATGAAATTTTCAAAAAAAAAATGAATAAAAGCTTTTCCTGTTAAAAAGTGAACACTCAGCCCCTTAATCCACATACCGGCCTTATCAGAAGCAACCAGAGATATAAGAAAGGACTTCAAATCTTTAGATTCAGAGCTGGAAAGACAGCTCAGTGGTTAAAAGCATTGGCTACTTCATCTTCAAGGGGTCCTGAGTTCTATTCCTAGCATTCATATGGTAGCTCACAATGGCCTATGACTACAGTCCCCTGAGATCCAATGTCCTCTTCTGGTGTGCACACATGCAAACAAAATACCCATATACATAAAATAAATAAATCTTTTAAAAAATAAGTATCTCTAGATTTAGAAAAGTTCAAGTGGCCAGGCATGGTGGTGCATGTCTTTAATCCTAGCACTCAGGAGGAAGAGAAAGGTGGCTCTGTGTGTTCAAGGTCAGCCTGATCTACAAAATGAGTTCCAGGACAACCAGAGCTGCAAAGAGAAACTCTGTCTCAAAAAAAAAAAAAAAAAAAAAAAAAAGAAAGAAAAAAAACAAGGGAAAGAAGGGAGGGAGGGAGGGAAGGAAGGAGGAAAGGAAGGAAAGAAGGAAGGAGAGAAGGAGGAAAGGAGGGAGGAAAGGAAGGAAGGAAGAAAAAAGGAAGGAGGGAAGAAAGAAAGAAGGGAAAAAGGGAGGGAGGGAAGGAAGGAAGGAAGGAAAAAGGTAGGAGGGAAGGAAGAAAGGAAGGAAGGAGGGAGGGAGGGAGGGAGGGGAGGGAAGAAGGGAGGGAGGGAGGGGAGGGAGGGAGGGAAGGAAGGAGGGAAGAAGAGAAGAGAAGAGAAAAAGAAAAAGGAAAAGAAAAAGAAAAAGGAAAAAGAAAAAAGAAAAAGAAAAAGAAAAAAAGAAAAAGCTAGTTCTGGGGAAAGAGGCAACACACACACAAATAAATATAACAATTATTATATGACTAAATTCGCAATTATGTAACTGTTAAAAACCCAAACTGACATTAAGACAAGGTTGCTCCCAGAAGCAACGGGTTATTAAATGAAAGTCAACATCAGGGGTAGCTTATAAGGTTACCACCCTATAAGTTGTTGGTCAGGGAGGCACCTGGGGCCGCAAAGCAATCCAGACAATTGCCATAGCTGCCAGTTGCCTACTCTAGTAGAACACAAAGAAAGCAAACTAGCTCTGGCCTGGAAGCTTCCTCCCTGCTATGGAGCCTTCATAGTATCAGAAGGTGCTATGCAAGCTACCAGTGGAGAATAGGCAACAGTCTTGCTCAGCTGTAGACCCTGTGTGTGGCAATACTGTCCAGCCCACAAGAGACCCCTGCTGGTGCAGTAGTGGCAAGTCTATTATGACAGTAAGCAAACACTTTCTGGTTGGATTTGTTGCTTGTTCTACAGCACAGAATCTACATGTGGTACCATAAACTCCAGTGTCAAGTCATGGCTGGGGAGGTCACAGGCACTGGTGGGGAGCCATTACTGCTGTGTTGAAAATAAACATATACCTATCAAACTGCCTTCAAAACAACTATTTGTGCCCTTGGAATAGTGGTCATGAAGCTTCCCTCTGCAGTGATGAGTAGTGACTACAGAGATTAATAACTGGTCAAACATTAACAATAAATGACCAGGAGCTGGAGAGATGGCTCAGTGGTTAAGAGCACTTGCTAAGTTCAGTTCCCAGTATCTGTTATGGTGGCTTATAACCATCTATAACTCCAGTGCCTGGGGATCCAACAACTTTTCTGACTTCTGCAGACACCAGGCCAAACTTGGTACACAAACACATATATGCAGCAAAACACTAATACACATAAAATCTAAAAAAAGAAAAAGGGGAAAAATAAGAAACAAGAGTAAATGACTAGAGCTAGAGAGATGACTCACCAGTTAAAGAGTCTGTACCACCCTTACAAAAGATGCCAGTTTGATTCCCTGCACCCGTGTCAGGCAGCTCACTCACCTCTAACTTCAGCTCCAGAGGATCCAACACCCTCTTCGGGCCTCCTCAGGCACCTTCACTTATATACACAAAATTCCACAAACACATACACATGCACACCTTTAAAAAGATTATTTACTTTCATTTTATATGTATGGGTATTTTGCTTGCATGTGTATCTGTATACCATGTATGTGTGGTGTTCTCAGAGGTCAGAAGAAGGCATCAGGTCCCCTTCTATAACTAGAGTTATAGAAGGTTGTAAGGCACCATGTGTAAGCAGTCAGTCAATGTTCTTAATGGCTGAGCCATCTTTCCAGCCACAATATATATATATATATTTTTTTATTTTTTTTTTTTTACAGCTGAATACTTCCAGCTATAAATAGGACATCTCAACTACCTCTTCCAAGGTGCAGGGAACACCAAAGAAGGGATAAGGTGTTGGACAAGGTGTGTAGAGACTAGTGTGGAATGCTGGCTGCAGAACATGACATGACTGTTGTACTCTTGAACTCGCAGCAACTGTGATACCTGCACAAGATTGCGCATGCTGCCATGGGAGTAAAGGGGGCTCACCGGACCCCAGCCTCCATGAGGATTATATGTAACAGTTGATGGAGAAAGAAAGCATTCCTTCAGTGGTGCAGCCAATGGTGAGGTACCCAAAAACCTGTAAACAAATGCCTACATCCTTGTCTATTCTCCCATTTCAACTCTCCTGAAACTCCCTGGATCCCCATGCTCACAAAAGGAAAAACACATGAAGATAGAAGCAGGGATGGTTGGGAAGAAGAAGAGGAACAGTTGAAAGGGGAACAAGGGAGAGTAACAGAAGAGAGGAGTGATTGTGATTGAAATAGATGTGTGAAAATGCTACAATGAAACCCATTGTAATTAATGCATGCTAATAAAAATATTGAAACAAAATTATCTGGATAGTTATACACAAATGTACAATGCTGAATACATAGCCAATGGTCTTCCCATGGGGCCTGGAGGTGCAGTTTCCCAGGCTTACCCCCCAGCACTGGGGGACAAAGGGAAAGACCTCTTTGCAGAGCAGGATGAGGCCCAGGCAGGTTCATTGATGAAGTCATTCTGACAACTGTATTTAATAGCTTTGGTTGCTGATATAAACTGAAAGAGACAGTCCTACCAAAGCTCAAGTTTAGATGCTCTCACTGAGGCATCTAGTGTAGATGGTAAGGCACATGTGACAAAATCAAATTTAAACCACTTGGGAATCTTCCCTTCCACATAAAAATACACAGAACACACATACAAGAACACATATACACATACACACACACACTCCAGTCAATATCAGAAAGCTCAGTAACCTCATGAAATAACTCTCTGTGTACCCGAGAAAATAAATATTGCTAAAGGAGCATTAACCATAGTGGCCCAGGTGACACTTTAAACACTTGCCAGTTTCTGTTCCTCCGACAAATGACAAATGCTAACATCTGCCTCTGGCTTTGCCCTAGTCCATTCTCCCTACTCCTTCTAGAAAATGTCTTTTGGTGATCTTCATAATTATAACCTAAAGCTCTCTCCTATGCACCAAGAATTTGTAAATTTGTAATCTGCTTCTCAGGAGTGCTTCTACAGGAGTATCTTGAACTTAGCCATTCTCAGACTTTCCCAATAACTTCAGTCAGCAAACACCTCTCTCTATTCTTTTAGTTACCTCCAAAGCGAACTCTAGCCGAGATATAATATTCTCTATCAAATGCAAGAATATGAAAAATTGACAAGTTCTTACATTCCCATTTGTCACCATTCTCAATGCTATATTAACAACAAGAAATCCTCTATCATTCAGTCAACAGGATACACAGTAAGGTTAACAAAGCATCCTACCCTATGTATAGGCAGACTCTGAGGACCTTAATTTAGAATTCCTAATTCTATACAAAACCATATCATTCTATTAAGAAGCTAATCAGAGCTATGGTTTCAAAGAGTGCATTTTTTTTCAATGAGCATTTAGATAACCAAGTGACATGATATAATTTGAAAGCGAAAGGAAAAAATTAGCAGTGGCAGAGAAACAATACTAAGGACTTAGGAAAGGTCTCAACAGAAAGAAAAGACTGTTTGATATACTTTATACTACAGCTATATTAACTCTGAAACTTGCATATCCTCAACCTGAAGTATACAGAGATTTAATCATACACTGGGAACAACACGGGCTTGAAGCCAAGACTAGACAAGTCATAAAGACAAAATATAAAATAATAACAGCATTGACCAAATGATATAAGATATTACTCAACAAAGCCAGCATATTCTAGGTCCCACTGCAGCAGGAGAAATCCTGTCTGTCACCATAGTCTCAACTTCCTCATTCTGCCCACTCATCAACCAACTTGCTCCCCCATCTGGACAGCACGGAGTTCCATCTCTGTCCCTGCCTCCTGCCCCCTTCCATGCTGACAACACCAGTTCTATATCGACCTTAGCACTCTAGGCCTCCCATAGGAACATCAATCAACAACAGCAACAAAACTCAACTCCTCAGTTTCCAACCAAAACCTGCTCTCCCTGCTGCCGCACCTCAACAGAAACACAAGGACCACAGCCACCTTATCCACCCACCATGAGGGCCATACGCCAAACCACGGACTACCCTTCGTCTCCCCAAATATCCACACTAACAGTAAATGGCTTCACCTGCATTTCTAGGTCAGTCTCCAGAGTTGACCTTCCCTTCCTTCTCTCCCTTATCACCTGCTCTTGGCTTAGGGCTGCATGTGTTCTCTTACACAACGCTCCCTTCACTTTAGCTATTCTACTGCTATTAAAATATAAATGCCACCATTCCACTCCTCTGCTTCAAGCCTTTTAGTTGGTCACCACAATCTATAAGATACTTCCACAAACTGACACACATCAACATGTTCAGCTATCAAAACTGACATCTTCCCACTGTAAGTGCACACACACACACATGCATGCACACGCACAGTTAATGCTACAACAACAGAGTACTCTATCCCCTGTATACAAGTGGTTTCTGAATTCCTTGGTACTTCAGCCACCTACAAAAACATTTATACTCTATTAAGGCTTTCCTCATTCTGGATAGTCTGCCATAACCACCCTACCTAAGCTTCTCTCTTCCTTACCTAATATATAATTTTATTAGTATGACATCTTTTAATTTGTTCACTTTATACTTTCTTGGCAGAAAACAACCATCTTTTCAGTCATCAAAGCACAAGCGTATGAGCTGGATATGGTGGCAACATGTACATAATCCTGGCATTTGGGAAGAAGCTAAGGCAGGGAGATCACCAACTGAGACTGGCTTGGGCTACAGAGTAAGTCCTTGGCCAGTCTACACTACACACCGAAGTCCTATCTCAACACAAACTAACCAAAGGCTGGGAGTATAGCTCAGTGCTGGAATGTTCATCCAGATATATTAATCCAGATATAATAAGGACTGACACTCAACAACACCAATTCTTTTTAAAGTAAAATCATGACATTAAGTCATTCTAGAATTAACAAGTCTACCTAGAATTAACAAAGCCAATGCTTTTACCAACAAAACTACATCTCACATTTTGGAGTACCCTCAAATGAACTGTTTTTAGAAAATATATGCAAATACAAAGACTACAAAATGGAGTTCAAATTCAGGTAACAAAAATGAATGGGTTATTTGAAGACCAAAAAATTCTAAGAAATATTTCAAATGGATACATGCAACAGAACAAAAAGATAGTATTAGTAGAATGTGGTGTGGTGTGGTATGTGTGTGTGTGTGTGCCATAAAGACAAAGCTTGAACCTAGAGACAATGCAGAGAAGAATACAGCAAGGCCCAAAGCAACGGAAAGTCCTGACAGCTTTTTCCAATAGAGAAGACACCACACAATTACAAAACAAGCCACTTACCTAAGTAAGAAACTGCTTTGGAAGGTAAAACCTTGAGAAAGCCATTCTAAATAACTTGAACAGTGTTGGTCAACAGTCATTCATTTCAGAACTGGAAGCGCCTGAGGTATCAGCTAGATTAACAACAGGACAAACTGAAGCTTGGAAAAGAAATGAGCTACCAATGTCTCATCACTGCTAAGATGAGTAATAAGGACAGTAACTTCCACATGCTCTCCCCAGGGCTCTCTCCACTGTAACTATTCTCTTCTCCTAAAGATAAATTGTATGTTATGTTGTTGTTGATTGTATTTACATATAAAAGATTTTTCTTTCATTCAAGTAGCCTGTGGGTGGTGGTGCCCAGACTTAGCTTAGACAGTAAAAGTAACTTTCCAAATTCATACCTTTCTTTCTGCTACATTGCCCCTCACAAGAAAACCAACTCTCCAAGTACAGGTCCCAACAGGCTGGATGAGCTTTTAGTATTGAAGCTGACACTTTGCCATTTCACTCTGACTCAGTACTCAGCCTTATTTTCAAATCCCAGTTAGCATTTCATTAAAAACACTACCACTTCCTCATCCCAGTGAAGTAGACAGTGACTACTCACCAGGCAGAATCATCCTTGAGAATCAGAATTTGAAAAAAAAACTGAGGCAGTGAAACAGAATACATCTAGATGATAGAGAATGTAAAATGTACAAACTGGAACCATGCAAACTAAAGTATCTAATGGTAAAACATAACAATGCTATTTACTAAACATTTGCCATGTGCTACAGACTATTCTAAGAGATTTGCCTACATTATTGCTATCTTCACAACCCTCTCTCCCTCCAAGAGTTATGACACAAGGAGATAAGCAATACCACAATTTGTACACAGAGGGCCCTGCGAGGTGGTGAAATAAGAAGGGCATGGGGAGGGGGGTGGGCATCAAGGTAGCTATTGGTTCCAAGCTTTCTTACAAAGCAGTAAGCACACTGCTATCATGCACACACACAGTCACATATTTAGGTAGACCTCTCAGTACCATATAAAACTGAGGAGCCCAAAGAGGAGTAATTCATAGTGCTAAAGTAAGGGAGTATGGCCAAAAATGGCTCTTGGGCCCAGGAGGGTCCACTTTCTGTTCTATCATAAATTCTATAAATAGCCCAGATTGTATAAGTACCATAGCAAATTAATAGCTAACAAATTACATATAAAATGAATATACATCTGAGCACTATACATAAAGCTGACTTTAAGTATTCTAGAACAGTATGCATGCTGTAGCATACTGTATATTCAAAGCTGCCAATGTCTTAAAGCAAATATAAATGGCTTATAGGGCAAAGGGAACAATGAACTCTCTTAGGAGACTAAAGCTGGTTGAGGATAAGCTGATTCACAAAAATGGAAGAACTTTCCCATTATGCTAAATACTAGGTTTAATGACTCAATATAGTTAAATGACAAGAGTATCCTTGCCATAATTTCAGAACCTGAAATCAGGCTCAGTTAGGAAGCATTCTAGGGACTATTAAGATATTCAGGACAATTCCTCTCTGGGGTACTTATCTCTTAACTGGAAAACTTAGATGCATGTGTGGCAGAAAAGCAGCATATTCCACAAGAGCGTGCTGCCAAAAAGCAGTGGAACTGAAGGAAGGAGAATTACTGGGCCTGTCAGAAATGGTGTGGCCCACTGTAAGCCAGCCTTTTGAGGAAAATGAGAATTAGAATTAAGAGGACAAACCCTACAGGAAGGAATGAAATGGGAAAGGAGGAAGATCAAAAACTGATAAAAATATAGAGCAATGGAGCTCTCATTTCTGGTAAGAAGTCAAATAGTACAGGCACACTGGAAGTTAGTTTGGCAGTGACTTTCAAAATATTCATGGCAAGACCCAGGAATTGCAGTCCTCACTATCTATCCAAATGAGTTGAAACTGTATGCCTCACACAAGTGTGCACATATTTCCAGAGGTGCTTTACTTATAACTGCCAGAATGTAGATGGAACTAAGATACTTACTAGGACAATTAAAATGTTGTGGTGCATTCACACAATGGAGTATTAATGAGCACTAATAAGAATGAAGTGACCGGGTATGGTGGTTGGCATATGCAACCCCAGCACTAGGGACACTGATGCAGGACTGCTGAGAGTTCAAGATCAGCCTAGGCTATTTAACAATTTCCAGGCTAGCCTGTGCTCTATTCAACCCCATCTGAAAAATCAAAACAAGAGTGAAAAGCCATGAAGGAAACGAAATGGAAGAAGGCAATATGAAAAGGGCACCTACTGTGTCTTAGAAAAGCACTATGAAGACAGCGACAAGGTCACTGGTTCTGAAGAGAGCAATGGCAGCATGAAGCTACTCTGTCTGATATTATCATGGTATATCTATGTCATGAGACTTTTATCCAAATCCAAGAATGCACAGCACCAAATATGAACCCTAAAATAAACTACAGGTTCTGGGTAATTACAATGTTCCAGAGCAGTTGCATCAATTTAAAATGTGCCATTTGGGATGGTGATAGCAGAGGACACTCATGAATTAAAACTGGGGCAAATGGGAAATATTCTTATAAAAAGATAAACTAATGGGTTTGCAAAGACGTCTGTAGGCTAATGGTTAAACACAATATATTCATACAATGAAATAATGGGTAGCTATAAAACAACGCAGCTTCATACGTACTGAAGAACTGCTAAGTAAAAGAATGAATGTACAGAAAGTGTACAGCACACCATTTACAAAACAATGCAAATACACTGAGATATGCTTCTATCCTCAGAGAGGGTCATAGAAGAAAGCTATAAAGTGCCTATCTCTAAACACGTAGGTAAGCTAACACCAAATGCTCTGCAGAGCAGAAGTGGGCAAGAGAAGACGCTATGTGTTTGGCTGGGAGATTAAGAGAGCATATACTCAGAAGCAGGGTTGTCCAACAGTAACTGCTGAGATCTGGGACTCGGTCAACTTTTCTTGTGTGAGCTTTCTTGCCCTCTTTAAAAATGCTCAGCATCACACTTGTGACCTCTACCCAGTAGATGTTGGAAGTACTCCCTTCCCAAACAGTCATGACTAACAGAAACAGCTCTGGACATTGCCAAAAGTCCCCTCTGAGGCGTAAGTGCTCTTTGCTGAAAAGCACTAAGAAGCAACAGTGCTAACAGTTAACTTACAAAACACCCTTGATAATACATCCCTGTAAGTCAGTAACAAATCCAATACACATACATGTATTTAATGTCATATATATCTATTCTTTCATTCCTCCTCAGATCTACATATAATCATATGGCTACATACCAATCACTCTTACAAGCTGGTTTTTCAAAGCCCTTCTCAAATGCTGAGCAGGCATTACATGTGCCTGTTCCTCTACTGGGCTTGTCAGAGGATGTTCAGCCCCTTTTGAAGCTCTGTAGCTACATTGCCTTCTCCATTCCCCTCACCCTCCTCCCCAAAACAACAGCTTTTCAATCCATAATCTTCTAGGATGCTAAGGAAGGCAACCACACCACAGAAACCTAACAGTCAGATTTTGGCTCAATTTTTTTAAAAGCTAATGTAATTACTGACACAGTAAGAACACATTTGGTTGCATTATACAAATAATGTTTCTTTCTGTAATTCCAAGGACCACACACAGTGCCATTGTTCTAACATCACGAAAGGCATTACTCCTGATTTCGAGGAAATTACAAAGAGAAAGATTCATCATAAAGCCAAGAGAGGCCTTAACTAGATTCTCTAAGCCATAATTTTATTAAGTATAATGCCATTTCTAATATGCCACGACAAAGGAGTAGCAGGAGTTAAAATACTCAACAGGCTTGAATCATTTCAAAACAGATCTAAAACTGGTTGATTCTCCCATATCTCTGCAGAGATCCACGGCACCCAGGCCCTCAGCTTGATGCTCTGAGGTCACTCCTTCCACGCTGCGGTCGGTGGGACGGTGTGGGTTTCATCATCGCGAGATCACGCTCTTCAGATCCTAGTGCTGTGCTGACTGCTTGCACTTAGCTCGCAGGAGGTTGGCTTGTGTTTGTGGAAGAGACCTCGGTGACCTCACTGTAATCAATACACCCATGAGTGGCTACGGAAGATGCTTAAAGTGTCAGCGGCGAAAAAGGAAACTCACCATTCTAACTACTTCAGGGTAAGTCTGCTCTGTCAGACAGCCTCTGCTTATTGTAATGTAGTCCACCAGTTCATTAAGAGTGGAGCGCTTGTATTCTTTCATTTTAAGATCAGATAGCGTGTCCATGAAGTCAAAAATGACACAGCACTGCTGAAGTTTCTTTAGGAACAGTTCAGGCTGCTCTGAGGTTGGAACGTCTAAGAAAAAAAGAGGAAATGGTATAAGTCTGTCATCCATTTCTAGGCAACAGGAATTCTCTGTGAAAGTTACTTCAAAAACAAACTCAAAAGAACAAGACAATAAAGTTCTTGTTAATATCACACACATAGGTTAAGAGACACCGTTAACACATCAGAGCCCTCGTGCCTGAAAGCCCAACACAAGTGACTGCATTGACAGGTTTGCAACTGGAGGCTAACTAAGTACCAAGAGCCACTAAAACGATGTTTAGCCCAAAACACCCCAGTGCCAACATCCTTCATATTCAATAATTACTGAGAAAGGTCAAACTTGCCCCTATAGAGTGAAGCCACAAGTTTTCAGTTAGTTTAAATTCATTTACTAAAAGATTTCAAAGCAGAAATGTCAGTTTACTCATTTCATACTGACATCCTTGGTGTTTAGAGCAATGGCTGCTTGTGGGCTTTGTTTTTTGTTTGTTCTGGTTTTGTTTTATTTAGATTTGGGCTCCATGAAGTTGCTTTGTCCAAAACAAAAAAAAAAAAAGGCTTCGAAAACCAACAAAATGAAACAATGACAACAATAGCACCAATGCTTGGGAGATCGCTCGGTTGGTAACGTGCTTACCACGCAAGCATGAGGACCCAGGTTCCATCCCCATCTCAGAGAAGCCAGGCATGACAGTGTGCATCTGTAACCCCATTGCTGGGGAGGCAGAGAGGCATGAGTGTCCCTGGGGTTTGCAAGCCATTCCGCCTGGCCTGTTGGTAAGCCCTGGATCCTGTCTCAAACAACAAAGTGAGCAACTTCTGAGGAATGAACCCAAAGTTGACTTCTGGCCTGTACCTGCATGAGTGTGTGTGTAAGCACACATACACACACATACACACACACATACACTCTAGCAAGCAGACACACAAAAAGAACACATCAGAAGTGGTAATATAAGAAAAAGTTTCACTTGGATATACATCTTTTGACCCATGTTCTTCTTTAGAAGTAAGAAAAACCCACTAACACCTTCATTAAAATGTTCTTAGATGGCTAGCAAAATGCTAGCCAGGGAAAGGCATTTTCCACCAGCCTGACAATCTTAGTTTAGTCCTTGGAGCCCATATGGTGGAACGTGCTCTCTACAAGCTGCCTTCTGATCTCTACATGTGTGCTATAGCATGCATGCACCCACACATACATGCAAGGACAAAAAAAATAATAAATATAACTTTAAAATTGTTAAATGTTCTCAGAATAGGCATGTGTTCTCTTCTCAAACAAACAGCAGACTAGGACGGGGATACAGCTTAGGTGGTAGAACTCTTGCCTAGCTATTAACTAGGTCCTTGCTTCAATCCCCAGCATGGCATAAAACCACACACGGTGACACTGGCTGGAAATCCCTGCCCTAGGAGGTGGAAGCAGTAACGACCAAGAGTTCAAGAGCATCCTCAAGTTTGAAGCCAGCACACGTTACATGAGACTCTCTAAAAAAAAAAAAAAGGAGTTTTGGTGGTGTCATGAGAGTTAAGCAGTGAAAGGTGCTTATTACCAAGCCTGACTGCCTGCATCTGACCCCGGGGATCCACAAGGTGGAAGGAGAGACCTGGACCCAGGTCCAGATCCAGGGCTTTGAGTTGGTCCACCCCATCTATGATCGGCTGGAACATAAAAGGGCAGGCACTGCAGATCCAAAGCTGCCAGATCTCTATGACACGGGGTAACAATAGGATATCCTAATAGAGGCACCATGAGGATCCAATATAAATAGTGTAGCAGAAGGCAGAGGCCTCAAAACAGATCGATGACTCATTGCAGTGAACATTTGCAAGTAAAGATGTGTGTACAAAAGGGTATACTGTGGGACACACTATAGCCTCAATGACAAGATTTTTTTTTTTTTATGTATTATTCTATCTAATCTTATTGTGGGGGGAAGATGCAACGGCAGAGGATGGATACAAAGGGATGGATGATATGAAATTCACAAAGAATCAATACAAAGTCAAAGGAAGAAATTCTCCAGCTAAGAAGAAATGTGATCTACAGCTGGCTACTCTACTTCCTCTCCCATTTCTGCCTGTCTTTCTATCCACTCCCACCCCTATACTGCAGCCTCCCTTGGAAAGCAATGAGAATTAAGATCAGTGTAGTGGTTTGATTAAGGATGGCCTCCAGAAGAAGCTCATCTATTTGAATGTTTAGTCCTAGTTGGTGGAATTGTTCAGAAATATTTTGGAGGTGTGGCCTACTTGAAGAAGGTGTGTCACTGGAGGTGCGCCTTGAGGTTTTAAATAAAACCCGAACTATTCTCAGTTAGCTCTTTCTCTCTGCCTCCTACTTACAAATAAATATGTAAGCGCACTGCTCCAGTTACCATGCCAGGCCATGCCATGCCATGCCATGCCTGCCTGCCGCCATGCTCTCTGCTATGATGGTTACTGACTCACCCTCTCGAACTGTAAGCCCCTATAATTGCTATCTTCTATAAGCTGCCTTAGTCGTGGTGTTCTGTCACAACAATAGATAACTGACACAATCAGGATAGACTCACTGCCATCATCCAAGTGAATGATTCATTAATACTGAGAATAAATTTAGAGGTAAGCAGGTGGTAGTCTCTTCTATTTAAAAGAGAGAGAGAGAGAGAGAGGGAGGGAGAGAGAGAGACTGAGAGAGAGAGAGAGAGAGAGAGAGAGAGAGACTATTGATATTTCCTGCTGAGCTCTGCAGCTAGGAAGAGTGCTTGGGTCTCCAGTCACACCACATGGCCTCTGTGCTACTCAAGAAGGACTCCACAGCATTAACCAGTCTACACGACACAATAGAATTGAATGGGAGTTTTGATGCTGGAAGGAGGGAAGGGGCTTGCTCATGTAACATTAGCTAAAGGTTAAATCTTCTGGGGATTTTTAAAATTAATCCAAATTTTGATACCACACATTTAACAAACCCCCAAACTAGATTATTCACATGAGAATGCTTACAACTACAAAGTCTAAAGCATCAGTAAATGACAGCTTTTTAAAAAGCAAACCATCATTCAAGCAAAAACAATGTCTGTGGTCACTCAATAGATTTACATATTTAACAATTCAAAACATTCAGGCAATTGGCATTTAGAAGCTTTTTAATGGTAAGCAGTTGGAATCCATTCTTTATACATGCAAACTGACCCATCACAGACAAATCTGAAGCAGGCTGTCCACCTACTAGATGAGACAATAACAGCTTATACTTTTTGTACATAAATATGTGCTATTTTCAATTTATTAGATGAGCAAATTAAGACAGAGCTATTCTGTATCTTGCCCAGAAGCATACAGCTAATAAACAGTGGAGACACAATTCAAACCCAAGCTGTCTGGCTCCAGAGCCTGGACTCCTCTACACCATGCAGTATTCAGACACACAGAAAGGCCAGAGTAAGATTACATTCCAGAAAATAGGGTGCCTGCAAAGGCAGCAGCGGAAGAAAGCAGAAAGAATCAAACACGTCCCAGCACGCCCCATTCATGAAATAGCACACTGAGACCCTCCTGAACTTCCCAGGCAGAGTAAAACTTTGCTTTCTGTTCTTTATCCTTTACCACAGATTAAATTCTTCTGAAAGGGCCTCCCTTCATTGAAGAATTTAAGCAATCAGAACAAACCACAGGATGCCAGGGCATCCTTTAAACAGTTTGTATAGTAACAAAAATGAAAAAAAATGTTTCCCACCATGAGCTATAAAATCAGTTGAAGAGCCAGGAACGCTTCTAACTACAGGAAGGCTAAGGCAGGATAACATGAACTGAAGCATTCACAACAGCCTGGGAAACAAACTAAATCTGTCTCTGCATCTTCCTTTCTCTCTCAGGCTGCCATCACTCTCTCTCAATGGGGGCTGGGATCGAGGATGGGGCATGAATGGTCCAAGCAAGGGCCTCTTCCTGTGTGGAAGGGCCCTGGGACTGCACTCCTAAACTATGCTGCCCCAATCTCCATGCCCTCATCTCCCTGGTTCTGGTGGGCTGTGGAAAGACAGAATTGAGTAAGGACCAGGAGTGCTGGTTTCAACGGAGTAGAAGTTTAATGTTTACTGGACCACTTCAAAAGCAAATATACTCTTTAAAGAAACATTTACTTGAAAGGGAGGAGGGAGGCTGGAGAGATGGCTCAGTGGCTAGGAGCACTACCGCTCCCAGCACCCACACAGCAGCTCACAACTGTCTATAACTCTAGTTCCAGGGGATTCAACATCCTCACACAGATACACATTGGCAAAACAGTAATGCACAGGAAATAAAAATATTTTTTTAAAGGAAAGGGAGGAGGAAGGACTAAGTATGCTCTCCTACACATGAAAAGAAAAAACACTCATAAATCACAAAACAATAGCCACATTACCACAATGTGTAACAGTTACCACCACTTCCCAAATCCAAATCACCTGAACATCTAAACACTTCTGAAGGAACGTAAAATTGGAGGAAAATGTTGGACATTTAGAAATAAATGTAAATCATTAAAATTTAAGGTAATCTAAGAACCCCCAAGCAGGCAATCAATAGAGCTATCATTACTTTCCAACAAAATCATTTGGCTTACAGAAGCCATCTTGCCCTACCAAAGAGCCCAGAACCAGAAACAATGAGAGATTGATACGTGGCTGTGGAATAGTATGATCATTAGCACAATGCCTCTCCCAACCAATGGCAGGACTTAAAAGGGAGAATAAATTGATCCAGTTATTACAGTGTGGTGGGTCCCAACAAACCAGGTTCCATCAATCTGGAAGGCCATTAGAGTTAAATGCACCTTACTGAGGAACGAAATGCACTGAGCAGCTAGCTTGAACCACACTGCCTTCCTCTTTCCTTTTTTTCTTCAACAGCTCTTTCTCTATATTTCCATCACTGTGTCACAGCATCTATCTTCCCACTGACTGCTATCCCATTACTAAGCTAAAGAAAATGTCCATTCTCCTAAAGAGTGTACATACAGATAATTTAGAAACCTACATGCATGACATGTAATGGAAAAGTGACCACAACATTCAAGAAAGAGCAAGTTCAGATCAAGAAATGTTTCTCTGTATGTACAGAATGCTCCATGGGATCTCCGTTAACTACAGCAGCCATAGCTGCTCTCTCTATTCTAGCCTACAGAGAGGCAAAGGGATGAGGAGCTCAAAGGCATCAACAGTGACTTATCAAGTTCAAGGCTAGCCTTGGACACGATACTGTCTTGGATGGATGGAAGGGCAGAGAGATGATAAAATAATGAGATCCAGCACAAAACAAGAATGATACTATCTGTAGTCTGTCTCCCTCCACCTTACCTTTAATCTCTGCCCTCAAATGAGCGGAGATCACTGACTATGCATACTATCAGTGTCTCAACCCTTCAACAAAATCAGTGAGAATCTTCCTTGTCAAAACACAGCTCACAGAATGGCTAGCACAAATACAACACTATCAAAACCCTGAGCACAAGGTTTTCAATTAGCCACAGGAGACTGAAAGGGCCAATACTGAAATGCTGAGACACAAGGGAGGGGCCAGCACACTAATAAAAATGCTTACTGCTACAAGTATGTACTAAAGCTTCTAACACACATTCCCCAGGGAATAGCCGCAACTATTCAGTTGAAGAAATAGATGTCCAGAAAAATCAAGTCACTCACTTGCCCAACACCACATGCTGATAACAGCGTAGTTCCTGACTGCCTGCCCCCACAAAACAGTCTTATCTCAGCGTCCACAAAGAAGGTGGTGGTGGCGGCAGCAATGATGATAATAATGACAGTGATGAATAACTAAAAAGTCATCACCATTCGAACGAAGAAGAACTGTCCACTGTCACGACTGTGGATTCTTTTAGTAGTGTTGTAATCTAAAAGTAAGCGGTAACAATGACTGACCTTCCTTCAAATACTGGTATATTTTTAAACTGAAAAGAATACAACTGGTCTTAAATGAATAATACAGGTGACTAAACTTAGTTTTTAAATAATAACATTATCTATTCCTCCCAGTTTAGATAATCATTATGTGTTTTTTATTATTCTTTCCTGGAGCTCTTCAGTTTCCTTTCCCAAAGCCAACAAATACATGTGGTCTAATTTATAAACAAAACCCAAAGGTCACTACTGTAACCACAAACTAGACTGACTTGGGCAGCAAAATCCCGATTTGAGGTATTCATGTTGTTCTGACACTATATTTGCAACAGAATAAACAGAAAAGAAATAGATGCAGACACAAGGCTGTGACCACACACACACTATACACACTCTGACAAATATTTTTATTTCCAACATTTTATGAGTTTACCTTCTAATGTCAAGGTAATCACTGAAGCTTGACGACATAAGAACGAAATACTGTTAAAGTTCTTCAACCCCTAATTACAGGTATAAACCACTTTCCTGTCACTAGCTCAGCACAGGACTTACAAAGTTAGCGTCTCTGTTACTAAGTCATTTCCTGAGGACTTATCCCAGAGTGAACACGCCAACAGTATAGGAAATCCAGGGCATTTCGCAAATGTGGAATTCCTGGAGCTTGCCAAGCTGCAGGGATGGCTCAGTAGATAAAAGTATTTGCTGTACAAGCATGAAAACCAGAGTTGGGGGTCTCTAGAATACACATAAAAAACTGGCCAGACACAACAGCCACTGGTAATGCCAGCACACAAGACATAGAAATACAGGCTACCTGGGGCAAGTTGGCTAGCCAGGGTTGAATACACATTTTGAAGTTAATTTCCCTGTGTAAATAATTTTAAAATTATTTTCTACAAAGAAATTTATACTGAAGAATACAAGAAAAACATAAATAACATATTTAATAGAAAAACTATTTTAACGTGTAGTCCTGAAGTATAAATTTTAAAACTATATTAATTTTTAATGATAGAACATTTATGAATGTAAAAAGTAGAAAAGGCTACCTTTTACATTTATATTTATTTTATATATGTATATATTTTTATATACATATATATGTGTGTGTGTATATATGTATGTCTTTGAACTGTCTCTTCCTATTGATCCAATATCCAATATAATACTGCCTTATTGTCTAAAACTGTACTCACAAGATTAAAAACTAGATGACTTTCAAGAATAAACAGTGGGGAGATGGAGAGATAGCTCAACAGTTATGAGCACTTGCTGTTCTTCCAAGAACACCTAGATCTGATTCCCAGCATGCACATGGTATATCATAATTGTAACTCCAGACCTGACACCCTTCTTCTAGACTCCTCAGGCACCAAGCATGTGTACATTCATACATGTATGTGAAACAACATACACCAACAAAAAAAAAGAAAGATTAAAAAAAAAACAGACTAAAGAGTGGGCTAAAGAAATGGCTGACTCAGTAAGAATGCTTGCTATGTAAGAGTGACCCCAAGTTCCATCTCCAGCACCCACGTAAAAAGCTGGGCCTCGCTACACAACGCCTGAGCAAGGGACCTGAGCTTTGTGCTCAGTCCTTCACCCACTCACCAATTGAGGTACACCCATTGAGGGATATCACAAGACAAACGAGCCCTGCCCTGAGCCTGGCATGGTAGTGCACTCTTTTAATCCCAGCACCCAGGAGGAAGAGCCAGGTAGATCTCTGCAAGTTTGCGGCCACCTGGGCCGCATAGAGATCTTGCAGAAAGCATAACCTGTACTTTCGGAGGGGGCGGGGTGGAGGGAGACAACTAAAAATAACAAGTCTATTCTAAGGTATATGCTCTGAGGGAGATCGTGCTTGGGGCAAAGCAGGCTACATACACTGGAGATGTAAGGTAGTTATGAGCATAGCATTCACCTGAAAAGAGAAATTTGAGAAAATACTCAAAGGAAGTACAGGAGAGCAGCAAAGAAGATGCCTGCAACAAAACATCCCTCAAAGGAATGGCAAATGCAAGGGTCCTCTAGCAGGAAGGGTACACACAGGAGTCAGAGGGCAACCAAGAGTGTGGGTGGAACTGCAGTGGAAGTGGGGAAGATAGGGCAGGAGAGGAAAGATGGGTAGACAGCTGCCGATCACACTGAGCCTCAGAGACCATGATGACTGGGTCCTGGACCTCAGTCCTGAATTGCAATCACACCTTCACTGTTTACTAAGTAACCCTGGGCTTGGTTTCCCTAGCTTTAAAATAGAGAAACTATATTTTACAAGGTTGAGAGAGGATTAAATGAAAGTCTATGTATAAAAGTAGAAATGTTCTTTGCCCCCCCAAAATTATCTTTCCCTTGACAAAAACATATCAAGTATCTATGAAACACACAAAAAGAACAAATTTCCTACTTCATAGCTCTTACCATTATTTCTGTAAAAAAATTGTTTTTTGTTTGTTTGGTTTTGTTCGAGACAGGGTTTCTCTGTATAGCCTTGACTGTCACAGTCTCTCTCTGTAGACAAGGCTGGCTTCAAACTCACAGACATCCACCTGTGTCTGCCTCCCGAGTGCTGGAATTAAAGGCATGCCACATCATGCCCAGCCGAGAATTCTTTATATTTTAACATAACATCAAAATTATTTTAAAAGCACTTTTCAAATAAACTCAAGTATTTTTACAAACCTTAATTTTGTTAACATTGTCTTCCAGTAATATGAAACAGCAAAAGTTATCTACTTGAACATATACACAATTATAATCTGTCTTCTCTCTTGTACCTGGCTTTCAGACAAGCAGCAGATCATAAGCGATTACAATCCAAGGGAACCAGCACAAGAAATTTCTTGGGTGTGTGTGACTGAAGCCTGATCTTTCACCCAAAAGTGTAAGCGACAAAAACTTCAAAGATTACTTTTAACAAATGTCACAACCATAAAGAAAAAAATAAACGACCAGAATTAAAGGTTGGCAGGAAGCACTTATGACAAGACCCACACAAAATAATTTTCCAATAAAGTAACGCATTATTTTCAACCATTTCCACTGATTGCGGATCTTTTCTCAGCAGATTACTTCTACAGAGGATCAAAATGGCCTAAGTCCTCCCATTTGTTTTGAGGATTAACATCATCGTGAATCATTTCAGAATGAGATGAACCTGTGGTTGTTTTTACAGTATGAGGTTGGAAACAATGGGAAGGGAGAACAGCTGGAGACAAATGGAGGGAAGGCAGACCGGTAAAGCAGATACCACATTAACATCAACTGAGCTGTTAATTTACAACCTAATAGTCCTGACTATTCATAGACACCATAAACTTTTAAAAGCTGATTTAAAATGCCAAAAGAAAAAAAAAAAAAAAAAAAAAAAAGCATCAATCTAATGTTACAATGCCAGCTTAGAGACGATCATCAGGCTGGGAGTTTTCCACATTAGACCTTAAGCTCTTGAAAGTGACACAGGACTAAGTAGAGTGCAATGACCCCTAATCCCAAAAGTACCAAAGCTTACATTTATAATTAAAGTCATAATCTGAACAATAAAACCTAATGACAGCATGTAGTACAGGCCTAATTATGGAGCTACCCCGTGGTGCTACATGGGACTACTATCCCTTAACATACATTAAATACAAAGGTAAAGCCACATATTAGTTGAACAAATCCAAATTTCCATTTTGAAATATCATGCTAAGTGAAATAATATCCACTTGAAATCCAAGTATACATAAAAGCAGTATTATTCAAAGATGAAATAAAGATACCAAACATATGTATTTCAATATGTATGTAAACAGTATGTGTCTCCAAAATCAAAATGTGGAGAATACAGAGATTTTTTAAAGGGCAGAGAGAGTACCTAGAAAGCACTTTCAGAACAGAAAGGCATTTTAATATATTCAACATGTGATGTGATACTAGCTTTGTCTTGGATATACATAACCCAAGTCCTTTCTTTGCTGCTGGCCTCCTGAGGACAGCACTCAAGTCTAGAGCTACGCATGCTGATGATGCATTTCTAGGACTCAGTTTTTCCTAAGTTTTGTGCTTCTATGTTCAATGCCAGACCCTAAACTTAGTTAAACATGCCACCGGGTAGGTTCAAACATTTCCTCTTCTGTTACCCTGAAACCACTTTCCCTTTTGAATAACATTACTGTTTATGACTGCATTTCCCATTAAGGAGCCAAATAAAGTATGAGAGATATGACACAGTTTTAATAAACACAGTCAACGTGAAGCTAAAATGGTCAACTAAGTTCCCTATCTCAAAAATCTGCCAACTGTACTTCTGGAAAAGCATCACAGAAATGTTTAAGGTTTCAGATGAATTAGAGTGAGAACATGAGGGAAACAAACTCATTCTGCATTCTTCCAGGCAGCCTGAAATTAAAAGACTTGGATTCAAATCGGCTTCACCAGATACCTGCTGAGCAACTGTGAATAAAAGAACATAGCTCCTAAATTGCTGTTAATAAAATTAATCTAAAAAAAACAGAAATCGTCAATAACAGCTCAACACACAAAATATTTCATACAGTATCAAATACAGAAAGCTTTAAGTGTGTTCTAAAGGAATAGCAGAGCAGCTGAGCGCCTGTATACATGGATCCTCAGCACTACAAAAAGAAAACGAGGATGTAAACATCTCTAAACTGTTGGTACCTACTGTTTTCCCTCCCTTTTTATGGTGTATCTAGTTTTTCAAGCCACATTTAATAACATAATGTTGAACTTAGTCATTACAATCCACTGAGATTACTTCAAAATAGAATAAGTTTGGCAGAGAAAGGGCAACAGTGCTGATGGCATGTGAAACAAGCCAGGTGTGCACGCACAAGTCAATGGCCACTATCCTTTCAACCATTCCCTGCCCGTCAGTGCACTCAAGCTACCAAGGTCTGCATGCAGACGACAACGCCCCTAGAAAACTGGCACAAGTGCACCAAGCTTGGGGGAGACAGTTCCAAGTGACACTTCCACACTTCAAAAATTCTCGTATCTTAAGTCTGTGCAGCAGGCAACCAGGCTCACTAGGAAGCAGAAAGCACACAAAAACATGTGCTTGACTTCCATGAGGCCAGATGCCTTCTACACAGAGGGCTCGTGGATCCAGAGGGGTCAGAACAGCCTGTTTCAGAAACTGTTCGTTACTGAAAATGCTGTGGTCTTTTATATACAACATGCCTCTCAAGGATCTTTAACACTAAAAACAGTGTCAAAGCCATTCACTACTGAATGAGATACCAAAATAAACAAGGGTCACTGAGGACAGGTCAGGTACAGAGGGGGTGAAGAAAAAGATTCTCATTCTGAACAGTCATTTCCTGGTTCAGAATAGTTTCTGAAAATCCTGAATGAGTCATTCTTTCCCAGTCATTTCATGTGTATATAATAATAGTAAAAACTTAGTAAGCATTTACTCTGCTGCAGTCACCACTCTAAGCAGTTCAGAGGTGTTAACTCCTTAATTCACTCCACACTTTTTTAAGGCATATTATTTTGCATATTGAAACAGGGTCACAAAGAATGTTCACTTATTTTCCTTCCAACACACAGCTGGAAAGGCACCCATACACACTCTTCCACCTCTGCCAATGAGTCACGTGACCAATTCTACCCAGTTTTTATGATTTTTTTATGTAAATTATTATGCAGCATACTGGGATGGGGAGGCCCATCTGTGAGAGTTAATGTTTTTAATAGACTTTAATACAGATTGAAGCAGGCACACAGCCATCGATTTCCTCTTTGAACCAAATAAATGTCAAAATACAAGGCTGACCAGAATCTCCAGCTGGCTTCTTACTTCTTAATGTTTATAAGATCTATGCTGTGTTATCAACAGGTAACACCAAGTCTTCTCTACCTACCAGCAGTCTCTTTACACCTATACTGGCTTGCTTCAAAGACATCCACATTCTTCATTTCAATTTATTTCTTTTTTAGAAGGGTAGTGAGTGTCTTCTTGTTTCATTTTGTTCTGGAACCCCTGACATGTTCCACCTAAGTTTTGGTGAGATGAGTCAGTGTTCAAATCTGTGTTATCAGCAGCACAGCCTAACATCATGACCCCAGCACAGCCTAAGGTAAAGACCCATATAGGTAGGTAAGCCCCGCTGGTAATGGGAATTAAGGAAAGCATGAATGAGACAGGGAAAGAAGATATTTAGCATGAATGAAAAGTAAGCGCACTATAGAGAACATGAGAGAAGACCTGCAAGCTTTTTAAGCACTCTCCAACTGCACTGGGTCACTTTGTAATCCTACTAACCATGTAAACATGGCCGGCTGGGTTTGATCTCTTTGCATTTACTCAAAATGGTAACTGGGATCACATTAAAGACATATCTTATGGGTTACACGAAGATAACTGCTCCTTCCATGCAAATGTTCACTAGTATATTCCTTATTAAAGGGTTTCCCTGCTAGAGTTGGTTCAAATACTAAGACTTCTTTCTAAACTGGATTCAACCATTTAGCCAAGTGATTCTCACTCATAATCACAACTAGATGGTTATCAGTTCAGAAGCATCCTATGCCCTACTATATATTAGTTTTACTGGAAAACCATTTTGGCAGCTCATTTAATAAGTTACTGCACTGTTTAACTTAAAGAAAACACAAACCATTACAGTGGCTGGCAGTCTTGGTACTTTCAACTTTCCTTAAAACTTCAAGTGCTTTTCAACCTAACAACTGATACTCATAAAGCAATCCACAAAACACTGGTAAGTCATATGAAAGATCATATCTCAAGCAGAAACACCTGCATAAGTTACATTATGATATCTGACCAGTGTCCATGAACACTCTAAAATTACGAACAGGATGAATCATTCATACCAAAAGTATTAGTCTTCTTAATATGTACATACCAAATACATCTTCATTTTAAAATGGTTATTTACAAGGACTCATTCTTTTATCAACTCCCATTTAATCTAATGGGCTATTCTCAGGAGCATCTTTAACGAAGGCACATTAACTACTAAATACGTAGATCACAGACATGGAGTAACTACCACCTCCAACATTTCATATGGAAATCACTGCTGAAGAACATGCACTACAGCTCAGTAGTAAGAGTGTTTGACTCTCATACATGAGGCCCTACATTAAATCTCTTGCAGTACAAACAATTTTTAAAAGGAATGAACGCGCGTGTGCGCACACACACAAAACCATTGCCATTTAAATTGAGACCATAAAAGTGAATACACAGGCAGACCTGGGGGAGATGACTCAAATAGGTGAAGCTGCTTGCTACCAAGCCTGCAAACCTCAGTCCTGCCACGGCGACCCAAACAGTGGAAGGAAAGAATAGACACCAAAAGTTGTCAATGACTACATGTCACAGGACGTGCACACCCTCACACAAACAATACAAATCTAAAAGGGAAAGAAATCAAACAGTTCCATAACCTTGTTTTGTACCTGGCTAGACTAAAAGCCCAGAGACAGTAAATGCCCAAGTTCACACAGCTACAGCGTGCCAACGGCTATTAAGGCTGACAATGAAGGCTGGCCATGGAAGCTCACACCTGGAGACTGGCGTAAGAGAACTGCAAGTGTGAGGCCAGCCTGGGCTACACAGACACACTGCAAAACGAAACTCAGTGTGCAAAAGGGGGAGGCGGTGGCTTGCTCACAGCTTCAGAGGGTGAGCCCATGACCACATGGCAGTAAGCACGGCAGCACGCAAGCACAGCTCTGGAGCAGCAGCTGACAGGTCGCATCTGGTCCACAAGTTGTAGTTGGAGAGAGGGGGAGAGTTTGGGCCTGGGGTAGACTTTTAAAACCTTAAAGCCCACCCCGAATAACACACCTCCTCCAACAAGGCCATACTCCCTAACCCTTCCCAAACAATCCACCAACTGGAAACCAAACATTCAAAGATATGAGCCTAAGGGGGCCAATCTCATTCGAACCACTACAGATAATGTAACTATATAATTTAACTGCTAAATAAATGCATAGACTCGAGGCTGGAGAGATGGATCAACGGTTAAGAGCACTGACTGTTCTTCCAGAGGACCCGGGTTCAATTCCTACCATCCACACAGCAGCTCACAACTGTCTATAACTTGAAGATCCAACACCCTCACAGAGATATACATGGAAATAAAATAAAAAATTAAAAAGAGAAACATCTTTAAATGCATAGATTCAATTTAAGGGAGGTCCTCTCAAAGCAAAGTGTGAAAGTGAGTAGCAGTAAGGTTATAGGTCTCGTCTATATAATATAGTATATTATATAATACATAATATCTTACTGGAAAAGCTCTTGGTAAAATGCATGGGCCTCTGTCAATCTCAGCACTCAGAAAGCAAAAGGCAGGAAGATATCTGTGAGTTCAAGGCCAGCCTGATCTACATAGGGAAGTTTAGGCCAACCAGGGCTATACAGAAAGACCCTGTCTCTAAAAACATAAAAATTAGAAATTAGAAATCAACATATAACCAACAGTAAGTCCCAATTGCCTCAGCAAAACATAAACTACCTGAGACTGTTCTCTCACCTTAAATGAAAAAAATAACCATTCTGAGAAAAACTTGGGATGTACACACTATGTTTCACTTAATTCTTGGTCATCTACTGAAACCACTGATATGGGGTCAAAGAGAGAACACCAAATAAAAGTTTTAATGACGTATATACACCTGCCCTATAGTACAAAGACTATTTTAGACAAACATGCTATGCATCAAAGGACAACTTCAGCTCCTACTAAATCTTGGAAAATGAGGTCCAGAGATATTAAATTCAGCAAGAATGGAAACAGTTCAAGAGAAAGCAAGCACATACAGCCACCTGAGCCTGAAGAGTAGAATTTGTTTCCCTCCACTGCCTAAAGGCTGCCTCACCGTACTTAGCCAAGAAAAGAAAACACCGATTTCAGAGCAAGCTGTGGCGAGAAATAAGGCGAACGCACGGCACTTAGGAGGAAGCCTGCATCCCTGCGTGGCAGTCACTGGTGCTAAGGCTAACATGCCTCGGCAGATACAGCTAACATGGTCGTCGTTGCTCCCTCTGGTGAGCACACTCTGCCTGCGGTGGGCACTTGTATGGGGATAAGCAGCCGCTGGTAAATATTGTAAGCAGAGAGAAAAACAATGAAAGCCAGCCACTGTAATCGACGGGAGAATTAACACTCAACCCAGTTCCCAAATTCACTTTTTGCCCTGTAACAGCACGGCCTGTATCATTTTTGAAATTCAATTTAGTAAATTGTAATACCATAGTTTTTAAAATGAAACAGAACAGAAATGAGTACATTCAACACGTTAAGTGTAAGCTCTGCTTCATTTCACTCTTACGATGATTACATTTACACATCTGTATGTGTGTGTGCATTCTCACGTTCACATATACATTCATATGTGGGGGAGGGGGTGTGTAGAAGGTAAAATCAATTCTTTACTAGAAATTTTTTTAACTACCACCACCAATTTTCTGGGAGAGCTATTTCCATTTCTGTGTGATTTGGTTTTTGAAATAAAGATGAAATAAATTAACTAAATGATGTGTACAGCAGTGTATTAAAAAATCATGGCAAGTGTCTACCAAACTATTTCTTACTGACTAGGAAAAATGCAACCATGGTAACCACAAAGTACAGAGCTGGAAACACCATCCAGAAGTTAAACTAAGCACTGCTTGGATTTGGTGCTGGATAGTTCTCTCTCTCTCGGGCCGGTGTGCTGTCTCAGTGCTCAAGCGCCTGCTGCCAAGCCTAAGGACCTTAGTTCTGTCTCTGGGGCACACACGGAAAAGGAGGAATCCACTCCTACAGGTTGCCCTCTGACTTCCACGTTCACAATACAGCACGGTAGAACCCTACACATCACACATATGCACACAAAAGAAAGGGCATGGTCTCATTTTAAAGGTTTTTTTTAGAGGCTGAGGTTTAACTCAGTAGCAACGTGCCTGCCCAGGAAGTGCAAGGCTTTGGGTCTGGTTCTCAGAGATAATAAAGGCTACTTGGCCCTTGTGCTTTGGGCTGCGGCAGCATGGTGTACAAGGCGGGAGGGCAGAGTGGCAGAGGCCTACTCTCTCCATGGCAAGCGAGAGACAAAGATGAGAGCGTGCGGTCCTAATATCCTCTCCCGGTGTACACAGCCACCGACCTAACTCCCTTCCGGTAGACCTTCCTCCTAAAGATTCCACCATCTCCCAGTGTTGCCACAGGATGACAACACTGAGCTATTAAATAACCAACGTGACTAAAACAAACGCATAAAGCCTCCGGGACTGCTCCAGATGCAAGCCAACGGCTACCAACCCATACACTTAGCATCATCACGCTTGCTGGGGTCATGGAGCCCACCTTTAATCCCAGCACTCAGGAGCCGGAGCAGGCAGACCTCTTTGAGTTCCAGGCCAGCCAGGGCTACACAGTTATTTGTTTTCTTAACTTTTCTCCTAAAAGTTAAGAAAACAAATAAGTAAATAAAGTGGCACTAGGGGTGCCTTGTACCCACGAGGCAAACATTCCCACTGAGCTATAGCCACAGCCCACGTAAGTTTTATAGGAACTGTATTTTCAAACAAATGAGTAAGAGTAGTTATATCAACTCACACTTTTGTAAAGCTCATTTAGAAAATATACATACATGAAATGTCAAGCCCACTCTGGCTTAATATTTTTTTTGCTGTATTGAATAGCTTCTGGAAAACCCACCATACTCTCATGAGAAAATAAAAGCATATATTGCCAGAACTGTTATAACAGTGTGGCTTTATAGAGTGCTGAATCATCTCAGGGACCTCCAGAAGCCCCAGCGCACACTGGATGGCTTCTAGCATTGGGGAGTGAATCCAGGGCATCGGGTTATGCTATGCTCCATCACAGAGCTGTGTCCTGTCCTTCCTGAGCAGACTCTGCAAATACCTGGTTAGGGATCTGGAATCTACACTGAGAAGGCACAAGATCTGCCTCCACGGCAGAGTAAATCCCTTCAATTCTCTAGGTCCTGATCCTCGCATCGCACCAAGGGGAAAAAAACAGCATCTGTCTCCTGTCCATCATTCCCTGGCTTCCTAATAGCGAAACTGCACAGACTTGCACTCAGGGCTCTTTGGAAGATTAACTTCTCTTTAAGCGATGCTCCTGGGTATTACGCAGGTGGCAGCTCCACCTGTCTACCCCCAAAGGTGCTCATTTGTTCGCTCGGCACTTTGCTAAATGAAGCGACTGGTTTGCTGGCAGCCCTTAGAACACAGACAGGGAGCACAACGTTGACTTCCAAGGCTGGTGCAGTAACGCCAAGAAGTCTAGGCAGCACCCGACACAGTGCTGTCAGCACACTTAACTTCTTCCTGACAATTACCTAGAAATGATGGCCCCAGAGAACAGGAAAGCCTGGGAAAGTTTCTCTGCGCCAGCAAATTACATTCACACTAGTGAAAAGAAACTGGCAGAGGAAAAAAAAAAAAAAGAAAGAAAGAAAGACACACTCTCCCAGATTGGGTTGAGCTGTATGAAATTTCCAATTTTATAGGTCAAAATGGTCAGATTTTGGTACTTTCTTTTCTCTCGAAATAACATGTCTTATTTTGTTAAGGATCCTGGAACTAATAGTGTTAACACTGCCAAAAGACAATGGCCCTCAAACTAGAAGGCACAGACAGCACTTTCTACAGGCAAACGTACCCTGTGTTATTTTTTGTTATGTAAATGTTTATACTCAAAAAGCAGAAAAGGAGCCCTCAGCAAACCCTGACATGCCCACCGCCCAGCTCCGGTAACTACCAAGTTCTGCCAATACTGTTCCACACACAACTTTAAGAAAATTCATCTCCAATGCACTGATTTCCTTTCCCCCCATCTGCCTGAAATCCTGCTTATCTCTGAGCTACGAGCCCTCCTTTAGTTAACCTTTCAAACTCTTCCCTACCCTAGAGACACACCAATAAAGACATATTGCTCACTGATCCCCAACCTCAGCATGTTCACTTCCTCCCCTCTCTCACCAAAGATAGAGCCAGCTGACATCCTGGAATGAATGTGAAGAAAATGAATAACAAGTCTAGTAGTTTCTCTGCTTTCAACAGTATTGAAAGGATTGTCTTTTGTGGTTAAATCTGAAGTATCACTCACTCACTCACATACACACACACACACACACACGTTTCCTAGCTGGTGGCACTATTCCAGAAAGTTCTGGAACTTTGGAGATGTAGCTGACAAACAGGCCACTAAGGCCTTGATGGGTATAGCCCAGCCCCACTTCTGCCCAAGCTCTCTAGTTTCTGTTTGAAGACAGGATGTGACCAGCTACTGAAAGCTTCTGTGGCCACACCTTCCCCACTGTAATGGGTAGGGCCCTCTGTAACAGTGGTTCTCAACATGGGGTCTCGACCCCTTTGGGGGTTGAATGATCCTTTTTACATGTCAGATATCATCATATCAGATATTTATACTATGATTCATAACAGCAGAAAAATTACAGTTATGAAATAGCAACAGAAATAATTTTATGGTTAGGGTCACCACACATGAGGAACTGTATAAAAGGGTCACAGCAATAGAAAAATTGAAAGCCACTACTCTAAACTGTGAGACAAATAACCTTTTTCCCTAGGTTGCCTTTGCCAAGTATTTCTCCCCAGCAATTGGAAAAGTTAACAACCCCAGGGTCTAACTGTCATCAAAACTAATCTTTTTTACCTAATTTTAAGTTCAAGGCCTGAGTGAACAGGCCTTGTTCTGCAATAGCAGAACACTCCCTGTTCCCTTCTTTCAATTATATGCTTAAGGTCTGCAGTACCTTATCACAGTGCAAAATAAGAATTAAAGTGAGAAGACTTGATGCTGAACTCTCTTCTGTCAAATATCAAAACCCACCCATGAACAAAGAACTCTTTTTTCTCTAAGGCAAAATCCTATTCATATCAGAATAGTAGAAACAATTTCCAATAACGCAGTATTTTATCACTGTTTATCAAAATGTTTACTATTGTTAAGTCAGTTGAGTTATATAGTAATGAAGACAAATGGTATTTACTTCTAGACTGGGTTAACATGACTATGTTGTGACAATGGTGGTACACGCACAGAATATGCTCAAGCGATGGAGACAGGTGGGACATGTGTTCAGCATGGCCTTCATGTCTGAACAGCAAGATCAGTGTGCAAAGGGATCTTGCCACCAAGCTTAATGACTCAAGTGTGATCCACAGAACCCACCTGATTGAAGAAAACCTTCTCCCACAACTTGTCCTCTAACTTTCATACATACAGAGATACACGATACACACATATGCTAAATAAATATAATACTGTGATCCTTTCAAATCTTTTACTTTAAATTGTTTTTACTTTATCATTGAGATTTATTTTTATTATTTTATGTGTATGACTGTTTTGCCTACATGCACGCCTGTGTACCACAGGCATGCATGGTACCCAAGGAAGTGGTAAACCTCCATATGGGTGCTGAGAATAGAACCCAGGTCCTTTGCAAGAACAAGTCCTCTTGGGTCAGGCAGTGGTGGCGTGCTTGGGAAAGAGAGGCAGGCCAATCTCTTGAGTTTAAGGCAAGCCTCGTCTACAGAGTGAGTTCCAGGACAGCCACAGCTACACAAAGAGACTGCATGGAAAACAAAACAAACAAAAAAAGAACAAGTGCTCTTAACCACTATGGCAACTCTAGCCCTCTATTTTTATTATTTTTAAATACGAAACAGTTAACAATGAAACTTTAAAACATGAAACAGAAACATATGTAGTCTGATAAATCTAGCAGAGAACAACAGAGATGACTCCGCCACAAAAAGAGCAAAGAATTTGTTCATTGCTATAGCACAGTAACAGGAAACATATGCTGTCTGTAAAGTCAATTAGTTCGATATTTAAGAGTAATGAAACCGTTGGCTTAATTGGTTTAGTCATTACATTTCAATATTTATAACAGACAGAAACAACATGTTACGAAACTACCTGTTTTTGAGTTCCTACTGCTTTTAATAAACACCATGAACAAAAGGAACTTCAGAAAGAGTTTACGTTAGCTTAGAATTCACATGTCACAGTCTATTACTGAGGGAAATCAAGGCAAAAACTGAGGCAGAAGCCATAGAGGAGTGCTGTTTACTGGCTTGCTCAGCCTGCTTCCTTACATACCCCCTGGACCACCTGCCCAGGGATGGTATCACCCACAGCGGACTAGGCCCTCTCCATTAATAACTAATTAAGAAAATGGCTTGTCTGTAGGCTGATCTTATGGACCCATTTTCTCAATCTCTGACTTCTTCTCAGATAACTCTAGCTTTTGTCAAGCTAACAAAAACAAAACCAGGAAAAAAAAAGTATTCAACACCAAGGGGATATAAAAACTCCTTGCTATGCAAAATTCTTTCAAGCTTGTATGAGCAAAGCTGCTTCAAAATTTGTCATGGGGCCATATATAGTTTGGGACTCTATATATACAATACTCTAAAGCATTATTTTTGGGTAAGTGGCTAAACAATTTAACTGTTAAGGTTTGATTACTGAAGAAAGAAGGGTAACAGAAGTGGTATCAAACACAATAAACACAAGGACACCTGAAACAAGTAAGCAGAGAGTAGAACTGACTTTGAAAAGGAGGAATTGATCTGAGTGCATAAAAAGGATTTAACTATATTTACTAAGTACCAAACAAGCCCTACAGAGACTGAGAAAAAAAAACTGTTGACCATCACTTCAGTTTACTCACTGAAAACTGTGAGCTGGGGCCTTGACCTTAAAAGTACGTATTGCAGGAGAGATGGTTCAGTGGTTAAAAGCATTGTCTGTTCTTCCAAAGGACCCAGATTTGATTCCCAGCATCCACATCGCAGCTCACAACTGTCTGTAACTTCAGTTCCAAGGGACCTGATACCCTCATACTAACCAATGCACGAAGTAAAAGTAAACAAATTATTTTTTTAAAAGTACATATTGCTCCTACGTCTTTCTAAGTATTTCTTACACTGTTAATAGCACCAACAATACAGCAATGAACAAAAGAGATGAAGAGTTCTGGAGTTCAGACAGCTAAGTATCAAGAGCAACACAGCACAGAATGACAAAAAAATAAAACAGCAACAGAGAATACAAAACGCAAAGTAATGGGGCGGGGGACACAGGAGAAGCTCACAACTTGACACAGCTTAATTCAATACCTAATAATGACATCAGTGCAGTGAGTACTGGATTAGGATTCAGCCCAGTAGAAACGAAGAGACTCAACTCTGCATCACCGAGGTGATACCCTAGAAGCTGGCCATAAGCACAAAGAGGAAGGGTGTTCCAAGCCCTGCAAGGGAACCAAGAGGAGCAAAAATATCCAGTGTCCAATGAATCTAGCTCAGGAAGGGGGTTATAGTCAGTGAGCTTCGGAACAGCAGGAAACTCACAGAGAGAAAGTCACTGGCACATTCTACCAGCTTCTGTGAAAGGTGACTACAGATTACCAGGCTGGTGGCAAAGACCTCCTGGGAACTCCTGCAAAAAAAAGAAAAGGACAAGAACAGGGTAGGGATGGGAAGAGCAGGGCATGCAGGGAGGGCTAGGCTAGGGGCAAACAGGTGGCACTTGGGCCACAAAGGAGAAGACAGTGCCTTTCCCTAAAATGGGCAACCCTAAAAGAAGAGATCCTAGAGAAATTTAGGGCATGCTAAATTTGAAGTGCCTAGCAGTAGCTAGAAATGGAATACTGGATAGAAGAAGAGCTAAGCATGGAGATGTATGAGGGGAAGGCAACAGTGTTAGAATGCACGGGCACTTCCCCTCCCTTCCCTACACCTCTCCGCATTATACCAGTTACAGAGAGTACAAGAGCCTCTAGTCATTTCCTTTTCCATAAAGAACTTGCCTATATTAACACTACTATTTTACGTTCATCTGTCTTAAGCATATACACACAGACACACACACAAACAGAAAGCTATAATTCAAGCCAAAAAGAAGTAGTCAGAATTTATTCCAAAGATTGGGAAGGTCAGACCTAGGGTGTAAACCTAGGCTCAGACTGTTAGATGTCAGGCTGTCCGAATATCCGAAATGAGCTAAAGCTGGACTATACGGTTTCTGATGGTAAAAGCCAACATTTCTTAGGAACTGATTCCTAACTGCCAAAAAAAAAAAAAAAAAGTCACTTGCTTTACCTCTGGCAGAAGGGGCACTGAAATGTAACTATAGCTGTGTATCAAAGCCCATGCATTCTCAAGGCTCCCTCAATCCCTACTCACAAGTATGTTATACATTTCAAGTCCCCACATCAGTCTCCTGACCCTTCCCTCCCCACAGCTACTCACCCTCCTTATAATGTGCTATTCTCTACTCTCCCCTCAGTCTCCTGCTATCCTTACTCTTTCACTGTGTGCTATGCTCCTTCATTCGCAGATAGCCTGGGGCATGTCTAGTCTACTTCTTTTTCCTCTCTGCCCTCTCTTCCTCACAGTAAAAGTCTTTTAACCATACAGTGGAGTGGTCATGTTGCAGTTTCTTTACTGTACCCGCTTGTTTACACAGGCTATTCGGAATTCCTCCACAATTTTCTCCAACTAGTTTAAAAAAAAAAAAGAAAGAAAGAAAGAAAGAAAACACTGTGGGAATAACAACCTTCATTTTTAATAGCCTAATATTTCAATAAGCCACAATAAACATACATATGCTAATAATTTCTTCTGAATTTAAAGCAATCTAAGCAGCAAAAAAGAGCTGCCCACAGAAGTCTCTTCACTTCACCGTAGAGGTCACACTTCTGGTCTGGTCTGCATGGATCTCAGGTAGCCTAAGCTGGCCTACAATTCACTATGTAGCCTAAGGATAACCCTGACCTTCTAACCTTCCTGCCTCCACTTCCCAAGTGCTGGGATGACAAACGTGTGTTTATCCCTACCTTGCTTACAGTGCCCATTTCTCTTGTGAAATTTTGGCCTAGCTGTCACTCGGTTCTCAGAAGACCTGGACTACCATGTTGTCCAGATAAAAAGTATGTTGGGGGCCAGAAAGATGACTCAGTGGGCAAAGATGTTTGCTGTACAAACCTGTCTCTTTCCCAGAGCCCATGAAAAGATGAAAGGAGAACCAAGAAACAAATCTACAAAGACCTCTATACATGCTCTCTTTCTCTCTCTCTCTCCCTCTCTCATACACACACACAGACACAGACACACACACATATGTGCATTAACCTACGTTTTTTTAAAGCATACTAGCAACTATGCAATGGGAACACCCTCCCCTTCCTTGTTCATATGTAAACAAAGGATCAGGTATTTCCATTCTGTACTGTTTAAGAAGTAATCTGTTGCTGTCGGTGTGACTGCGCACAATGGCCACATTTCTAATGAAGAACATCCTCAAAGAGATTTTCTTGAGGAACTGTCCTAATAACATTCAGTTACAGCACTTCTCTCCCTAAACTCACTCAACTTGCCTCTCCTCTCCCTCCACTTTTCACAGATTCTTAAAACATTACTAGGAAACTTTTTAAAACTGTGCTCATGAGTAGAAACGTCTGATTATTTAACCAAGTAATAGGTTATTTAACAAATCCTAAAACAAAAGTAAGGTTACACATACACACATGTCCACGCACAAATACATATCTATCACGAAGATGTACCACTAGGTCATATTTTGGGTCGCATGCCATGGACACTCACATGCCCATGGACACTTGTAAAAGCCTATACAGTGTTTACCAACAATACTGCTAGGGTTACACCAGAACCAAAAGCTACAAAACATGAGATTCCCAGCACTCCACCTGCCCTTCTTGCTCTCCTTTTCCCTTCCCACTTTCTTTCTTGGCCACACCTGCTTTCCTGCCTCCTCTTCCCCTACCATCCCATAGGGATTGTATTAAGCATTAAGCTTAATGCATCCCTATGCATTAAGCCTGGAGTCAGCACTGGGACCTGTATTCAGTACCATCTACTCAAGAGACCAAGGCTGGAGGATCTCACACCGTTCTTACAGCACTTAATTTGACTCCATAAATTTTATTTAGTTCAGTGGGTGGGAAAGGGGGGAGTTGGAATAATTTTGGTTTTTGAGACAGAGCAGGCCAGCTCCCAATTTACCATATAGGAAAGAAAACTTGGAACTCCTGATACTCCTGCTTCCTCCTCCAAAGATCTGAATTACACACATGAAAGTTAAGGGCAGTGGCTGCTCTTAAGAGGACCTAGGTTTGCTTCCCACCACCCACACAGTAACTCACAACTACCTGTCAATCCAGATCTAAAGACTTCAACACTCCTCCGACTTCCACAGATATTATATGCATATGCGGTGTACATGCAAACATGCAGGCAAAACACACATCCACATTAACTCTTAAAAAACAAACAAAAATAAAAAACAAAACTGCAACACACTGCCTGTTTCTATAAGGCCACCAATCAAACACAGCATCTGAAAGCAGCAGTGACAGTAGCCCCAGTCCTCAGGACACATTCAAAGACACTGGATTCTATGGGAAGAGCAGGAATGGGACTGAAAAGGCTCCCTCTTTCAGGGTCTGGTTTTCTCCAGAGCACTAAGAACTGAAACAGCAGCAGCAAGCTCACATTGAAGAAAGTGGCTAATTCACTGTCCTCATGCCAATGGTATGTTCATTTAAAAACTGATTCAACAGTTTCTGAAAAGCAACTGAGCAACTTATGTTTAACTTTGGAGGTATAACTATGTACTAAGGGGTTTATTGTTGTTTTGAGACAGGGTTTCACACTAAGGTTCAAGACAGTGTTGCTAAAATTCCTTCACCAGCAGAGATTTAAACAATGTCTTTGCATTCCATAAAACCCCAACAACAAACCAAGTTATGATGCCACCAAAAGTCATCCTGGGGCACCAAATGAGTTTACTCACAGAACACAAGTGAAGAACTACTTCCAGGACTATGTGGGTAACCCCCAAAGGCCACACTGCAAAGTCTTCAGCCAGCAATCTCTCCCATAGCCTCACAAACAGAGCTCCAACCACCTACTCCCATCGTCCCTGGCCATGGCTCTAGCCCTCTCCTGGGCCATATGAAATAAGGGCAGAACTACACACAACAGGCTGTGTGTCGTGCATGCATACCAGAGAGCTATGGGACCCTCCCCACCTCTCATTTTAGGAGAGGAGGTTAACAGTCAGCAAGTCCAGCTTGGATGATCTTTTTGTGTTTGTTTGTTTATTTGTCTTGCTTTGGTTTGCTGTTTTGGTTTGGTTTTCCTTTTTCAGACAGAGTCCCTCTCTCCTTGTAGTCCTGGCCTCCTAGAACTCAAATCTGTAGACCAGGCTGGCCTTCCTCTAGCTGCAGAGTGCTGTAATTAGAGGTGTGTGCCATCATAACCGGCTTTGGGGTGGTCTTTTTTGCAAGCAGGCACAACTGAACTCCAAAAAATGGCAGTTATTTGGTTCAGAGAGGGCAGTCCTGTACAGTAGATGGACTTACGGTATAGCCCAGGCTGGCCCTGAACTAGTACCATCCTCTTACCTCAGCCTCACAAGTGCTAGAATTAAAGGCATGAGTCACCATGCCCAGCCTATGTTTTAGGTTTTAATTTTTAGATGTCTTAATTTTAATGTTTAGGTTCTTAATTTTGTTCCTTCATACTTCACAGACTGATCTTTCAGGTTTCAAAGATCTTTGACACTAAACTCAAATGTAAGGCATGATATATTCTTTTACCTTGAAGCAGGTCTCACTAAACTGTTAAAAGTTAGCCTCGAGCTTACCATCCTCTTGACTCTGCCTCCCAATTACCTGGGATTAGGCCTGACTTAGAAACTTTTAAACTACATGTGTGGTTTATGTTTGGGGCTTCCATCATTTCCTGACTGTGGAGCACTTAAGATAATCAAGAAAACAAAGTGGACAAAGACAGACACAAAATCAAGAGAGCTTCCAGTCTAGAGCTACAATCACCCAGAAACGTTCTGCTCTTGGACTGTCAGCCTGGTCACTCTGTTGCTCTGTGGCATGACTTCCAGCGTGCACCACACCACTGCAGGAACTTCAGGCATTTCTCTATAAAAGTCACGGAATGTTTACACTTTCATTAAGGCTTTGCATGATAACCCAAACGGATGCTGTTGTGGGAAAAGAGTAAGGTATCTTGTTTTCTAATGGGAAACTAATTTCATGAGAAGCTGCCCCCAGCAGCTGTTGCTTCCAGTTGAGAACTTAGAAAACATTGTTTCTTTTACATAGAGATTGAAGATATTTGGCTGAATATAAGGTACTCTTTAGAAGTATCCACTAAACGTGCAGAATCTCATGTTGTTATGGCTCTGAGGCCTCTTGTGAAGGCTTTTAAAGAGTCAAATCAGGTTTAAATCAACCCCATAGAAAAAAATCTGGCATTTTTATTAAAAGGATCTAATGACTCTAAACCTTCTTTGGACTCCCCAAGCCTCTTCCCTGGGAATACAATCAAGATAGTCATGACAACTGGGCTTCTCTCAGCTAGCCCAGGCCAACTGCAAACATGAAAAGTAGAACATGAACAGCTATGTAGGCTGCTCCAAATCACTAAATGTTTTGTTTTGTTTGAAGAGTATTTTATTTTGTTTTAGATATGGTTTGGAGGGTGGGGCTAAATGTTTGTTTTACTTCTGCAATTGGGCAGAAAGGCAGTTATTGGCTAAATAACGACAGCAAATATTTACAGCCTAGAAATTACCAAAAGCCTTCAACAGCACTTTAAGACATGTTAAGATCCAAACCACAGCGCCAAGCTTCTGAACTTCGGGCTCTAGTGATCATCTCAACCTGATCATTCTAAATGGTGGAGGGCTGCTCTGGCCTGTGTACTGCTAGATGCCAACAGCAAACCCCTGCTCCCTCACGCCCCCACCCTCTACATGCTCTCCTACCAGGTATCAGAACCATGATAGCCTCCAGACTTCGACAAATGTCCTTTACAAGTCAAAGCATCCCTACCAGTTCTGCCAGCAAAATGGCTCACAACCAAGCCTGCTATCTCGAGTTTGATCCCTGGGACTCATAAGGGTAGAAATGCCACAGCTGAAGCAAAGGTCCACTAAGCTATAACTGTTTCCTTCTGGTCAAGAGAAATAAGATCTCTGGCCTGAATAAATGCTCCAGTTGGGCACATCTGTGACCTGGCTAAGGGACAACCCCTTATACTGCGTTTACCTTACCTTAAGTCATCCTAAGAGGTGAAATAATTATCCCTTTAATGAAATAGTCTATTTTCCTTCTCAGAATTCCCACCCCCTACCTAGCACAACCATGAAGCTTAAGTTTGCCTACTTTTCTGAATCACTCAGAAAAGTGTGATGTTTCCTTTTTTTTCCTATCTCTCTTCAAGCATGCTTTCTCTGGTACTTTGGGATTCCTTTTCTTTCTCTAAAGCTCCCCACCTTCTGTGGTTGCTTGTCAGCCCTGTGGCTGGCTGACCTCCATACCAACTTAACTTAGAAAGCATGGTACCCACCCACCCCCATCTCTTTCCCATTCTCCTCCGGGCAGCTGCTGAGATTTACAGCTTGCCTGTCCTGGGGTTTTCTTTTAAACGCTAATATATTTGTTCTTAAGCTTCTATGAGTCCATTCTTAAATCTTTTATTAATGACACTAAAAACAACATAAAGAGTTCCTGGTTTCCCCAGTATCATTTGGCAACCAAAAAAAGTACTCCCTAAAATTTTCCAGTAGCAGAGAGAACTGACTCCCAAAGGTTGCCCTTTGACTTTTACAAGCACGAGTGCACACACACGCACGCACACACACACACACACACACACACACACGCACACACACACAAATGGGAGCTTTTTATATTTATTTTTATCTATTTGGATGTCTTGCTTGCATGTTTGTTTGTGAACCACATGTGTGAAGTGTCCATGGAAGCCAGAAGAGGTCCTTGTATTCCCTGGAACTGGAGTTACAGATAGTTCTCATGATACAGATAGTTGCCATGTGGGTGCTAAAAATGGAACCAGGAACCTCTGGAAGAGCAGTTAGAGCTCTTAAACACTAAACTATCTCTCTCCAGCCCCCAATCTTTTTTTTAATTAAAAAAAAAAAAAATCCCTCTTCACAGCTCCCCTGTGGTACCAGCTCTTTGGTGAGATTTTTTTTTTTTTTTTTCTGGTGAATAACAAAAATAAAATACTTGGCATTTTACTTAAGATTCGACTTTGAGGGCTTAGGTTCCCACCTCGTGGCTGAGATGGTTGAGTCTTAATGAGTAAATGGATAGAAAAGTTCTAGCAGAGAAAAGTAGGCGTGTCCCTGGAAGTCCGTGGCGCTCTGCCTTTCTTTATTCAGAATGGCGTGTGGTTGGCTTCTGAGCAACGTGGTCATGTTTGGAGGACTTTTGTTTTTAAAACAAGGGGCCATCTGCAGCTGCCCAAGATTGACGCCTGGCCTGTGGGGGAATTGGTGCTAAGCACTTCGGAGAGTGTTTATTGTGTGATGTGGGCTGCCCCATGTCAGGACACGAGCCACGGTTGGTGCGCACCTGCTGCCCATGCTGAGGCGCGAAGCACAGGCGGGACAGGAAACAGACATCCTGGGTGTTGTGGATGAAAGGAAACTTTCTCTGAGAGAGACAGACAGGTCGTGGTCCGCATAGAGCTCCCCCGGCCAGGAGGCAGGAGCTGGAGAGGGTGACGCCCCGTTGGAATTTGAGTATTAAACACTTAGCTACTACCTGGGTAACATCCCAAAAGCAGAGCCTGAAACTAATCACTCATCTCTAAATGTGTCGATGAAAAGCCGTCCTGTCTGCCTCCGAACCTGTGCTGCTGCCTGGCAGGTGGCTTCTCAGTTTGGCTTGGAGCCTAGTAGTCTGGGCTGTCCCCCAAGTGCACGAAACTTCCCCAGTCAGTACCCTTTTTAAGTCTAACTTAGCTGGGGAAGCATACAAGGGCACCCTAAACCAACTAGACTTAGTGTTGGGCCAAAGAGGTTGCCAGGATGGAGGCACCGTGAGATTGGCGGCTCAGGCTGTTTCACTCTAGTTAAGCCAAAGCTTGATCCTTTGAGTCGAGAAGTCTTTTAAGCTGGAAGCAGCACAATGCTCTTTGTGTGTTGTCTTTTGGGTTTGGAAGATTCTGGGGTTGCTGTGTTCTGGTAGGTAGTAAAAGGTATGCCAAAGTTTTAGGCTTGTTTTTCCTGTCATTTGGGAGGTACATACATACATACATATATACATACATATATACACACACACACACACACACACACACACACACACACACACACACACA